>NC_137495.1:2400000-3000000 GCF_963082875.1 Corella eumyota | reverse complement strand
AAACCTACGTAAATCGTTCAAGTTTTGCTCTTGTTTTGTATGGCTTAATACATTTTAAAATGAAAGTAATTCATTGTTGTTACACACCTAATATTGGTATATGTTTTAAATTTGGTTTTATTAACTTATAATTCAATTAACAACAAACAAATACCCGGTTTAAACGCAAACAATAAACACACGTCGGATTAAACTCATTTCCGCGTTTTAACTTTAATCGGTTTGATGGATAACATCAGTGTAGTAAAAACGTGCAATAATGTCATAAACATACTCTAAACCACAATTACAATACCTGTTTTAACGTAAATTGTACAATGATCGTTTTATATTTACAAAAAATACACTTTAATAATAATTTATTACAATTCAGTGTTTTTTCACAATTTTAATAAGACGCTTCTTTATTTTTAAATTTAAAACAATTTGTTAATCTGAACCACAGGTAAATAGGTTAAGGTCAGATTTTCACCTTTAGAATTAAACGTAACAGCTGCACGTAAACGTAATACGTCAATCAAAAATCAACGCTGCATGCGTAACCTATATCAGTTTTAATTGAATTTTATAATCTTACGTTGAGTTGTTCGGTTGGAAAAGGTCCGGTGCCAACTCGAGAGGTATACGCTTTAACTATTCCCACTACTTCCCCAATGCAGTTAGGTGGAATCCCTAAACCAGTACACACGCCGCCAATCGTGCAGTTGGATGACGTCACGAAAGGGTAAGTGCCTTAAAAACAATCACAAAATTTCAGTAACTTAACAATAAAATAGAAAAACATAAATTAAAAAATGCAGAAAATAACCAAAAATGACAATTAATATACAGTTTTAAATAAAGTTATTTACATACCAAAGTCAATATCCAGCATTGTAGCATTTGCTCCTTCCACCAAAATATTTCTTTTTTTGCTCGAGAAAATCTCCTGGTTCATGTAATGTACGACATCTTTAACCTAATCACACAAAAAATTATCTTTTTATCAATATCGTAATCAAGGAAGTTCAAACTTGATTAAATTTTGTACTAGTACAACAATGTATTGTTGTGATGCTGTTTTTAATAAGCACTAAAGGTTAATAAGTCAACATGAGTATAGCATAACAATAGAATGATTCATTTCCCTTTGCTTAATACATAACGAATAATTTTATGCTTGTTACACGGTTAAGCATGATAACATCAAATAAAGTGAATAGGTAACTTCATCAAGGCAAAATCATTGTGTTTTGTAAACTAAATTATCTACACGTTTTTGCTTTTTAAAACGTGCTTAAATTGTGTAGTATAAATATTTACCATTGGCCGAAGTTCATCTCTAAGTTTAAGAGAATTCTCGATTTCAGCGTTTATGTCAATTTCTAAATTCTCAAACTGTTGTTGGTACAGATTTGCTAAAGCCATAAATCTACAATAAATAAGATTTAAGTTATAAAAAAATTGACTAACACAAAACTAATAAAGTAAAATGAACAGATTTACAAAGATGTTGATTGCAATATTGGAAATGGTAATAATAAATCTTTCAAAACTGTATGAGACAATAAAAATAATTTCAATTTCATATTTACTTTTCTCTAAATATTTCTTCACTTCCCAATAAATCGTGAACTCTTAAACTCATTCTGCCAGCTTTGCTTGAATAAGTTGGACCAATTCCCTTCTTCGTTGTACCCAACCTTCATAAATAATTCAAACATTGTAAATTGCTTAAGCTTATCAAAACCAATCAATTCAAAAAATAAAAATAACCAACATTTAAAAAAAAAATAATACAAAATTCAGTTGTTTTAAATACAAGAAGAAAAGTAATATAACCAAATAAAAATGCAACCATAAAAGACATTTTAATTCTAAAATAACAGAGCTTTCTTTTAAACAAACAATGTTATAATTAAAATATGTTTTTCTCTCACAACGTTACAAACTAATACATTTGTTTTCCCTTCATTGATTCCAGGAGGCCGTCAACTTGCTGATGAAATCGAAACACAATATGAGCTCGATCCGAAACAATTAGATTCTCTCTCCACCATGTTAGGCCTAACATATTAGCATTTCATAAGCATAGGGTATTATAAATCATAACATTTTCTTAAAAAGTTAAAAATGCTGAAAAAGTTTATTATGTAAATTAATTGTAAGGTATATACATAAAATATTTTTTTACCTTTCTTTTCATTTTTTAAAGCTTCTGAAAATAACTCCGGTAAGTTGACAACAACTCCATTTCCAATGACAGCTTTACAGTTTTCATTAACAATCCCGCTTGGTAGAAGGTGAAAATCAAACATTTTATCTCCGATCACCACGGTATGGCCAGCATTATTGCCACCCTAATAAATTCATTAAATAATTATAACTCTTAAATTATAGGCATAAACTAAATGCAACTTTAGAGCACATATGATAAACAGTAGTTAAATAGAAACTTAAACAAAAATTATTGAATTTAAAATAAGGTAAAACTGACTTGAACTCGGCAAACGACGTCAGCTTTTGTTGCCAACAAATCAACAACTTTTCCTTTACCCTCATCACCCCATTGTGCCCCAAGAACAACAGTAACCTTGTTTTCTATTTCCCTGCGTTGAATTTTAGCAAGTGGCTCATCACATCCATTTTCAACACTAATATTATTTGAAACACTGTTTACCGTTGCAGACATGATGCTACAAGTTTCTAAAAAGTTAAAATAAATATACGTTCAGAAGACGATTGGTTAATAGCAATAGTTATATAACAGTATATTACGAACTCATATAAATTATAAATAACTGCAAACCTAGTTAAAAGGAAATTGAAAAGTATCATGTTACTTTACAAACTAAACACAAAGACTCGGCAAATTTTTAACCTACACTCAACAGACCTAAGAGTTTCTAATTTTAGAAGCCCGCACTTTCCGCCATGTGCTTTCTCTACGACAAAAAGAAAAAAACTTGGGTTGCTGATGCGTTAAGACTGTGCCTTTTTTCTAAATTAGTTCATTCATAAATTCTCAAGGTCATTCGATAATGGCAATGTTAAGTGCCAAACATATAATTACTGACATAAATTTGTTCAAGTACCAAAGTTATTAGACTTTGTTTACGTAGCGTGTTAGATGTGTAAGCAGCAGCTGATTAAATGTTGTGACTTTTGGGGACAAACCATTAATTAGTTAGTTACAGCGGTCTATTTTTAAATATTAGCTGAATGTTTAAGGTTGTAAATTATTAGTTTTTTAATGGTGTATTTGATGTGAATCGATATCTAATTTAGTTAAAAACGTACTTGTTATAAGAGCCAGTACACTTTTAAAAATTTTCCAACGTGTAGGTCACTTTCGGTTACAAAAATACACACCCCTACCCTTTCCAATCAAATTCATTTTTATTTATACGCCCATTTATCGTCATATATTTAAGGGTACGTTTAGGTAAACTGCGACCAACTCAACGATTTTACTTCCTTTTTATACTTGGCTTCCGTAAATAGTCTGGTTCGTGCTTCGTATCATAATACTATTATAAAATTGTCAAACGTATGGGAGTTGCAGTATGTCGTATTATATTATAAACAGAACGTAAAATAAATCTATGAAAGCGTTGGATTTTATAAGCACGTGTTTAATAAAGAAGTTTTTTAGTATTTCGTATTACTATTACACCATCAAGTTAAGAGACAAGTCCTTAGCTTTATTATGACCAGCTATATCGATATACACAGGTAGAATTATTTAAAAACAATATTCAGAAACGAAATCAAAAAAACGTATGTTCTTTGAAATAAACAGCTCGTTGGCGCTTTAAGTATGTGGTATATTTACAAGTAATTTAAATTAAATTCATGTACCTATGATTAATATTTTTTTTGTAAACTGCCATTAGTGCACATCTGTACAAACACGTGTTTGAAGTAGTTTTTTTTTAGGTTAAGTAGTGATAGAAAAATTGCAGGAAATGACGTTGTTATGTTTTGTATAATTTACATAATACTTACGTTTTTAGATTATTATATAGTGTGCTGTTTTTTCTGTAATCCAAATTTGTAATCATGTAAATAGTAATTGAGATTTTACAAATTGGAATATGGGACATTTTATGATTGAATATGTATCTGGTTGTTGTGGAGGTAATATATATATAAAAAACTTAGACCTATTTGCAAAGTTATACATTTTTTTTATGTGAAATTTTTTAGAATTTTTTTAACTTGATTTGATTTTAATAGTTTTATATTTATTTTTATTTTTTTAAGGTATTGCAGGTGTGTTAGTAGGTCAGCCATTTGACACTGTCAAGGTAAAAACTTAACATTTTTTGTTTATATATAATACAAACTGCGCTTTAAATTAATAAAGAATTGACGAAATAGCATAACCAAAGAGAAAATACTAATAAGATTTTAATTAATTTTTAATTTAGGTTCGTTTACAAACGCAAGGTGGAAGGTACACAGGAATCAGACATTGCTTCTCTTCAATTATTAAAAAAGAATCTGTAAATACTTTACCATTTTTTTCCATTATTTAAATAAATTAAACGTTTTTCAAACAATTAAATTTTTAATATAAAATTGTATAGGGTATATAATAATTGTTTTTTAATTTTAGGTAAATGGCTTGTTTAAAGGCATGTCCTCCCCATTATTAGGTTTAAGCCTTATCAATGCAATTGTATTTGGAGTCGAGGCCCAATCTATTAAATACCTGGGCAAAGATACCCCATCCACCCACCTGATAAGTGGGGCTTTTGCGGGTGCTGTACAGTCTGTTGTTGCATCTCCGATGGAACTCGCCAAAACGCAGATGCAAGTTCAGGGAATCGGATCAAAAAAATCTTCATCTAAAGTAAATCAAAAATTGTTATATGAAAATATTACTGCTTAGGCATAGTAATTAATTTTACCCTTCCAATTAGTTTAAATATATTAATTATAATGACTAGGAAGTTGAGTAATTAATTAAGATGTTATTTGTTTATAGTTTATTCTTAATCAGATTATAAAATATCTTAACGTATTAAGAATTGTTTTATTCTGTCAAATAATTAAATTTAATTATAAAGTAGTTTATTAAATTTTAAATACCAAAGAATGTAGGAGTATTGTTGTTACACTTTGAAATCAAAAGAATGTTTTGTTCGTTGTTCATGTTGTTGTGGTGTCGAGGTGAAAAATAGTTCCACGAAATATAAGATGTAATTCAACCATGCTTCTTATGTCACTTGTTGTTTAAATGGACAAGGAGTCATGCGCAATACCCAGCCTTAGGTTGTTTTTTAAGTTATTCTGATGAGTCATAAAATAAATAAATACAAACTTGAAATTTTATCTGTAATAATTCCTGTTAATTGTTGTTTTCAAAGTTCATTTTTTGGTAATGTTTGCTTGACAAAATTCTAATAACTTAATTCTGTTTTTTTTTTAAACCTTGCTTTATTATTTATTTACCAAATAATCTAATAGGCTATTTATAATGTTGTTTAAATTTACAAATTATTGCAAGACATTCTCAATTATTTATAATTTTTTTTTCAGATTGTATATCGAAATTCGGTTGACGTTCTATTAAAAATTTACCAGAAAAATGGCTTAAAAGGTGTCTACCGAGGAATGATTATTACTCTTATGCGAGAAACACCAGCTTTTGCTACCTATTTCGCTTCCTATGATATTTTAACCTCAACAATTTTTAAGGTATATATACCAATTTTTTAAAATTGGTATTTTTATCCATTTTTAGGTCTTGTAAATTTAATAAGTTGACAGGGTAACCAGACACTTCGGCCCCCGGACACCTCAGCCAAGACACTTCGGCCAAAAATTTTTTCCGGGGGCCGAAGCGTCTGGCATTCAGTTGACAGCATGGTAAAATAATTGTTGAAGCAATAAATAATCAATATTTTTTGTTGTAGGTCGGCAAAAACGACCCATACGACGCCAAGTTAATTTGCAACATGTTATTGGCTGGTGGTTTTGCTGGTATGTCATCGTGGATGGTTACCTACCCGGTTGATGTTGTTAAGTCTCACCTTCAAGCAGATGGATCTGGGGGTAAAGCACACAAGTATAAGGGGATCGTAGATTGTTGTGAACAGATTTATAGAAAGGAAGGTTATCAAGCTTTTGTAAGGTAAGTAGACCTCCATTAGTTAAATTCAAAGACATTAAATATGTTGTTCTTAGTACGGTTATACATTTGGTGTGGCCTTAATATTTGTTATATTTAAACTAGGTCATGTCTAACTTAAGTATATATAGTAATTTTGTACTTACATTTAGTTTTTGTATTATTTGTACTGGTATAAAACTTAACAAATGTTATTTTTACTCATTACTGAAGGTAAATAAATATGTAAAAGAAAAAAAAAAAAAAGTGGCATTTCCTTTACCAGTACACAAGATTAATTACATGCAAAATGTAAATGCCTTTTTTTCAATTAATCAAAACATATGTTTACCAATGTCGCTTTTCAAAGAAATTCAACCAGACTTTAAATTGATAGGAGTTTGGTGGTCAAATTTTGTTTGAGATTTTTAAATGTTTTTTAAATTAAAGTTGTCTAATATTAAAGGTGATCTTTCGATTTTTAGGGGACTAAATTCTTCCTTGTTGAGGGCCTTTCCAGTTAATGCAGCAACCTTTGCGGTAGTTCATATTATGAGTCAATATTTATCGTCCCGGTAACGAAAAAAACTTAAACAATCAGTATTTGTTCTATTAAAATTTCTACAGGTTTGTATGTAATATAAAACTTTCAATGTATTTTTTGCCCATCTTTAAAAATTTTGAAATTTCACATACTTGAAAATGGGTTATTTAACTTCTAAGTGCACTTCTATTTTTCATAGTATTTTTTTGCTATAAGGTTGTTAACTTTATTCAGTTTTAAAAAAAATATTTTATTTTTATAGCAAACATGTAAAAACAGCATTTGCTTAAGTTTGCGATTTTTTTTCTTGTAGATTTTATTCTGTTGTTATTAACTAAGTTTCACATTTGTTTTTTATTTGTATAAATTATCATTTTACTTCGTTTTTAACACAACTTCATTGTGAAGCAGGCTCAAATTTTCGACAATTTTATTGCCCTCATCTTTATTGCTTATTTGTTTTCAGTTTAACACTTTACCTAAATGAAAAAGCATTCAAAACTGCCTAATATCAATATACACAATTTTATATTTACCTTCTAAAAATCTCTATTAGTTTCATTTTAAATATATATATTTTTACAATTTTAATTACATTTTTTTGGTTATGTTGATAAATTATATTTTATTAAAAATTGCTTTTAAATTATTACACATTTTATTGACTACACTGCCTCATTTATTCTTGGGTTGAATATTATTTAATATATTTTGTATAAAATTTGTTTAAAATTCTTGCCAGGGCTTTTGTATGCGATTTTTAAATTTTGAAGCTTAATTTAAAAAAAATAAGTAACTTAATTTGTTTGATGTTATTTTCTAAAGAACACTGTATTACATGTTAAACATAAGAAGAACATATATATAAGCAAAATTTCAAAAACTTGGCATGTTATAAAGTGCATCTTAAAAATAATAACCGTTATTTTACATCATTTCCTTGCTATAAAATTGAACTAAAGTCTAGCTGGTTGTAAATAAATGTTTTTTACAGTTTTATGTATTATAGATGCACATAAATTAGATTGATCTATTTTTTCACAAAAAATTATTTATTAAATTTATAATGTATTGTTACGATTAACTAATGATTTATTAAATATTTTATATTAATTTCTTAACCTTAATTACAAATCTACATTGCATTTTGCTTTTCTAAAAACATTTCTAAATTATTGCAAAAATGTTTATTTATACGTATGCAGAAGTGGGTTATGTTATAAAATTCATATTGGTTTGCTTCAACAATCCTTATTATTGTGCATGTTTAGTTCTTTTTGTTCTACTTTTTACGTCTTAAAATCTATTTTAAAGTAAAACTACAAAAAATATTGGTAATACATTGTTCTGCACACTCTTTAATTTATTGATCAAGTAATTTATTGATTAGTAAGCTGCATCCTGTTTTAAAGTGATGTTGGTAATATGTTTGCTTCGAATTATGGTAAGTTGGTGGTTTAATTTACTATTTAAGTGAATCAGTGAAAACTTAACTCACAGAAAATTTGAGAAATTAATTATTCTTAAATATAAAAACAACACTTGTGTTTTGTACATGTTAAGCTTAGAGAAAATTTTTTACTTTTTACACACCATTTTGGTTAGAAATAAACTTTATTAAAAAGCACATGCACGTAAATTGGCGCTGAACAATATTTTACAAAAGCAACATCACCATTTAAGCTCATTAAACTGTTTCATGATTCCTTGAACTTAAAAATGCAGTTCAACAAAACATAATGTTTCAGCATATACAAAACTATTAACAGCCAGCAGTTTGCTTTGGTAAATAAACATGATAATGAAAAATTACAATATGGGCTAATACAAGTAGCCAAGGTAATTGAAAAATAAGAAAAAACCTAATTAACATAGTGAAAATATTGAAGAACTAATACAATTCCATTTAAAAATGCTACTTGGATTTCACCACCTTATATTGATATACAAATTATTAATATTGCTGATCATACAACTGTACGAAATTAACCTTGCATCATGTATTATGTAAATTATATAATTAATTTTTGAACTGACAAATTGCTACAGCAAAAAAACCAGCAAGAGTTGCAACCTCATGACCACGATGACGGAGGAGGGGATGTAGCTGACGAAGACCCAGATGAGTTTTTCCTTGCTTTTGCGTGGGTTAAAATATGGGATTTTAGGTTTGTGGACTGTGCGAATTTTTTGTCACAATTTCCGAATGGGCAAACGTATGGTCGGTCACCAGTGTGAATGCGCATGTGCGTCCGAAGATTAAAATCAAGTGAAAAGCGTTTCCCACAGCTGTCAAAGGGGCACTGAAATAAAAAAATACAATATGTTACATAACCAAACCTCAAAACAATAACAAATAAAGTTGGGCCACATTCAAAAACATTACATGTGTTTTCATATTAAAATATATCTTATATTATCATAAATTTTATATGATAACTTACCTGAAAAGGCTTTTCTCCAGTATGCACCAGCATATGACGTTTTAGTTTTGAGCTCTCAACAAAAGCTTTTCCACACTCTGCACAAACATGAACCCGAGGTCCATGGGTATGAAGGTGTTTTCGCATGGCAGCATTGTCACGAAATTTCTTGTTACAACCCTATGATTAAAAAGGTTTGTTAGGTGATGCTATAGTTTTTTGATACGAACCGAAACAGTTTTTGTGTTGGGTATTGTAGTTGATTTTTAAAGATAAAGAGTGACTATATAGCCAAACAAAGATGATTTACTAAACTTACCTTATGGGGACAAGCGACGGTCCTTGTCTCATCTACTTTCTGTTTCTTAGTTTTCATTGCACCTGTAGAGCTAAAAACACAAATATTTATTTATTAACTATTTTTAATGCCGATATTCAGGCCCTATAGTGTTAAGAAATGGCTTAAACAGAATTGCTTTAAAACAGTTAATAATGTAAAGCATACTTTGGAAAATCTGCTACTGGTTCCAAGTCAGTTTGTTCAATAACTAAATCAGCTTGAGGTTCAGTGTTAACATCTAATGGAGATATATATTCACTTTCCGATGGATCTTCTTTTTGCACCTGTAAAATAGATCATCAAATTTCATTTCATGATAATTGTTACTAAATAAAAATATTAACAATTATGAATACTTTTTTACCTGATATGACACTTCTAATTTAGTGATATTTTCTTCTGTTCCACAGTTTGGTATTTGAACATTAGTTAAATCAGAGTACTCCGGGTTAGGTAACTCACTTTGTGAATTCTTTTTATCCTTTGCTAATACACAAAAAAATATGAAATGTATAATATCTTACAACATAATAACAACATTTAAAGAATAAAAGATAACCTCTGTCTCTGCAATTACATAGACAACTCTAACTTCTTTTACTATTATCTAAATTATTCTATAAAGATTTTACTTAACAGGGGGGCATTAATGCATTATTTATTTAACAAATGTTTTGGATTTAACGCCAGATTATTATTAATAGCGCTAATTCAGTCACCAGTCATCTAGTATAACGTTAATAACATTCACCTTCTACCACTGTAATTCTGCAATCTATTGTTAGTGTAAAATTTAATATTCGCCATATTACTTTAGTAAAAATTGTAGCCAAAATGGCAGTTAATCCATTACTATTTAAAGAGGAAAGTGCTGTATATAGCGGTCGCCATATTGAACGGCTAACTACGTCACCACATAAAGCGAGAGACAGACGGCGGCCATCTTGAATATTTTAAAATCGAAAGCGACTGACACGTAATGCTGTTGCGCGCATATTCGTATGTTTATGGATGAATACTTTCAAATACTTTCATAATTGAAATACAAAATTATTTTTTTGCTGAAGTGATTAAAATTTGAGTTTAAATTTAATTCTTACCAGACCACATTGTAACTAAAAACTCTCCCTCTAATGTTTTGATTTGAACTTTGGTTTGCTTCCATTTTTTCGCCTTTTTCGCGCTCATGTCTAAGCGATAGTTTTTCTTGACCGTTCTTTTCGGTCTTTCGTCGCGTTGTGCTCGTTCGGTTTGATCAGCATTATCGTTGGGCAAATCAACATCGTCCTTATTGCCAGGGCAATTTAAATCGGAATTTTCTAATGAGTTTAATGCTTCGACATTTAAAATATCCGACTCTTCTTGAACGGGAATCGCAAGTTCGCTTTCAGTGTTTAAAGTGGTCATTGAACTGACCTGTGTAGGGCAATCGTCCATATTGTTTTTTTTGCACAATATTAAAAATAGATTTTTAACTTACATCGTTTTAACATAATCTTAAGTGTACGTTATTCCTTACGATCTTTCTTCAAAAAACATTACAAAAAAAAGAGTTACATGAAATTTTAATAAGAATACCAAGCAAAGTATTGAACTACATATAGATCGTGAATAAATGTTCACAAGTCTAGCAATTCTCATTACTTAAAACGTGAACCAATCGCTCACGAATTGATTTTAGTCACGTGGGTCTCTCTTCAAGCCGGCTTCTTTAAAATACCTTTTACATAAGATATGCAATCCACTTTTTAACCATTTTATTAGGCGACTATATATTAGTGATTTACGTGAATTATTTAGCACAAAAAACTATATTGCTAAATAAACAATGGTTGACATTATTGATAGCACTCGGGTTTTATTTTAAATACAATCTACCTAATAATTCAAACAACTTTTGCCCTCTTAACAAATCTTCTTGATTGGTAAACACCATCACATACATTCTGTTTTAGAAGCGTAAGAAACCACGTTATTTAGAAGCCGCCATCTTTGTTTATATTCTAAATCACTCAGCCGTAAATCGTAATGGCGGTATTTGTTTGCCGATGTTTTTGTACGAAATATTGTTTATTTTTCTAATGTGAAACTTTAAGTTAACATAGTAGTGAAATAAAAATATGATCTATTAACTACTATATTCTATTAAAATCTATTAACCATTATTGCTATGTAAATGTATTTGGAGGATAAGCGGATAAGCAGTATATGTTGTGATCCTTATGCGATTGTGCCTTGTTCATTAGTATTCATATTTTTCCTACAGTTAATAAAATTTTTAGCTGGATATAATATTTTAAGTTTGTGTAGTTTATGCAAAATAAGAACAACTTTTCATTTAAAATATTCCAGCAGACGACATTTGCAAAGTCGAACGCCAGCGAAATGATTCATTTAAGCGGGTTCTTTTGCGTAAAACCTTGCAGAAAGGTAGATCGTCTGGTTTTACATGTTTTTAATTAGTTGTAGAGGTTTGTGTTATTGTTGTTTTAGCTTTGTTTAATAATGAGCAGATAGGTTAGGCTGTTGGACGTTGAAAATAAGTATTTGTGTTGTTTTATTGCAAATGAATGTTTACAAAATTATTGCCGTAACAACTTTCTGACTTTTGTTTTAAATTTTCGTTTTAAATTTTTTTTTTAAAAAAGTAATGTACATCTAGTAATGCTTGTTTTATAGATAATGTAATTTTAAACATAGGGCTAGTCTGAAAATTTAAGATGACAACTGATTTTTTTTGTGAGAAGGAATCCAATTTGTTTAGTTGGATTACCGATGCAATGTGTTATTTTGCCCTAAGGAACTTGAAGCATTATAAGTCCAATGACACCAGAAAATTAAACAATGGACTTATTTTGGCATCTAATTGGATTACACAAGATAAGGAGTTCATAAATTTTTCCACTGAGCTTTTAGACGAAAATTGTAACATCGAAAAATTAAAATTTGCTTTTGAAATTAATCAATGCTATTATCAGCGGAGTATGCTTTATTGCTTAACTACAAAAGTCTGCTTGTGCAGTGAGGAGAACTTTGAGTTTATTGACGATAAAAAATTTAGTACGTTTGAAGCTGTATTAGTGATTGTCAGGAAGCTGGAACATCTCTTTGGAGATTATACATGTTATTTAAAACTATTGGACTATATGTGGCATCTTACATTTAGGGCGTATGTTGTCGATAAGTCTAGAAAACAAGGAAAAGAAGCAGCTCTTAAAATGATTCCAGAATTTTCTTTGAATAGAATTAGTTACCAAGAAGCTATTGAAAATAATTCATTTAATATTTTTGAATACACTTCTACAATGTTTAATTGTATAGATGCTTTGCATTCTGATTTAAAGAAACCTTTTCTTGTTTCTGTTTCTCAAAAATCTGTAGTGGTAAAGGAGTTATGTGGTAATAGAATAAAAAACGTGAAAGAAACAAGGGAATCTACATTGGAAAATGATGAAGAGGAAGTCATTGTAATTCCCCCTGTCCTAACTAACTCTTCGCTTGTTAATAATATTGTTGTACCAGAGCCAGATAATGAAATAACAATAGAACCGGAGGCATCAAAGTCAAATGAAAAAAATGTACATGAAGATAAGGCTCACAAAGATATCGAAAATATGCAGAGGATCAAAGAAAAATATCTTGGACAGAAATCGGTTCCTCCTACTACTAGTTTTATGCCTTTAAATCGAAAACGAAAAAACACAGCAAGAAAAACTTTTCCGCTACGAAAATTTTCCAAACCTTCGTCACCTAAACTATTTGTTAAAAAAACTATCTCCACTCAAACTTTGTCAAAAGAAAATGTACAAAAATATGACAAGAAAAAAATTTTGTCAGATGTTTCTACTCTACCATCTCAAGATGAATCATCTAAATCAGATAACTCCATAAAGTCAGAACCTTATGTTTTTGGTGACTCTAGCACTTTTAAAGGATTTGAAAGTGTAAATAACACCTTAGAAAGGTGTACTGAAATCAGTAAACCAATATCACCTAAACATACAATAGAAACACAAAGTTTTTATTCAACTAAAGCAAGCAATTCTGTAACAAGCAATAACTCTGATGGAATACATTGTAGTGAAAATTTTATTTTAAATGTTGTTGAAAAAATTGAAACAGACACTGAGTTTTCTTCAAATATGAAAAACAAAAATAAAATGGATGTATCTTTAAATTCAAAGAATAAAGCAAGCAAGATATTAAACAACAGAATATCTTTAAACACAAATAATGAACCTGCCATGATATCTTTAAATCAAAAAAGTAAAACGGACATGGTAAAAACTTCAGGTCCAGATAATAAATCTAAGAGGAGTAAATTATTTCATACAGATAACAAATTGAAGGCTTTAACAATTAGAAGTACAGTGCCACTGGTGGATATTCATCGTTCTAATGCAAAAACACCAACACTAAAAGTTCAAAATAATAATACAGAAGCTCCATTTAAAATTCAACAGGATTATACAAAAACACCAACACAAGGAAAAAAACAAAAAATTATTCATAAAGAGAATTCTGAACAAACTGCTTCACAAAAAGTTAGTAAATTAAATCAAAAGCCTGTGCAGTCTAAAACTTCTGCAGGTTCAACTAATCAAAAGACAAAAAAACCTGTATCACCAAACCAAAATAAAAGCAATGATATCATATTAAAAAATAAAACTACCCCAACTTTATTAAAATCTAATAAAATCATAAAAGTGATTTCTAAACCTCTTCTAGCTGATGCGAGCATCCAATCTGTTCAGAAAAGCGTTATTACAAAAGATTCCCCACCAAAAGTCAATGAAAAAGTTGTATTTGAAATTCCTCCAATAAAAAAGCTAATAAAAGTTAATTTCACTCAAGTCAAGACCAAACCAACAGCTAGAAAAACTGTCAGCTCCAAACCTCATGATAACTATGACCTAGAAAGCATTGGGACAATAAGTGGTATGAGCTATAAATCAACAGACACAACTAAAGGCCGATCACGAAGAAAGTGGTCTTTACACCAGGATTTTGCCATTATTTTAGGTGTAGACCAGTTCGGTATGGGAAAATGGGAACTAGTAAGAAAACACCCAATATTTAATGACTCCAATATAACTGGTGTCAATGTTAAAGATCGGTGGCGAACAATGGTAAAAAACAAACTTGTAACTGTTGATTCTTATGGTCAAATTCTGTCTCTTGATTCGTGTTTTAAAAGATTTGCTGCTGAAACTGAAGGAAATAAGAACAAACCAATTACACCACTGTCTTCTGATTCAGATAATTTTGCGCCACAAAGAAAAAATCGAAAATCTCCGTTAAAGTTTGTAGGTTTACCTAAGAAAGTCACTGAAGTTGACAAATCTTTACATGTAAAGAAGAACCCTGTACCACAGCAATCCAGTCTGTTAAATCCAAAAACTCAATTTAAGTCAAGTCCTAAAAAACCTAAAGCAAATAGAGAAAGGATTTTACCTTTAAATGCTGAAAGTCCTAATAAATCTAGTCACAATATCCCTCACAAGCAGTTATTATCTCCACTACCAATATCAAAGCAACCCCCACCACAATTTGATAATTTAGAGGTCACAGAAGGTTATGAAAAACTTTTAAAAAAACAGAAAAAGGCTACCGACTTTCCAGAGTATTCATGTTCTGGTAAACAACATTATCGAAGGCCAATTATCTTTTCTAGTGACAATTCGGACTAACAACTTTTTGTTATTTTTTGTATATATAAGATTTTGCGGTTTCTTATTATTGTATTTGTTTTAAGCCAAATTTTGTGAAAAGTGTTTGTGTATATGTGTTAATTTTAAAACTTTTTACACTGTTATATGTGTTTATTTTTAAACATATTTCTATGTTTTAACTGACTGTGTTTAAAAGAATCTTTTGTATGTGAAATGTGCATTATGCTTTTAAATTTTTAGTGTATTGACGCTTATAAAAGCATTATAATTAACATGGTTAATAACACAAAACCTAATGTAACTTAAGTTTTTATATATTGTTTAATGTAATGTACATGTCTTGTGTTTGTTTTTTCACAATTATTTCTACTTTCTTACAGGTAATAGGATGAAGATTAGGTTTGTGTATTAGTAATCAAAAAAATGTGTCGCCGAAAATGGACTTTAAGGCAAGATTGGAATATTATTTGCGGTGTTCAAAGTTATGGTGTAGGACAATGGAGAAAAATTAAAAAGTTTCCTATTTTCCAACCAAATCGCTTCACTGGAGTAAAGATTAAGGATAGATGGCGAACTATGGTCAAGAACAAACTTGTCATCATTGACTCGAATAAAACTCTTACCGGCATAAATTTTTGTTTTAAACCATTTCTTAAGTCCTGTGCTAACCATGAAAACAATAATAAAGTGTCAGATAACCGGAAATCGACACAACAAAAGTCTAGTTTACATACAGAGTCACAGAAAGAGCAGCAACCAGTTTTAAGGACAAATGAAAGTGAGAATACAAATCCAATACAAGACCACGAACTACCAACTTTGTTAGCAGATGATAAGCAGGGTCTGAATTTTACAACAGAGGTTAGAAATAGTAATATTCAGCAAGGTATGCAGCATAATACTAGCTCCCAAGAATTATTATCTATTATCAATAAAAGTTTACATTGTTCAGCAAAAAAGGATCAAGTTTTAGTTGAAAAGGAGCATTTGTACAAAGTGGTTAATGACATGCTAGGGATTTTAACAAATCAAATGACAAGCCGTGAGACTTTCAAGGGTAAACCCAATGTAGAAATGCAGGGATGTAATTCAAAATACAAGAAATTTAGGAGTCGGCTAAGGAGAAGAACTGCATTAGATATCTCAGCAGATACAAATCATAAAAAAGTGGAAAAAACAAGATCAGCTTCACTGGGTAGTGGTTTTAAATCATTGAGGTGACTTTTAGTGCAGTTCAATTTGTGATTGAGGTTCTTCAATATTTTGTAGCTTTAATTTTTTTGTTAAAAATATATATAATTTTAACTTGAAATTTAACTTTTTTTTCAACTTTGTAAATAATTCTTAGTAGTTAAATTATTTATTTTTATATGGTGGCAACTTTTTTGTTAAATTTTGAAATTCCTATTTTTAAATGTAGGCCATTTGCCAATTATTTTTATGTTTTTTTATCATGTAAATTTACTATTTTTTTTGTTAATAGATCAACTACCACTAGTACAATAGTAATAAGAATTTTACAATATTCTGTTTATTAATTTTTTATTTCCCATATGCCGTTTAATATATTTCTTTTCTTTCTACTATGTATGTTCTCTTTCTTAGATGTTTAGTTAAAGGTGGCACAAAACTTTTGTAACAAAAATGGCGCAGGATTTTCTAGCTGAAAACTCACTATGTGGGCAAACTTTATTGAGGATTGTAAGTAGAGGAAATGCTTCAATTGCTGAACTAATGAGGTTATCAGACTTTGTACCAAATGTGTTCAAATTGGAGAATAAAAACGATCAAGTTAAATATGGTAATTTAATATATTTGTTAAAAACGTTTGTTAGTTCATGTGGAGTAAGATTCAGGTTGTAACTTGTTGCAGTTAATTATTAAACATTATGTAAACATTTGTGGTCTTTAAATACATAAACAAACTAGTAAAATTTCATAAAAACTGGTAAAGTTATGTTTATAAATTATAAATTAAACTCTACCAAAATTTAATTGTGTTTTAACACATTTTTTTTAGGCAACATTATCTGTGATTTTAGCTACTTTAAGAGCACTGATTATTATGAAAATAGAATTGAGCAAAGTGATCAGTTACAAGATTTGGATGAAGAATTTCGCGAAAATCACATTCAAATTTTAACTCGATTTTACCTGGCTTTCGAAAGTGTTCACAAATATGTCTTAGATCTTACCAGGTAGTTAATTAATCTTTTAAAGCGGCAAAGACTGTGTAACAACATTACTTATTAGTGTTGTATAAAATAGCTGTATGTATGTGTTAATATATATGTTTGCATAATGTTAAACTGGATAAAAAGTTATTCTATTCTTAATGTAGGTTTTTAGAAGAACTAAATGAAGGAGTTTACATTCAACAAACTTTGGAGTCTGTTTTAATTAACCAGGATGGAAAACAACTTTTGGTAAATATAACTTTTCTGAATAAGTTATATCAAACTTTGTCTTATATACTAGAGGCTGTTTTAAATCTTTTCTTATATTTTTGCATAGTGTGAAGCATTGTTTATTTATGGTGTAATGTTGCTGTTGGTGGATTCCAAAATAGATGGAATTATCAGGGAAAGAATGCTGGTATCATACTATAGATACAGGTTAGATTTTGTTCATGTTCATATTAATGTAACTCTATAATAAACCTTAAAATTGACTTAGATTAATCTCCCATACCGTAAATATAGTCTGTATTACTTTATAAATGTATTGTTTATAGTGGTGCTGCTAGAGGTGCAGGGTCTGATAGTAATATTGACGATGTTTGCAAACTGCTAAGAAGCACTGGGTTCTCTTCAGTACCAGGAGCTAAAAAACCCCAAAATTACCCGGAGAGTTATTTTGCCCGAGTGAAAATAAGCGAGGATTTTATCAGCATGGTGCTGGGCAGAATGAGATCGGATGATATTTATAGCCAGGTTTGGAAAAACAGTTATGCTTATTTTTTGCATTTAAAAAGTTTTAATGATCAATAAAATTTAAAGTTGATATGGGGTTTTATGCTTGTGCCTAATTGCGAAGTTAAGTATTTTTATTAGGTATATATTTTTTTAAAAGGCTTGCATTTAAATTAAAAACTAAAGTTTCAATAATAAATTTTATTTGGTTATTAAATATTTTTCTTTTTAAAAGATTTCTGCCTACCCACTGCCTGAACATCGCAGTACAGCATTAGCCACACAAGCTTCAATGCTTTATGTTTGCCTGTACTTTCAACCTGACATTTTGCACAATCAACAAGCTAAAATGAGGGAAATTGTTGACAAATACTTTCCTGATAATTGGGTGAGTACTAAAGGGACATTAAGAGCTTTTTTGTATAGCTATAGAATTATGCTTTCCTAAAAAAATATGAATTTTTTTTGATAATTTTTTTGTAAATTCTTTTATTTTAGGTAACAAGTGTGTACTTGGGTAATGTGATCAACTTAATAGATGCCTGGGAGCCTTACAAAGCAGCAAAAACGGCTTTACTCAATACTCTGGATGTAACAAATTGTAAGCAACAGGTAAATTTATTTTATATATTTACAATATAAATAAGTTAAAAATATATCAACTTTGTGCGAATCAAGTTATTATTTTACTATCGCCTTCTTCCAACTTTCATAACTTTTGTTTTCTTCTTCTTCAAAACTTTTCTGTTTCCATGTTCATCTACCACAATCCTAACCTTTGGGACAACTCTTCTTTTTAACTTTTTCTTATTCAAATATGATCTCATATCACTACCACCAGTGACAAGGGTTGTTATAAACGCGATAAACAACACACCGGTATATCCATACAATATATACATTAGCCAAGTTGGGTATGCTTTAACACAAGGCTCCAATATTGTCTTTGGTATTGTTCGATTACTTAGCAACTGGCCTTCTCGTAGTGCCTGTCTCATAAGACAAGAACCACAACTGTACTGGATCACAGTGTCATTGTACCATTGCTCATTTATTGCTTCAAGGGATAGATTCTTATTCTCAATCTTCACCTTATACAGAACTGTCTTTATAGTGGAGTTATACATGGCTGATATAAAGAGGTTGTTGCAGTTTTTAAGATAAGGAAAAATGCTTGGGTTAAGTTGATCACATCTTATTGGAAAATGTTTATGCATTCTATCTTCTGTTTGAATTAGAAGATTCAGATGAATTAACTTAGTTGCTATTTCTTCATCAAAATCTGGGATTGTAATGGAAAGTCTGGGTGGTATATTGCTTTCAAACTACAAAAAAACACAATCCACATGATGTAACAGTTTGTTTGCTTAACTTTTAAATTCAATTCATAAATCTGGGCTTTAGAACTTTGAAAATAGAAACTTTTTGGCTGTAACACTTACCTGGATTTTATTTCTTACTCCACATTCTTGAGTCTCAAACTGAGTTGCGCTTATCAGTTTATAAGTTGCGAAGCTGCCAAGCCATACACTGTATCCCCCTATGGCCAGTACACATACTGTTAACATAACAGCTACCAATTTTATACAGAAGGAGAATGTTCTTTTTACTACAGTTGCATGCATATTGGTGATGGTTAAATATTGTATTGCAAGTGGCAAGAGAAAACCTAAAATAAGAAATTTTATTAAGTTTTATGTAAAAGTGCATTAAAACTTAACTTACATACTATAACATGGAGTTAAACTGTTATAGATTTTAGTTAAATTAACAGTTTTAGATATTTTCTTACCTCCTAATATAAGTGATGCTAGTATGGTATAAGAAGTAGAAATCAGACAGTCAATAATTTCATAGTGAAGTATATGGATATGAACAGAAGAAATTAAACCAAGACAGATAGCTTCGAATATAAGAACAAAAACTGTAACCAGAATATCAGCCACGTTACTCATATTGTTTGTCGAAGAAGTCTGTAAAAAAAGTAATTTTTGAGAATTAAAAGTTGAAAACACGGTGTTAATATTTTTTTCTTTCCTTACTGAAGTTGACGTAGAAACAACATTTTTTGTTGGAGTGACAGCTCTTAATCGATCCATATCTTCTTCTTCGGGCTTTATTATCTTAGCATTTTCTTCCACATTTAAAAGGTCTTCAAAATAAAATTAGAATTAAGGAATTATTGTTTTTATAGGATACAGCATAACATTACTTAAAACATTTCTCTTACAATTTCCAATTGTCCAGAATCCAGGAATAAGGCTTCCCATTCCAAGTCCAGTAAATATTATAAGAAAGAAAGACACTGTGCTATCTAAAAGAAAAAAAATTATATTTAAACAAATAGCATAATAAACTGATATGTATGTAAGTTAGTAATATGGTAAGTTATGTATGCAAACAAATTAGCCCTTTTTTTAACAAGTAAGTGTTAGTTAGTTACCTGTATCCGATAGATAAAAGAATTCTCCTTCATAATAAACATAAGCATGATAAATATTAAACCCCATATTACCGAGCATTAAACATATTACAAAAAATGGAAGAAAATAGCCAGAATGTTTTTTAGTATGGCTAATGTATCCTCCCAACACTGTTTTAAAGTAATGTGGTACCCAACCATAGAACGGTTTTGTTACTCTTTTGCACATATTAAAAAGTTAAATGATCTGTTAAAAATTAAATTTTAAGTTACTTTAATATATATTATTTCTATCAAATATTGAAAATCTTTCAATTCTGTGAATTTAATACAAAAACTATATCTGCATTGTAATACAACACTAAATTTACTTTCTTTTTTGAGTTGATGAAAATCAAAGTGTTATGTAAAAATACGTAAGTTTATATACCTATACAAGGTTATATAAATGCCATATTAAAAATTAATACAAAAATATAATGACCTCAATTTAACATTTCCATGTGAACCTATTTAGTTATTCACACGTTTGTGTTTGTTTGTTTTAGTCTTAAATAATACTTATGTTGTTTATAGACTTTAAATATTAATGTGTTTAAGTTTATGTATAATAAGTGTGGGAATATATAGGGTTGAAAGTTTGTTAGTATACAATTTATATCATACTTATAAAGGTATTCTTTAACGGTATTGTATATCACAAAACTGACATATATCATTATAAAACAGATATTATTCTAACCACTTTGAAGTCTCGTTTAAAATCCTATTATATCATTTTTTAGGCATTAAAATACAGCAAACAGATGAAGCAGACTTACCAAAACATCGTCCACTTCCTCAAGCAAGGAGTTTTAACTGAAGATTATGTATTGGATAATATTCCAAAACTTATGAATTGTTTGAGAGAGGCAAATGTGGCACTAAGATGGCTTATGTTACATACTGTTAACACTGGTATAGTTTTATTATTAAAAAAAGACTAAAATGGTCTGACTTAAATTTTACAAAACACCATACATAAAATAATGGTATATTTCAAAGGTAAAATAGCCCATTTTTTTTAAGTTGTGATGTTGAACAATCCTTAATTTAAATTAGTTATTAATTTTGCATTATTTTAGGTTGTGATCATATAAAGAAATGCAGGCAATCGAAGGAATTGGTTTTAATGACAAGCGACGTTAAACCGGAAAATATTTTTCAACTTCTGCTCAACACTTCACAACTTGAACTTAATGTGCAAGATGTAAGTTATAGAAAATATCTCAAAATAAAGGTTTTAAAGTAGAGTTTGTTAACCTTACTTTTAAAATAATGGGTATTTATAAGTTTACAAAGTCAGCCTAGTACTTAACATAAAAAGTGTTTCTTTTGATTTTTTTTAAGATGTTCAAAAAAATGTTGAAAGAGAAGGAGGAGAAGTGGGAGAAATACAAAAATGAAGGGAAAGAAAGAATGGAGGAGCTGGCTGAGGTCTTCTCTGGAACTAAACCTTTGACCAGGATTGAAAAGAATGGTAAGTCACTTAAAACTCTAAAAATTCTTTGGTCTATTAAAAAAATCCGAATATGCTTCAAACAGAAATTGTTTAAACATATATCTTTAACACTAAAAAACAACTTTTACTAAAAAATGTTTTTGTTTAGATCAACTGACAGCTTGGTTTCAGCAGATGGCGAAACAAATCTCATCATTGGATTACTCTGACTCTACCTCTGCGGGAAGGAAGATGGTACAGTTGATCCAAGCTCTGGAGGAAGTCCAGGAGTTTCACCAACTAGATAACAATCTTCAGGTTAATTTGAATTATTTTTGTTTATCTTTTTGTAAAATACAGTAAGAGTTAGATAACTTTTCGTAGTATTTTTGGAGTTGTAACACCCTTTAGTTTTCATAAAAGTAATTATACTGCTCTCTAGGTGCGCCAATTTTTAGCTGACACTCGTCAGTTTTTGCACCAAATGATAAGAACTGTCAACATTAAAGAAGAGGTTTTGATCACAGTTGAAATTATTGCTGATCTGTCTTATGCATGGGTTATCATGGATCAAAAGTAAGCTTTCTATAAAAATATACTGTCTCAAAACTAGAACTATGTTAAGATATAATTTATATGGCCTTAAAATAGGACTATTAGTAATTTAAACATAAACTTGATTGAATAAATTTATTGACTGTTTTTATTTTCGTTTTAGTTACACAAGAATGATGCAGGAAAGAATTAAGACTAACCCAGTTTTGGTGATCAAACTTCGAGCAACATTTCTCAAACTATCGTCAGCTCTTGAGCTCCCTCTATTGAGGATAAACCAAGCAAACAGCAAGGATCTATTGAGTGTGTCGCAATATTATTCTGGAGAGTTGGTCACCTATGTCAGAAAAGTAAAAATATTGTATTTGATATTTTATTTTCTAATGTAAAAAAAACTTGTTTGTTTAAATATCTTAACCTAAATTTTCAGGTCCTGCAAATTATTCCGCAAACTATGTTTGGCCTTCTGGCTCGTATAGTTAAGATTCAAACCTCGCAGATTAAAGAGTTGCCCACAAGATTAGAGAAAGATAAGATGAAGGAATTTGCCCAACTTGACTACAGATACGAGGTAGTAGACCATTATTTATATTTATTTATTTAAAAAAATTACAACAAAAATTTTTAATTTTTAAAAAATCTTTAAGGTTGCAAAGCTGACTCATGGGATCTCAGTCTTCACGGAGGGAGTCCTCCAAATGAAGACGACCTTGGTTGGGATCATCCAAATTGATCCTAAACAGTTACTGGAGGATGGGATCACTAAAGAGTTGGTGATGAAGGTTGCTACAGCGATGCATCAGACCCTGACCTTTAACCCAAAAGCTAAGGTAAAATTTTTTATAGTTATTTTAGAGTTTTTATTTTTTTTAGATATAAAATTTAATTTTTGATTTAGACAAATGAAATAATCCCCAAGTTGAAGATTATGACCCAAATTATGGAAGGGTATAAACGATCATTTGAATACATACAGGTAGATAACATTAAAAATTTAATTGTAATGCAATGCCAGTAACTCAGTGCATTAAGAATCGAAGTTAAGTGCTATAGCATTTAGCCTATATTCTTGATTTTGTTTACTTTCTTGCAGGATTATGTTGATATTTATGGGTTGAAGATCTGGCAACGTGAAATGATGAGAATTATCAACTACAATGTTGAACAAGAATGCAACAGTTTTCTTAGACACAAGGTAGTTGCAATTTTAATGCAAATCCAATTTGTATTAATTAAAGTAAGGATAACATTTATTAAATGGCCCCCATGGGCAATGAGAAAAAAATCAACAAAATCATATGTAATTTTTACAAACTATTAAAAATTTAATTTGTTTTTCAATTTTACCAGGTTCATGATTTTGAAAGTGTTTATCAGTCCAAGGATATTCCAATTCCTCAGTTTCCGAGAGTTGATGGCTCGATCAACTTTATTGGAAGATTGGGGCGAGAGATACTAAGGATAACTGATGGAAAGTAAGCACTTTATATCTTTTAAATAAAGTAGTTACTCTAAAAATTTAGATAATTTTTTTAACTAATCTTTAGGAAATTTAAGTATATTTATTATTACAATCTTTATTTTTACATCTTTTTTGCTTTAGTTTTTATTGTTGATTAATATTGCTTTATTATTTTTAGAACCACATCTTACGTTGACTTGCTCGGAACTTGGTATGATATCAAAACAAGACAACAAGTTTTAGATCACAAAATATTTGCAATGTAAGTCTTAAGGTATTGCTCTGAATATTTAATGCCACTTTAACTCGATATTAACTCATCTCTGGACAAATTAACCTAATGAAACTTTCTTTTTGTTTATTTATTTCTTTAATTACACTTTTAAGGTCAAATTGCCATCGGGTTGAACTGTCTTCAGGTTAAAACCCCACCTTATAAATTTATACATTTTTTAGTCTATTACATTTAAATGAAATTGTATATGCTTTTAGTATTTTGGGCAGTCTTGGCACTTATGGTTTAGCAGGATTGGACAGGTTGTTTAGTTTCATGATTGTTCGTGAACTACAACAATTTACTGCTGGTGTGAGGCATAGTGTCACTAAAGAAAGAGCATTAATTGATCTATTCAACTCTTTCTCTGAACAACTAAAACCTCATGAAAAACTGATTGGTAAGTTAAAGTTAGATTTAAGGCCTAATTTTTTTATGTATATTACTTTGGCAATGTATTTTTTTGTATTGCATCTTTAATAAGGATTAACATTTTAAGAACATTAGCGAACTTATGTTTATAATTTTTCTGTTTAGACAATCCAAGTAAGGTTTACATGTTGCCTATCCAAAGAGGAAACAAATCTTGGCCAAATTTCATTGAAGTTGTGATGAGAGTTGGACAACTTCAAATACTAAGAAGACAAATTGGAAATGAATTAAATTTCTCTTGCAAATTTCATTCTAAATTTCTGGCATCTGGGCTAAGCTCAATGAACAAGTAAGATATTAAAATTTAAAAAATTAGTTTCTTTGGTTCATAAATAAAAAAATTTCAACAGCAATTATATGTTTTATTGATTACTAAAAAACAGTGTTTCCAATTAATAGGGCAATGTTGACAGCAGTGGAGGCTCATTATGAGGATCCAAGCAAACCTTATCCAAGCGAGGGAAACCCTGTCTTGATGGAGTTATGTGGATTTCTGGATGCAGCTGGAATGTGTGATCCACTAAATAAAATCTACATCACCACCAAGTAAGTAACTACTTTTTTTTTATTAATTTTTTTATTAGCACTTAGTAAAGTAAAGCAATTTAATATATTTGTAGGCCCCTTCCCCATTTTGCTTTGCTTTGTTTTCTGTTGACAATCACCCAACTTCAGAAACTACAATACCACAAACCAATTTGTAAGTTTTTTTACCCAATGGTCTTTTAAGTTATATGGTATTTCTAAGTGTTGTTAAGAATTTGATTGTTTAGGTGGACTGGTGTATAAGAAGGTGAATGATTCAGTTGATGCTCCCCCATTTATCATTGGAATGTTAACTTTACTCAAACAATTCCACTGCAATGAAAGGGAAGTTTTTCTTGCTTTATTAGGACAGTATGCTTGCTCATTTATTGCTGGCACTGGGTAAGTGCATTGGATTTATATTCTTTTAGGGTATTTTTTTAAGTGATTAGTCTTTTTAGTGCTAGGGGTATTGACCTTCCAACTGAAGTTATCAACGTTTGTGCTTTTCTTGAGGACTTTGCTTTTTATGGAAACATCAAGAAAGAGGTTTGTTATTCAATATTTTAACTTAAATAAATTTAACGATTATTTTAAAAATTTTTATTTGTTTTAGGCCCTAGAAACACATATACCTACTTACTTGTTAGACGAATTTCGGGGAAATATCTAAAATGTGTTTAAAAATTTTGATTATTTATAATTTTATTTGATTATCTACTGTATTAACTAATGTGCAATAATACTTATATTTCATTTTTACTTTGGATTCTTTGTGTGTTTGATTTTTAGCAGTAATGCTAAAGTAATTTTTTGATTTTTTTGTAAGTCATGTTGCATAAAAGTTATGCTGTCTTACTTTGTTCCTCAACAATAATTTTATTAATATTAAAAAAAATGGTTGCAATACATACTACACATATTATGTATTAAAAAAATTATATCCTATGATCATTTTAGTACAAATTTTACAATTGATAAGACTGCAGTAATCTTACTCTGTAAAGAAACTGAACAGTTGGGTCATGGTTTTTCGTGTGGCGATTAAATGGACTTGACTTCAATGTGTAGGACTATTTTACAATATTGATATAATTATTAAGACAATTTTTCAACCGATGGGATTGTCTATTGATAAATATGTGTTATTTTGGAGCGTGGTCCTTAAATTGATTGGGGATAAACTAGAAAAAATTTCGGCGCGAAAGATTTTAAAGGTAAATATTTTGGGGAAAGTACCTTTTGTGGTTGGGTTAATACGTCATTCAGTCAATAAATTTCTGCCATACATGGATAGTCCCAGAGAAATATCAATATATACACATACTGACATTGACATATATTGTGTATATTAGTATCTCTATGGATAATCCCAGTCTGACATTTTATTTTTTAATTAAGAATAGGTAATATGCTAGAAAACTGGTAGTCTTACAGTCCAGACGACATGCGGACGTCTGTCTGTTTAGGAAACTGGAATGGTATTTGTCTGCTAAGTTAATGAAACTGAAATGTTATTTGTCTGCTGAGTTATTTATTTAAAAATATTTTCGGTCCTAAAGAAATTTGGATTAAAATTGTATTTTTATATTGGTTTAGGTTTGTATGAAAAATCATAAAATACCTAAACTAGGCTAATCTGTGGTTTTAAATACCTGAATGGCCATCACCGATAATGATGGCCAGGAAATGGCAGAACCTCCTGGCAACCAACCATCTAGAACCCCTTCAACTAGTCAACGACCAGTTGAAAATTTAATCTCTGCATCTCTGTTCTCTAATAACTCACCAGTTCAAAACCCAGCTCCGGAGGAAGCAGCAGAGCCTATTTTAGCTAATACCACACCTGAAAGAAACTTACCACCTAGAACCCTCTTTACTGATAACCCCCCACTTGAAAACCCCCAACTTGAGAATCTACCAACCCCATCTCTTCAGGAAGACAACCAAAATGTTCAAACTTTAAATACTGGAAACATTCAACAATCAACCCATGATATGACTGATACTGAAAATGTAAATGCATCTCGACAAGCTCCTGGTTCTCCTCCAAGAAATCCAAATTCTCAATTAGGAAGCATCCCCCTCACACCAATTCATTCTAACACATTCTATGGGCATAATGCAAAAGTTGTTGGTACGGTATTGAAACAAAAACATCAGCATCATCATTACCATACCCACCACCACCACCATCATTATCCTAATACTGACAGACTCCGTCCTAATACAAGAAGTACCACTAATGCTCATGCCAGGGAAAGTAGGTTTAAAAACTTTAAATTAATTACTATAAGAATAATTAAATTTTTTTTCTGGTATTTTGTTATTTTGGTAAAATTGTGGATCAGTTATTTGAAGTTACAAATTTGAATAAACATTGTGTATATAAATTTAAGGGGAGGGAGAAAGATTGGCAGAACGACGTGTTCAGGATGAGAATGCTGAAGAGATTAGACCACGGACACGAAGTCGATCAAGGAGGAGACTTAACCGTAATTACCCCCACTAAAATTTAAACAAATTGGCCTATTAACAAAATTTGGATGTAAAATTCTTGAATTAATACCAATAATTAGTTTTGGCAACACTGTGTTATTTTCATTTAAAAAGGGCCTTAATTCTTTTTAAATCACACCAAATATATATGCAAAAACTGTGCTTGCAATCATGTTTATTTTTGGTAAGAAAATATTTATTAAAATCTTCATTAAATTAACATATAAAATTATAAAAAGTTGAATTGCTTTATGGGTAAGTTTATTTAAATTTTTCATATCTGTTTCTGATTCTTACACTGCCCTATTGATCTTATTTTTTGACTTTTAAATTTTCCATTTCTTCTTTTATGTTTTAAATTTTACTAACCATTTTAGCAGTTGTTTTTACTTTCCGTGTAGTTCTTCAAATATTTTTTGTTAAATTTTTAATCATATTATTTGTTTGAATAATTGTGATCTATTTTGTTTTGCTTTTAGATAACATTTTTTTAAAATTTTGGCATTGGATTTGTTTCGATTTTTAAACCCAAACCACACAATAAAACTGGTTAAATTTGGTCCAAAACTCGTGACTTTAAATATTTATCATTTTGCGGTACTTTATTGTAATTAAAGTTATTTACAGCCTTAAAGGTGTACTAGGCTTTAAATTTTTTCCCGGTGCCTTGTATTTTTAAATGAAGGTATTATGACTAACTGGACTGACTAACTGGAAGGGTAAGCCATATTAACATTTGTAAAAGAAGGTATCGTGTACATGTACACTGTAATGTTTGCCTTCCCGCTGATATAGTAACAAATACAACTGGGTAGTTTTTTATTTTTTCGGGAAGGGGTAAAGATATGTTAATGAAACATGTTGAAAATTTTTGTTAATGTTTATTAGTGCAACTTGAACCCAAACCTTGCTTTACCGTTTACCATAATACCATCATAACAATTTCTTTTAAACGCGTGAAAATCACGTGATATAGCATAAGGTGACTTATTACAAAGCCCTTTTTGTGAGATTTAGCAAATACATAAAAAGGCATACGCGATACACTATAGGCTAATACGCAATAGCGAATCCTTATTAATATAACTAAATACGAAGAAATGTGTTAATTCAGTGCTTTTTTTTATTTACCTTTACAGTAATTTTGTTTACAACCCTAATCACCTTATGACAACGTCGTATTTAGACTTTGGTAGCCTAAACCTAAGGAAATGATGCGGTCAACTTATAAACACTTGATTCCCCGGAAATGTAAAATTGATGATACATAGGAGACCCACACGTCACTTTTACAACTCATTGTTAGTTTTATGCCCCGCTCTATACTATTGCCTAAATTCGGTATAGGCGTTCATAGTAAAAAGGAATATTTTACCAAGTATTTGGTAAGAAATGAGTGGAATTAGCTTAAATAAAAGTACTCTAAGTATTGCCACTGATAATGAATATGAATTAGAATCCTTAGCACAAGAAACTGAATTTAATCAAGGTTTTAAAGCAGAAGATTTAGAGTCTGTAGAAAATGAGAGCAATTTATGTTGGTCTAATATTGTAAGTGGTGCAATATCACAAATCGTAGAGGATACGAAGTCGATAACTAACTCCGACACACTGCTGACTAAAGCAATGTTATATCGTACAACACACCCAGAATTATGGCAAAAACGCTTGGCTGAAATGGAAAATGATCTACAAAAAAGTCTTGGCAAAATAACATCGTATCCCTTTCTATTAGAGTACCACGAACAGTTTGATGTTTTTAATAAGGCAAAAAAGGAGTTGGACATTAAATTTGGAAACAAGGTAACTATTTTTGAATATTTTTTATATTAAATCTTATTTAAAGTTTATTTGATCTTTATTTTTAGCATCCAAATGTGGATATTCATTTTGAATACAACCTATACAATGACAGAACAAAAAGGAAGACAACTTATAGAAGGTAAATACAATTTACATAAAATCTATTTTTGCAAATTGAAAAAGGTATTTTTTGTGTTCAGTTTACAACCGAATGACGTCACAATCTTT
Source organism: Corella eumyota (assembly GCF_963082875.1). Lineage (NCBI taxonomy): Eukaryota > Metazoa > Chordata > Ascidiacea > Phlebobranchia > Corellidae > Corella > Corella eumyota. The sequence continues at coordinate 2,970,332 of NC_137495.1, read as the reverse complement.
CGAAGCAAGGACACCAACTTGTTAGAGAAGCTTCAAAGTGATGTGGACGAGACTAGGGGAGATCTTCCGGAGTTGGTAGTGTCTGTGAAGAGTGGAAACCAGTTGTTTAACGCTGTTAAGAGTCTCGATAAAACCATCAAAAGGGTTTGTATCAAGGCAAGCATGTACCCAGATTGTACGCAGAGAAAGACAAAGTTGAAAACCAAATACGCGGAAGTAACATGGAAAGGAAATTGCATGTAAAAATAAATTTTAACTTGAACAGCTAAAATGCATTCTACGTTTTATATAGGAACAACAAAAGTTTTGTATTTAAAGAGTTATTGTTACAGGTTTGCACATAGCTTTGTGTTCAAGGGGTTCACAATTAACGAAATAGCAACAAAGTTTATTCACTTAAAATTGGTTGGTCGAAGTTTTCACGCTAAGGTCACATTAGGCTCGTGTATGATTGCTGGAGAAAAAGGTCAGCAAAATTCTGTGTTTTTAATACCTGCTTTAAACCTTATTGTACCAAAAGGTTAATTAATAGCTTGCTTTGCAAAGCATTTAAACCTGTGTCAACTTTTTAAATAATGACTGACTCTACTGGTTATTTGCTCGGTTATAGCATTGTCATTTATATAAAAAAATACACTAAATTTTAATACCAACAAATTTATTATTTTTAATTTTACAGCCCATATTTACATAGAAAACAAAATTGGAAGGCAGGCCACTGATGTTGAAAAAAGAACATTGACTTCTGCTCTAAAACAGCCCTCTAAAGGATTTACTTTTAATCACGAATTTGACCTAAAAGATGGCATTTAAATTAATATAATATAGTCATTATAGTAAGTCCTATAATATACCTATTCGGAATATAGTTATGTCAATTCTTAACATTTTTTTATTTATATTGTTACTATTTCTACAAATTAAGACAACTGCCCGAACCACTGTAGTGTTAAAAAAAATTACATGATTTTTATATAACGTTTTTCTTAGTTTTTTGACTTTTTTTTATTCTTATTTATTGTTCATATAACCTTCTATATTATAGTTATTCTATTTAAATATAAACGATATTTTATTGGTACGAATATTATTCATAGAACAAAATGACTCAGAAATTTTTAGTTAAAATAATTGGACGCTAATGTAGACAGTACAATAGGTATATAGTGTCCACGCTTGGGTTTGGAACAGAATTCTTGTTTTTATATACTTTAATATGGGTAATACTGAAATGCAAGGTTATTCTAAAACCGACAATGAAGATAGTTATTTAAGCGAAACTTATTCGGATACAAGTAGTCTGAATTCAAGTAAGAAATCAATCAATTTTGTTGAACCTCTCGTACATACAAATATCAGTAAAATTGTCGCCAAAGATGAAGTTCAAGTAAAAGATGATAAAGATCAAACAACGAAACCTACACTTCTTGAATTAGCAACTATATACAGAAATAATAATCCCGAAAAATGGAAGAAAAGGCAATTGGAATTGGAAGAACCTTGTTGCAGCAGATTTAATTGCGACTTTTTGTTGGAATATCATGCTGAGTGTGATGTTAAATTAAAACTAAAACACCAACTTGAAGAAAAACATTCAACATTGGTAAAAATGTTATTTTACTTTATTCACTTATTTCGTAGAAGCGACTTTATTGCATAATTGTTGATTGAATCATTCGCCCAAGTTTAGTCTTTGTTAGTTGATATAATGTACCGGCATATCGGCAGCGTGGTGTAGTGGTAAGAACACCTGTTACACCACACATGAGGTCGTGGGTTCAATCCCCACTGATCTCATGCTGTAGCACCCTTGAGTAAGGCGATATAAACGGCATGAACTCCTGCTGAGCCAGCACTTAATCAGCAGTATAATTATCGGGCAATTATAATCTCTAAAATATCCCAAACTTCCACAGGCAACTCGAAACTGGGTCGGAGTAACTGATGTTACTTTATGTTTAAGTCGCGCACTCGACTTTCCCACATCGAGGAAAAAAAATGATAACCAGATGACATATTGCCCGCCCGTCCATTTAAGATCGAAAGTTTTGCTTCGCTTATTTGGACATGTCACGTTACCTTTAAAACGTATGTTTACATATTCAATGGGAATGTTATATACATTAGGTTTTACATGAATTCAATTTAGCATAATTTTATTTAGCCACCCAGTCTTCAAGTTGATGTTTCATTTCTTAATACCGATATTTTGTACAGAGCTGTAAAGTTACCAGATTATACCAGGTCAAAAATAATATTTTTAAATCAATATAAAAAGTTTTAAAAAAATTTGAACTTTGTATATATGTCATCATCAAAACGGAACTGTTATTCATGCTCACGATGGGCACACTGAAAAAAGAGGCGATCTTCCTGAACTGATCATACATGTAATTCTAAAATGCTTCATTTGTAGATTTTTATGGCAAATATTGCCTTTTTGAAAGCGTTTTTAAATACCTTGGATTTTTATGTAGTTTACTGATATTTTAACTTTGATTTAAACTTTTTATTTTCTACAGGTCAACTCCTCGTTTCATATACTTAAAGACTTGAAATATGACCACAAAATAAATTATGTTTCTTTAAAAATGACTCTCTATCCAGATTGTTTGCTTAAACAAAAAGGATCTCACATGTTCGGGAAAAAAATCAAATCAAAACCTCACAGTTTAAACTGGAAGGGAGGTTGTCGGTTTGTATTTTCTTGTCATTTCGTCATCTTTTTCATGGTGTTAACATATAGCGTAACGCGTTACCTTGACCAGTCTTAAGTTTCCTCTGATAGAGTTGGATATACTTGATCTAAATACACATTACAACTTAATACATTTTGTAGATTTAACAGCACCTTTATCTACAAGGGATTTACTCCTGAAGACTTAAGGCTTAAATACATTGAAATTAAAGTAGTTGGAAACAAGGAGGTTTTGGGATTCAATTTATCAAAAATTAAAGTTAATGTTGGAAGAGTGATAATTGCGGGAGAGAAAGGTAACTCAAAAAGTTTAAAAATCTTGCTTTTATAATACTTCTTATTAAATTACAAATAAAGCTTTGATACAACGTGATAATGGTTCGTTGACACCACCAAACCATCAAGAAAATGATGCCATGTGTTTTGCTTTAAACTATCCAGGAGAATCTTTAGTTTCAATCTTGTTTTTAACGGGCATTTTAGCAAATAGGAAAGGGTAATAAATTCTCTATATTCTATATAACAGCATGTGAACTATTATATATACTTAGGTTTCCAATCTAGTAAAACAACATTTTTTATAAATGAAAACACATTAGTTTCTTTGTTTTGTTCTTTAATAAACAAAATATACAAAACAATAAGGAACTTTATAAAAATAACACTAACAAATCAAATATGTCGTCAGGAGGAAGGAAAGTTTGGTGGACAGTTCGAATCAAAGTTCGCCAATCACCGACTCGACTCCGAGTTTAACTCAAAATTTGACTCCAACTAAATCTCAAGTTCGGTCTCAGAGTATGAGTCCGGGCAAAAGGCGACCGTCGTTTTTGCAAGTACTTAAAAAAACTAAAAAGGCGAAAGCAGCATTGGAAAATAAGGAAGTTCAATGAAGGAATATAAAAGAGCACAATTGTAAGGTCAATCTGTTGTCGGTAATGTAACATAAAAATGTACGAATTATTTGAAATATAATATACCATACAACAATAGTATTCATATAGTATACATTGTTAGTTCATTTAACTTATGAATGTCAAGTCGAATAGGAAAATAAAAGGAGGTAATTGCACTTATTATTAAAACACCACAAAAATTTGTTAACGACATTGACATTTTTGAAGCTGCGAAATTTGAAATCGTCGATAGGAATCTTTTTCCATCAAAACAAAAATTCGATTTTGGGCTTCTACAAATGCCTCAGGTTCTAAACATGACATTTTCTGTTTTGTAGAACTTCGCGTTTTAGCGTCAATATTTATCTAAAAAAGAAAATGTTTTGTTAATTTTATGATTTTGAAATTGTGTCCTTATACTTTTTGACTATATTTATTTATTTTTGATCACTAAAAGTGCTTAATATGAAAGGAAAAGGGATTTTAGTTGTCTTGTTGTACTTACTTCGTTTGGACTGTCTTCGGCTAAGTATCGTTGGAAGATCTTGGCAGCAATTTTAGTTCGTTTGTTTGATTTAGCTTGCTTGTAATTTTCGCATTCTAACCAGAAATCTAAATTTTCTTCACTAAATTCGCTGATTAGAAATTGTCGGAATGGAGCAATGTGACCTAAAAATAAATATTTATTAAAAATCAAATTTAATTCTGGTCTAGCTTGTTACATATAACAACATTATATTCATATACTGCAAATAAAAAAAAAGTAAATTGAACTATCTTTTACCTTTCTTTTTGATAACTTCTTGTAAATTTTGGCTGGAAAATATACAATGCTCACAATTTCTGTAGATAAAAAAGCTAATTAATACTCGTTTAAATTCGGGATGTTGTTAATCCAGTTCAAGCAAGACTTGTTTCATTTAAAGTTGATATAGTGTTTGTTTATTTACCTTGCGCTTGATTTTCTTAAACTGTTTGTTCGTTTTAACTGTTTAAATGTTTCGTTGCTTGCGTTTTTATATCTTAACAACCAACCGGTCGATAAAGACTTGGGAGGTCGCATTTTACTAGGACTGTTTATGTTGGATTCAGATGCTTTTCTTTGTATCCAGGTTTTAAGTGAATTTCTGCAAAGAAATACGTTAATATCAAATATCCTAAACTATTGTATAAATAAAGTACTGAATTAGAGTATATTTGTAATGTTTAAACCAATAGCAATACGACTTAAATAGTTTTTTTCTGGCTTTTAAATTAAGATTTTTTTTGTTTTTACTTACATTGAACTAGATTTGTTTTTTGAGTCCAGACTTGCTGGTTTTCCGGGTTTTACAAACTTGTTTTTCATCGCCAAATCACAGCTTACAACATATGCACTTTTACTCTCTTGCAGAGTGTGTTTCGAGTATTTTGACTCAGCTGCGCTAGATAGAAACACGTAATCCGAGTCCAGATCGCCGTTAGAGGGCGGGGTTTTCGACTCGTCGCAACTTGAAAAGTCTGTTTCAGAAGACGAAGAACTTAGAGCGAACTGGGTTGCACTATGGTATCCCTTATCGTCGATAGAAGATGATTCTGAGATTTTTTTATTGTTTGATTTTTCTAGAATGCGGTGAGGGTTTGGTAATCGAATATCATCTGGCTTCGGGAAACCATAACAACTTCGACTTCGGGTTTGCCGTTTGTTGGTAAGCTGACGCCTTTTTGCCATTTCGCCAAATCGTGACGTCACAACCGAGGCAGTTACAAAATCACGTGATTCTTGTGATGTCACAATGCTGGCTTTCTTTGTTTCGTTTCGTTGCACGATTGGTTTTTTAAAAGGAGTGGTTTCTCTTACAGTGACATCACAATCATCGTCGCTCTCGCTGTCGGTTGTGGTGACGTCACTCTCAGATGTGACGTCATCGTCCGAGTCGTCAGAGTCGCGAAGAACAGTTCGAACCTTAAGTTGTCTCGCTTTTGATTCGCGTTCGATTGTGTTGTCATAGCAATCAGAATATTCGTCGTCGTCATAGTTGACGTCATCAGCATTTTTGCCAAGGTAACTCATTCGGAACAACAAAAGATCAGTCGATGAGTAACTCTTCCTTCGTAAATGTCGTCGTCCAGTTGGAGTCCTCCCGGCTTTTTTCATTGATTTGTTTCCACTCGCTAGTTGGCGCAGAGCTCCCGTGTTTCGAACCTGCGCTCTGTCTTCTGAAATCGATTTGGTCGCTGTAACGAAATACTCGTCGTCTTGAACATGATTGTTGTTTTTTGGTAATGACGTCATAGTTGTGGGTCGTTTTTGCGAGCACGTGCTTTCGTGTTGTCGTTTTTGTGCCCTGGTGTTCTAAAATAAAGAATAGGATTTTGTGTATTGAGTTTTAAACACAACTTGTTTAATGACCAAGAAAAAAGTTTTTCATTTAAAAAAATATTTATACAAAGTTGTCATAACAAAAGTTTTCTTGAAATAGTAGTAACCCGTAAATTGGGTAAAACATTAATTTGTTACGTCACTGATTTAAAAAGTTAATAGCTAACAAACAAATCTGGGAAGGAGAATTTCCAAGTTGGCGTTAGAATATGACAGTTCTGACGTAGGTTGATTATTACGTCATAAAAACAGTTCTTTGTATGCGCGCGAGTAAGGTAAACAAACAGTCGTAAAATTTTTACAGTTTCAGTTTAAATTAATCTTGAAAAATATTTTAATTATTGATAATATTTATATTACAAGGAAATTCCGCCCATATTAATATTTATAATTTAAAATTTGTTTTTTTTAGAATTTAATTGCATCCCGCTCTAACCTAGTTACGCTTTTTTGACAAGGTTCCAACAATAGGTCCACCAATACGTTACATAATAAATCTACTTTCGTACAATATTTATTTACTTCAAACGGTTTATGTTTAAAATTAGAAAGTCTCTCGTAGAAACGTGAGAAACGGGTTTAAAAAATAACCTAATCCCAGCTTTATATTTAATTACTGGTCTCCCGTATTTACGTTTCAATAAAAGCGGTTTACCTTTTATATTAAAGAGAGGGATTACATTAAGATTTATGATCTGATTTCACACCTCAACGCCAATTTCACACGCGCTTAAAAATAATAGGTAAGTGTTGTGTAATCTTATTTTCTAAGAAAGCAAATTTGGCTAAAAGATTAAAATCCTAAAATACATTTATTGGTAACAATTCTGCTTATGTATTCTGTATATTGCTCTTAATAGTCTAGTTAAAAAATGCCCAAAAATGATTTTATTACCTTAATTGCTTTAACTAGAACGCTGCTAGACAACGAACTTGAGCTGCTTTGTGATTGGATGTCACATTTATGTCGCCTGGGCTGATGTGACATCGTGTGGTAACCGTTATTGCTGCGGGAAAAAGGTTCTTGTTGTTGGTGGTCGTTGTATGATTGTATCACGTGGTTTGGCCTCGGCCGTAAGGTACATGTGGTTTGGTCACGTGACTTACGTGGCGAGTCTGCAATTGGTTAAACAAAAGTGTTATATAATTAAAATCACATTTTTTTTTAAATAATATTTTTTATGTCAAAATTGAATAAATTTGTAAACTTACTTGATTCGACAAAAGTCTTGACTGTCAAATGTTTTTTTCTTCCCAAGGACTCACCCAAAAAGTAATACCAACCCTGTATTATCTGTAACATTAAATAACGTTATTAACAACGTGCAAAATAATTGTTATACAATAACGTAATGTTAATTACATCACTACTAATTTGCAATTTCAGTAATTGGAGAACTTGAAATACTAAACTGTATTCAAATCATATTAATTTAATTTTCTAATAAATAAAACCGCTATAAAGAAAAATTATTTTCTTTTCTTTGTAAATTTTTATATACGTGCCTATTCAGCTACAAAAACGCTTTAATATCCAAGGTAAAAATAACATTTAAGCAGATTAGAAGCGCACTTTAAACGCTTGGTAATGTAAACACAAAGCCGAAATTGCGAGTTAAATATAGTAATCAGGACTTAGATTTGAAAACGTGATGCTAGCCCATTTAAATAGGGGCCAAATTGCTTAAATTTGGAATTATGATAATCTTGATTGAAATCGTGTTAGGTTAACAATATTGTAAAGATTTTTAAAATTGTGAAAATGGTTTTGGTATGATGTAACCAAATATTAAATACAATAAATAAGTTAACGGGTTACAATCTTCAACTTTCTTTAGAATTTATTAAGTATAACAAAAACTAAAATTTTAATTTAAAAAGGTTTTCAAATGCTTTTGGTAATATTCGAACCCTTAATATTACGTTCAACAACCCTAACGTTCAACAAACCATGTTTTACTATTAACTGTACAAGGTTAAATAAACTTACCTGTTGAGCGTTGGCGATGTTTTTGATTCCAAAACTCATGCAACCGATGAAAGAAGATCGGTCTTTATAATCTCGAATACTCCAGGCTGATATTAGTAATCGTTTGTTTGCGTCTCGCCGGGAGATGTCGCTGTTAAGAAAAATATATATTTTAATTCATTTCAAAATAATATGTAACACTTATATTTTATTTTATATTTAAAAAAGTCAGATTAAGTCACGTAACCATTATGAATAAAAAACAGATTTATGACGTACAAGGGGAATGTGTCGTGCATGTTGGCGGCATTCGAGATGATTTCTTGCGGCGTTGTTTTGTGCCTGACCCGAGATTCATGATCGGGCGACAGCGACAACTAAAAAAAACACAAAAAAATTATTAAAAATAAATTGAAGTTCAAAAATGAAATTCTAGCTCCTTTGGCAAATACAACCCTATACTTATTACTAGAACTGGTACAAAGGTAAGTATGCTGGTATTAAGCAAACACGTTGTATTAATTATAAGGCGAGTATGTGTGTACAATAATTGATCAAAGTACGGACGTGAAGTCTGGGTCATAATATATCCAAGCTAACCTTAATCGCCCTTATAACACTTTCAAATTACATTTTAATCTCGTACGCAATCTTGTAAACCATAAAACTATTTCCTAAATACGACTACACATGTTTTAAAGGGATTACATATTTGCATCATTAAATAGTGTTAGAAAAAATAATGTTAAAAACAGATTTATATTTACATATACTTTTGTTCATTTTAGAGTGCAAAATCATGTTATAAATAATTCACGTTTAATTTCAATTTCCGGCAAATTATTAAAAATTTATAAAGAAAATTAGGAACTTCTAAAATTACTAATTAGATTAGAATTTTAATAATTAATAAGCAAAACTGAATATTATACCTTGAGGTAGATGAAAGTAGGTCTACCATCAGATGAGGTATGGTAGGAAGGTAAGGATCGAACCCCAAGTATCGTGACTGTTAATTTCTTGGCGCTCGCGCAAACAACCAGTTTCATTTGGCCTGCAAATAAAATAACACAACTTTTAATTTTTTAATTTTCTCATACATTTATAATGTATATAAATCATACAAAATTTAACTTATTTTTAGGGCTATTACCATGTAAAATATGCCCATATAAAATGACTTTATCTTATTACAACAAAGTGATAGCATTTGTTATTTTGTATTACTTACCTCTCATTGCTGCTAATATATTATCTCCACTATTATATTACTTAACTTTTTGCATACAAATACTAAACTTAAACAACTAAATATCTGCACAGAACGAATAGTTTTATATCGGCAATTTAACCACCGCTACTTAATCCCTGTTTGCCCGCTGTGATCACTAATTGAATAGACCGAGCTGTCGAAATTCTCGTGGAGGTCTAACTACCGCCTATTTAAACTGCTCGCTATTCGAAAAACGAGAACTCTTTTTTCGCTGGGAAGAAAAAATGACGAAAGAGAAAATGGAGCAAAATCGGAACAAACAAAAGCTCAGCTGGAAAGTGGGGACATTGGGCATCCTTGCGAAAAAATCAACACAAAAGAAAAGTGGGTTTATTTCCCTTTTATAACTATTATTCAAATGTACTTTAATTCAAACCAACTTAACTCCGAACTGCGTAAATCCGCGATTAGATTATTTCTTTATTTACTTAAGTTCAACGGTAATAAAATACGGTAGTTATTATTATAACATCCTTATCAATTTTCTACGCTTTACTAAGTTTGGATATTTATGCTATGACTAACACCCGACAAGTTAATGCTTTTAAACACGATTCTAAAAATAAACTTGAACTTTGGCTCAAGATTTTGTTGCTGATACCTAGTCTCGCACAATAGACTGTCTATATGGTAATACGGCCTGTTATAACCAAAAACAATAACCCAGACGCAGACTATTTAGCATTTACGTGCAGACCACGTCTGTATATACGTATTAGACGATGTTTTGAAATCGGAGAAATTACCGCCTTTTTTCGAAAAAAGATATTCCCTTGGTAACCTATATGCTTTTAACTCAACTTTCGCGTTTTTAAGTGGTCTCGATTGTTGCGTCATCATGGTGGTTTTGTTACGTTTAAGTACCCGTTTCTCAGTCTTTATAGGTTAATATGTATTTTCGAAATAAACGCTCTATGTCGGTCAGGTCAAAACAATTTTAGAAAGTACTTAACCAATCGGAACGAAGTACGTCATCTCAATCAATATAAAATTTCGCGGTTTGTGCTTAAAAATGTGCGTGTTAAAAAATCAACTCAGAGCAAGTCGGTCAGCTGCAAAAATAACACAAACTAATTGGGATTAATTAACTCAGTTGGTTAACAAGTAAAAGTTAAAGGAATTAAACGCCCACAATCCAGTTAAGCGCCAACTTTTTCGCTTTTTGTACTAAGATTTGATTGATTACCAAATCAGGAGTCAATTTAAAGTAAATTGAATAGTTCAAAATTGAGTTAAAAACCACAATCTCATTATAAAAATAAGATTATAGATCGATTGCTGGTTTTTCAATTGCAATTTAATTAAATTTAGAGCTAAAAATAAATATTTATTGCTAATTTTTGCATGCAAATATACAAAATAAATTTAAAATTGTATTTAAACCAAAAATAAAAATTAAACGGTGCTTTTTAATTAACTAAATCTATTACCGTTTATTTTTATTAAATTATTATTTAAAATCAATAGGTTGAAAATTAAATAAAACTAGGAAGTTTTCTCAAACATACGACCGACCTATTTCCATATACACAAAGCACAAAAAACTTGGCAAACAAAAGAACAATACCCGACCATGTGGACATTTGAGTCGCATTTAACTTTGAACTCACGACACGATTTTTTAAAGGTCATTGTTGTTTAAACTTCACACTAGAAGCAGATGTCAAGTTTTCAGTCGCAGAAAAATCGATATTTGCGAAAATTAATTCCCAAAACTTCGTTTTAAATTATATCCTAACTTTTTATGCCTTTTTAAGTTTAAAATTTAGACTCAATACATTTACCATTAACTTACATCTTTTTGTTGCTGCGCTTTGTCGTAATCCACATATTACATGTCGCGTGACGTCATAATCCGGTTCAGTGACGTCACTATCGTTCACAGAGTCACGTGACTTGGAGCAAAACTCGCCCGAGCTGTAGCCGTCGCTGGAAGAATACGATGTCAGGTTTTTCGATTTCATTGATTTTTGAAGCAAAATTTCGTGGTATGAAGGATAATTTATTAATTCCAAGTTTTCATTGTTTTTATTTAAATTCCTAGTCATATTTTTGTTCCTAAAATCCTAAGTTTCTAATTTTTTTTTAATAAATTAGATAATTTTTAAACATTTTAAGTTGTCTATATACAAGTATATTGATTAAGAAAAATTATATGTAAAGTCAGTTATTAATTTAGTCCTAAAACTTTATCCTATTTTCTAAAGCTGTTGCTACAAAACAACTATAATACATCTATTTCTGTTTTTACATTCTACTGGCAATATATACCTCAAATGTTTGTTTAATATTGGAAAAAAATTTGTACCTGAATGTAACAGTTTGAGATAAGGCTATATATACGATAGATAAGACTCGCTGTAGACTGCTACAATTTCAATGCATGTTCAAGCTACGTAGGAATGCAAGTTACAATGCAAATCTTGCTGTTGTCTATAGTCCTTCCGATTCAGGTTATTGTTCGGAGATAAGGCCGCACTGTCCAAGTTCATACGGAACAATACCAGTCTCTATAAGTCTTATTTTCATGTTGGTTTTGTTAATAGATTTATTTAACAAATAACAATTTTATTTTCGAAATTCTGTATGTAGTATTTCAATTTATTCCTTTGTCTACAAATATTACTTATATAATTAAAAAATAAAATTATTTTCTAGTATCGTATCTGCTGTTATTATATTTTTAAATGCAACACAAAAAGACTTTTAAATTGAACCTGTTTAAAATATAATTGAACATAATTCTTAATACAACTTTGTCATTAAATAAGGCAACACATAGTCTGATAACTCAGCCAATAACATTGATTGAACTATAATGATAATTACCACTTTATAAATACACCTGTCGGTTTATTAAATCATAACAAAACATTTTAGTAACCAAGAGACGACTTGTTATTTTGGACGTGTTAAATTTTAACTCGTACAAGTGCAATTTTCATTGTTAACTTAGTACATGGTATTGAATGGAGTATATATACAATGAACAGAGCGTGATAAATTTGTTCCGTTTTAGTCCATGGTTTAGGTTCTTTTTGTTCGAATACCCGGCAGGGACTGACTAAAATAACTTTAAGGATTTGTTGAAATTCGGCACAATTAAATTTAGAATTTGTTGTTTTAGGAAATAAAGGAAATTTTACAAAGTTATTTGGTATTAAAAATAAATTAAAAATCTAAAAAATTAAAATGATTTTTATTTAAAAATAACTTTATTATAGCAAACTCTTTTTAATTTTGTTGGCTTAATTTTTAGATATATTTTTTTGTTTTCTATCTTGTTTAATGTTTATTATTACATTTCCTAATTACTATCTATAAATTACCAAAATTACACACTCTCTTATTTTTAACGATAATAATATATCCGAAATAGAATCGAGTTACAACCATGAAATTACATTAGAAGTGAGTTGAAATTAACACCTGCCTTTCCCTATTACATCAAAGCTATAAACCACTTCACTTTCATTTCCATAACGAGTATAATAACATGCTATAAAGCGTTTTATTATACCAACAAACGGCCTATTATATGCAATGACACGCTCGTAAACTTACTCTAAGACTGAACTACCACCTTCTACATGTACATGCATAAACTGCACCTGTATTTTGATGAACACGTGCTTCTGCAGTACAACTACTAATTATCGAAAATTAACCCAGGGGTGTTGTGAGAATGCGTCCGGTCGAATTACTTGCATTATAATCAGTATCACGCAACTTTGTGCCGGTTCTTAATATTTTTTATATTAAAATAATGTGGATTAAATTTAAATTCAATAAGTTATGTTAATAGATTGTTTTGGTTTTGTTTAAAAGACAAACACTTGCTGTGACATTGTCTTATGACAATCCAAGAGTAGTTGAATATTCAAAGACAAATACAGTCTAATATTGTTAATAAATATACACAAAATTTTAATCATTTATTTTACAACGGAATTGTTTAAAAATCTTGTTTTTTTTGTTAAAAATAAACAAAAAAGAAATTTATATGGTGTAAATCTTTATAAAATTATGATCGGCAGGTGTTGCTAGAGAACCTTACCTCAGGTACAACCCGTTAAATAATAGAAAAAATAGTGATTATTTTAAGTTAAAGTCACATAAAATTATTTTAAATAAATAGAAAACCTATTTTTTAATAAGTTTTATTGTTAAACACCTTTTTTATTTAAAATTGTTTTCTTGACATTTTTTTTTATTTTTTCTTAATTCTTTTTTATTGCCTTATTTAAAACACGGTTCGATCATCTGACCTCCATTTCTTGTCTTTTCTTTAACTCCCTAAAAGCAAATTCAAACGATCATTATTTCAGGAATTTGTTTTTGATTCGAAGTTGCTAGGCTATAAAAGCTAAAGTTTTGCCCATGGGTTCGACCATGAAAATAATTATGAAGTCATTGGAAAAGACAAATCTTTAAATAAAAAGTTAGTCTACTAATATTATAGTTGATTTAAGTTTGATTTATTGTCTGGACAATGTATTGAAGCATTGTGGCCGTGTTTAGCCAATTTAATCGTTTCAAAACACGCACAAAAACTGACTGAGAAATTTACTCGTTTTCCTGGAGCGCAAATCGCACGGCGCTCTAAAAATGCTGCGCCAAACCTCTTTTAAAAGCGCTGTTCTTTGTTTCAGTCACAATCTAGCATAACACTGTCCAACGGTTTGATTTTTATATGAAAGAAACTTGAGATTGAAAATGACCTCAGATATCGGCTGCCCTAATAACGATCTTTTTCGTAACATGAATAACTTACTTGGAAATACTTTGGATCTGAGAGGCATCGACAGTTCAGTTAAACCATCAAATGCAACGGGTAAATTTATTAACTGTTTAAGTTGTACACTGTTATAAGGCATTAAAACAGTCTATTAAGTTTGGTTTATTATGGCAATGTGTTGTAGGTATGGACATTGTTTAACTAAAAACTATTTTTTGCAGAAATATTGCAAAACTCTGTTCCATATACGACATGGTCACCACACAGCAATTCACCAGTCTCAAAAACTCAACAAAGCACAGCATTGCCAGGTATTTTTACTATAAAAATATCCTTTAGGTATAATTTTTATGTAATTAAATATGTTGATTGCGTCATAACATTACGCATGACTAAACCCATAGGCAATACATTTGATTGGTTAAAAATTGTCATCTGTTACTAATTAAAATAAGATGTACCAAAACGGTATTTTATTTTGCAGAGCCTAAAAAAGAAATTAAAAAGGAAATAGCCGACCTTCTGAACCAGTTTAGTGAAATAAATAACTCAAAAGACGCCGGACAGCAGACTTCGTTTAACAAGCTGTTAAAACAGCAGCAGACACACGAAAAAACGGCTACCACCGGCGGACACAAAGCCAACACCGAGGTACAGCAGCGGCTGAAAGATCTACAAAATCCGATGTCAGCCATCAGACGTACTTTGTCGGAGGGTAGTTCACAAAACTTGGGTCAACAGAAGGCCTACACGCAATCCGAATTACAGGCCTTAAACGACTATTACGCTGACCAGGCAAAATTGGAATTTGACACAAAGATTCGGCAAATGGTCAGCAGACAAGGGCGACCAGGTAACCAAAATTATGAATTTTTTTTCTCTATTTAAAGGTCAATAAAGTGTAATTTTATTGTGTTAAATATTGCGTAATAATCTAACTGTAATCATAATGGCAAAAACAAGTTGCGCAATAATATACATGTAACATTTGTTTACATTTTTTGTATCTGGTTTAGACTTTCAAACACTAGTAGATCATCTTCAAGTGCCACGTCGAAGCATTTCGTCAGACGTATTCAATATGCGAGGTATGGTAGTCATTTAATAACTTTTGAAAGTAAATTTTCCTTGAAAATTTTGGACTCAGCATATAGTAACCACCAATACATGCCCAACTTTTTATTCTCATATGTAATTATAATTTCGAATTAAGGACCAAGCCATCACCCTATGAACTCCAGTATGGCTTCAGCCCGAAGTGATGGCAGGAGTACAAGGTCATCACCTGACCCATGTGACCTTTCGTCGCTTAGCAACAACAGCAGTTACCTTAGTTCCGGATCAGACCCTGCTTCTATATCAGAACTAGTGGTAAATTACTTAAAATTAGTTAAGGTTTCTTACAATTTCCTATAAATGTCTTATATACTTAATAATAAGTGTGCCTAAATGTTGTTTAAATTGTAGAATGGTTTACAAGGCTTACACCTTAGCACCAACCCTGACTTGTTCATGGGCCCAAATATAATGGGAATGCCATCTCACCGTAGCCAGGAAATTAACATAGCTTCAACACCACGTCAATATGTTGCGAACGGTGTCCACCAATTGTCGCCAGGGATGAGTCCGTTTGCGGATCAGTTGCTGGATGTGGCATCAATTTACGGAGTGTCGGATAAGATGGAATACGATGCCAGGTTACATAGATCAGCTGCAGGTTTAAAATACATTTAATGAGCCCCTTAACTAAACCGTTGTGTTTATTTTTTAGGACATAAAGGCTTTTATAATAAACCGACTAATTCTTTTAGCAACCTGTGAAGCAACTTACACATGGAGCGGTCAACTTCCACTGAGACATTACACAAATCAAACTTATTCACCCAAAGTCTTTGTCGGTGGTGTGCCATGGGATATCACAGAAGGTAAAATATTTGCCTACATATTTTAGGAAATAATATATATTTTTTGTAATTTAAAATATATGAAATTTCTTTAGCTGCCCTACATTTGACGTTTAAACCATACGGTTTGGTACGAGTGGAATGGCCAGGCAAAGACATGAAGGGACCAAGATATCCATTAAGAGGTAAAGTATCTGAACAGTATATCGAGCAATTTATCAAGCTATACACAGGGTATTTACTACAGCCATTTTAAACCTTTCAATTTTGTATTCCAGCTGGTTATGTTTACTTGTTGTTTGAGAGCGACAAAGCAATCAAGAGTTTGATGTTAAACTGCACACAAGATGTTACTACTAACGAGTGTTTCTTTCGACTTTCAAGTCGACGCATGCGCAGTAAGGAAGTACAGGTAAGGTCAATGAATTAATTAAGAGATTTCCTACATTGCAATATAATAAATATGGGGTACACAACATTTAATTTTGTAAACTTAGTGTATTTAAATGACAAATTACAAATTTTTATATTTTATTAAAGCTGTTATTTGACAATGTTTATGTTTAGATGCATTTTTTATAATTCCTTTTTATATAGATTATCCCATGGGTTCTAACTGACAGCAACTACATGCGCTTACCATCGGTGAGATTAGATGCAAACAAGACAATATTTGTAGGTGCCCTGCATGGTATGATCACTGCTGAAGCACTGGCCAAGGTCATGAACGATTTGTTTGATAATGTGGTCTACTCTGGTATAGATACTGATAAGTACAAATATCCAATCGGTAAGTTAATATTTATTGAAAAATATAATGTTTTGTGTTAATAAAAATGAGAAAAAGGCAATTGTAAATTTTGTGCAAAATTAAGTTACTATCATTGTGTTTGAATTATACAGGATCTGGTCGTGTCACTTTCAGTACACACTCAAGCTACATGAAAGCTGTACGAGCTGCCTTCGTCGAGATTCGAACCCCCAAGTTCTCGAAAAAGATCCAAGTCGATCCTTACTTGGAAGACTCAGCGTTGTGTAATATGTGTCAAGCCCAGCAAGGCCCCTACTTCTGCAGAGAGCTACCGGTAGGTTGATATTTTTATAAACTAAACAATTCTTGTAAGGTCGTAGGTTCGATCCCCACTGCTTCCATGTTGATTGTTCTTAAATAAGGCCAATCCGTGCTATGTAAAAACTTTTTTTAAGAGAATTTTTTTTAACTTTTTTAATCGAATTTTTATTGTTTTAGGATTGTTTCAAGTATTATTGTCGACAATGCTGGGAATGGCAACACTCGATCGGGGAATTTCGAAACCACCGACCATTAATGCGCAACCAACGTCGTCGATTCTAAACTATGACGTCATAACGACAAGGAAAGTGGTTTGGTTTTTGATTTTGTGTGTTTTTCTCTAAAGTTCAATTTTTTTAGTATTTATTCTTGCCGAAACGGGCAAAATTGTCTTTTTTAGTTGGTTCATGTTGTGCGGCTTTTTTTGGGTTATTTTTCTTTGAATAGTTGCTTGTTTGATTGTCGTCTTAGATCATTTCAAATTGTATATTCTTTTTAGTTAAATTCTTTGTTTGTTTTTGTTTAAGCCTTTGCCACCAGCGCCTTAAAATAATATTTCATTTTAAATTAATTTTTTGGTCGTTGGCTGTGATTTAATTTTTGATTTTCAATGAGATTTTGACGTTTTATTTCCATATCTTGTTTTTCATTATTATTTCTTATTATACTCACTTTAGTTGTGGTATTGCTTTCTTAGCCTTTCAGTTGATTCTTATTTATTTTTTGTTTGATTTTTTATTTGTTGAAAAATTTTGCGAACGCACTCGTAAAATTTGTTGTACAAAAACGCGTAGTTAGAAAATATGTCGTATTAACCCCCGGTAATTTAACATAAAAGTAATTTTGAACCCTGGTCTAAGGCTTAGCCAATACTTTTTCGCCGTTAGACTATGACAAAAAAAAGAACTTTGAATAATGTAGTCGGGTTTAATTCTTACTATTGGCATTCTAAATTTACTAGTATTTTTTAAAAGTTGTAACCATATTTTTAGACGGCTTCTTATATTATTTTCTAGTCGAATTAATATTTGTTTTGTTTGTTTGATTATTAATGACTATTTTAACTCTATTTTTAGACAAGGTGCCTTTAGTTTGTTTGCTATTTTATTCCGATACAGTTCTAAGTCTTTGCTGCTTATTTTTATATTTTAACACAA
Organism: Corella eumyota; assembly: GCF_963082875.1. Lineage (NCBI taxonomy): Eukaryota > Metazoa > Chordata > Ascidiacea > Phlebobranchia > Corellidae > Corella > Corella eumyota. The sequence goes on along the minus strand of NC_137495.1, from coordinate 2,952,263 downwards.
TTGCTTGGTTATACAGATATTAATATATTCTTACCTTTATTATTATTATAAAAATGCCAAGGTACTAAGTTGCCTTTAAAATTTGGCAGAATATTTATGACCAAAGCTTAATCAATGCAAAAGTTTTTAACCCTAACCCAGGCATATTTTAAAGTTTTTTTGTTGATGGTACACTTTAATTTCTACACATTGCTCACACTGTTTTAGCTGAATATTATATTGTGGATATTAAACAGATGAACGTAAAGAGTAAAACGGGGTGTCAATGGTAAGAACTAATACCTTTAACGGTTGGAATTGTATTGGTTTTGCCTTAGACCCCTAAACACTAATATTTAACTCCAGATTAAAATTAATTTACCATAATTTACCCCAAACCAAAATTTCCAAAAAACTTGTATATACAGTGCCTAATACTTTGTCGCATTTCGTGTTAAATCGTTATTGTTCGGTGTGTGCTGTAAATAGTTCATGTGTCGTGTATTCTTCCGCATTATTCGCCGCTTTTTGTGATGCCTGAATGTTTATGGTTTTTGTGATGTATTTCTCTCGTTATTTTCACAACGTTCGATTCAAGACTTCATTTTTTCTTAAGTTTTTCATTATATTTGAGCACTGCATACAAATCAAAACTACTTGTGGTTTATTTTACAGCCTTAGACCAAGACAAAAAGCTTCTTTTATACAGTAAACTTTATAAATTTAACAACTTATAAAGAAAGTAAATATGTTAAATTTATATTTACTGTAACGTAGTTTAGAAGTATTTGAATTTTTATTAAAGAAACTACTTGTTTTTTCTGTTAATATTTATATTAGGGAAAAAATGTTTTAAATATATTACATGGGGATAAACTTAAAAATATAATCAACGGTGCATAACAGAATATGATACCTATCCATAACGTACGTGTTGTTGTAAATTTTTAGCTTTTAACGTGTAGGTTTAGTTAATTAAAAGTTTCATTGTTGTTTAATAAGCAAAAAGTGGGTAATATATTAAAAAATGGGGCTTTGTAAATGTCCCAAACGAAAAGTAACAAATTTATTTTGCTTTGAACATCGTGTAAATGTTTGTGAGCATTGTCTTATAGAAAATCATCCGAGAGTAAGTTTTTGTTTTTTAAGTTTAAAAACCAGTTCGTTGTTACTACATGAAATTGGTATTAAAATATGATGTTTTTTTGCTTATATTTCTTTACTTTGTGTTTGTAAAAGTTATTCAAGTCCTGGTTTTGATCTCTATTTCTCTAATGACATCGTGCCCTTCAGTAAGGCGCTATAATAGTTTAAACTTTTGCAGACCCTATACATAATCAGCAGCCTAAAAATCAGAAAATTATTATCCATAATATTCCAAACTGACACTGGTAATTTGAGATTGAGTAACTGATGTTACTCTATCTCCAGGTTGTAAAGTAGACCTTCCTACATCAGGGATAAATAAATATATAAAAAAAATTAACATTATTTTTTTATTTTAGTGTATTGTGCAATCTTATTTACAATGGTTAAAGGACAGTGATTACAACCCAAACTGTGCACTTTGTAATATTACAATTTCTGAGGGAGATGTAGTTAGATTGCTTTGTTATGGTATATAAAAAAACAAGTTTGCAACTAATTTGTAAAAATAAAAATTGTAATACTTTTGCTTATATTGTTAGATTTGTTTAAAGACTTTTGTTATGTAATATTTTTAAACTAGTAATGCTTGTTAAAACTCAAAATAATTAGACCTACCTTCTAAAAAGTGTTTTTTTTTTATGAAAATATATTGCAATTAATTTTTTATTGTTAGATATATTTAAAAGACGATTGTTTATATTATTTTTAACTAGTAATGCTATATTGAAGCTCAAAATGATTAGACCTACGAACCCTTCCAAAAAGTGTTTTTATAGGCAATTTTTTATAGGGTTTTAATAGTTTCCATTTTCCAATTTTTTAGATGTTTTTCACACTGCTTGCTTGGAGAAACATTTCCGTGCTTTGCCTTCGAACACAGCACCAGCGGGTTACAGATGTTATACTTGCAACGCAGCTATTTTTCCACCCCCAAATCAAGCTGGTTTGGTAACAGACAACTTAAGAGAGGTGCTATCGAAATATAACTGGGCTAGGGTTGGTTTATGTTTACCCTTGGTAAGTAATATGTCTCTGATTATTATTTTTCTAATTAATATAATGATTCGACAGCATGGTGTAGTTGTAGTCGAAACCCTTGGCTTTACTAATCACTACATGAGGTCCTGGGTTCAATCCCAACTGCTCTCATGCTGTAGTTTCCTTCAGTAAGGCACTATAAAAATAATATAACTCCTGCTGAGCCAGGACTTAATTAGCAGCTTAATTATCTAGCAATTATATTTTATAATATCTCAACCTACCAAAGGCAACTTGAGACTGGTTTGGAGTAACTAATATTTCTCCATGTTTATAAAAATAAAGTCGACCTTTCCACATTATGGTTAAATAAATTTATGAAATAAACTAATATTGTTACCCTATGCCTGTTTAACTAATATATTCTTACACTATTTAGATAGATGAGCCTGCGGACAGCCAAACAGATATTGATGCTGAACCATTCATATCTGATGAAGATAAATTTGATAATAGCAATTTAAATGATTTAACGATACCCTACAATACTTCTAAAGATTCGTTTATGTCAGACTCCAATTTGAACACAAGCCTTGATAATGCTTACTCAAATAATACTGAAACATGGAATAACTCTATGGTAAGATATTTTTTGTATGGTACTTAACAAATTACACCAATGAAAAAAAAATTTTTTCTACTATAGGCCTGTACACATAGTGGTTATTGACTATTTAAATATTTCACCAATGTAATATTTTTTTATTAGAACCAACACAACCATATAACAGCCACCACCCATACTCCATCTTTAAACCATTCTACTGTGCTAAATATTGACCAGGTGGCACCACTTGACTCTGGTGACATGGTGACGGTGGCACGTAAAGGTGGCAGAGATCTGCCAGTTGGCAGAATATCGTTAGGACACGAGGACGTCGATGGTGCTAATAAATATCAAAGAAGATCGGCATTGTCATGGTTTCGAAGATGGCTAAAGTAAATTTTTATTTAATTTTAACACATTTGATTTGTATTACAGAAATTTAAGGTTTTAGTATTCTTTAAGGTTTTTTAGATTTTAGTAAAACTGACTTAACTCCTTTTTTTATCAAAAAAACGCCTTCTTTTGTAATTACACTTTTGATTTGGATTAAAGAAATTTCAGATTTTTAATATCATTTTACTTTTAAATTTTTATTAATAATTTTATTATTTTAGGTCTAGATCGTTACCAAGACGTGGGTATACCGATTCACGTTTTTTACCGCGTCGCACTATTATCTTACTCTTTATCGGACTTCTCGCGCTTCTAACCTTTATTGTGTTCGCCACTAAAGTCGGTAGAGGGTCGACATCAAACGACCCTAAGTTTGACCCCCTTTTTAACCCCAATATTCACGTGGCTCGGCATAAACGCGACGGTGCTGTATATGGTAATTATGAAGCAATAGAAGACCCGTTGCAAAAATTGCAAGGCCCTGCAGGCGGTGGATGATTTTAGTTTTTTTTTTAAAGTTGATTCTTTATTCTTGGTTTTGTTATTACTATGGTAAGAAAATTAGCTTGATTTGCTATTGACTGATGCCCTACTAATGCACTCTTGTACTTCTTTTGGAGCCAAGGATCTTTTATTCTTTAATGATCCCACACTGCATATAATAAGCCTAATTTTTTGAAGCTACAGTTTTGAAGTCGAATCAACTGCTTGCAAATTATTGAACTACCCCCTTTTTTATTTTTAACTTAATTTGTGCTTGGCAAAAAGTTCTTGTGTCCAATACCACGTATAATATATGCAGAAAGAATAAGTTATTACACATGCATATACATTTATGGTTTTAAACTACTAGAGGCAATATGATGTAACAAAATTTGGTTTTAATATTTTGTATATAATTTTAAAGTTACTTGTGATGTATTTGTTGTATTATTTATATAATGATATTTTTATTTATTGTTATAATATGGTGTTTGTTTTAATATTTGGATATTTTGTTAATTGATAGTTTTATTATTAAGACTAATATACATATGAGATTATATAAATTAAACGACAAATTCTATAAAGAAAAGAATGAATTTTCACAGTTAGATTTTTGGTTTATTTACAAAAAAATGGACAGTTGGCAGTAATACAACAAATATACGCAGAAAAAGCATGGAACTAGTAATAAGCAATACTGTATTGAAGATAGCAGGTAAGTAGTTGTGCAAGTTGGGTAAAAATTCACAGTTACAAAAATGTTTTGACTAAAAACCCAATACAATTTTTTGGTTAGAATCGCATACTTTGGAAAATAAAATTACGAATAGTATTACAATTTAAATACAAGTATGGAAATAAATATGATTATCATAGAAATGGCAGCAAAATATTTCACAGTTATAACCTTATATATTCGTGAAATTTTTGAGTAATTATTAAATTAAACACAAGTAGTTAAGATGTTTTTGGTTAACGCCTTCTTTTGTAATAATACTCGTCTTCAGAATTATCCGTATCGTCATCACTGTACCATTTTCTATTGTAAGGTATCGGCACCTTTCTTGCGCTAAAAAGTAAATTAATTATTTATTAGAAAAATGAATATATTCGAGAATATAAATATTTCATGTTCATTTATTTAAAAGCGGTTTTATTTAACGATCTGTAGACCCTTTTATATATAACTACATGTTGGATGGGTATTTCAGAACGCCATTTACTTAATTTTACCATAAGGACCCATAAGAAAAACCGCCATTTTTATGACTTAAATTTCCTTTATCTAACCTTAAGCTTTAAGTAAAAGGTGAAGGCCATACTGTACAATAGGGCTTTTACCATTTCTTGTTAAACCCACCTTGTAATTCTACGAAGTTCCAAATGCGAGGGTGAAGTTCTGTAAGGATCGATCGGAATCGAATTCCCGCGATCACTTCGACAACTTCGATCCCACGAACTTGAACGCGACCTGCAACGTCATAATAGTATTTAGTGACGTCATATATACGTTTAGTTACGTCACGTAGATGAAGTGTAATATCCCAAATAGTTTATTTTAAAGATAGTAAATACCTACCTTTCACGACTTCGACTCTTTGTTGATTTTCGGCTAGTTGATCTCGAAGATCTTTCAGTTTTACGTCGCATTCTTTTCTATTTAAAAGATTTTGACATTTATAAACATATACTAAAGCATTGCTAAACATAAACTCACACTTATACTGAAGCAATGCATGTTCATACATATAATTTTTTTTATATATTTGTTATTAAAAAAAGGTTACCTCTCTTCTTTTTCTGCAACTTTTACAACATTTGCTATTTTCTGGGAAACTTGTCATTACACTACTTTATTAAGTTACCACTGTTTAAGTAATAATATTGGTTAAAATTTTTCTGTATAGGACAAAAAAATTAAGTTCTATTAGATATAAATTTAAAAACAGCAGGTTTCTTAAGTTCGATATAACTTTCCAATTTTATGCAGTATATTTAATGTAGCTGAAGTTAAAGAACTGATATAACACAACTCTATACTAGATAAAACCTTTTAGAATAAAACAATACATACCATCACCTGCCTTTAAATTAAACACTAAACGCCAGAATGTAGATTACTTTTGTTTTTATCGATTTCGGTATTGACCATCTGTTCTCTGCTGCATGCGTTTTTTCTCTTCTGACCCTAATTCATTTTATCGTGCTCAATCATGAATAAATTATAAGCTTACAGTACGGGTGACTGAATAAAATTTCATCTGTCCTTTTTTAAGATAATTGTTAATTTGGATATTGTTTGGGTTGTCAAAAGTTTGTATTATTTGTGTTTTAAGGTTATGTTTCAAATTGTCGTTGTTTATTAGATGTGTTTGTTTTTTATTGGTCTTTTTCTAGTCTTAAATGGATTTTTTCTAGTCTTAAATGGATTTCAACATTAAATTTTATGTTTTTTTTCTTTATTTACATATTTACATTTAAGTGATGTCATAAAAAATACAAAAAAGTTATAAAAAATACACATATCGAACTTTAATCCAAAAATGGCGATAAAGGCTAAACGACAACAAATTTCCTGATTCCTAAAAACTACATCTCGACCTAGAAGAGGAATATTATGCTGAAAAAACTAAGAAGTTTTTAATGCTTTAAAGCAATTTTGATACAAGTTGATAAACTTTGCAAGCAAGCCATTTAAATAAGAAGATTAAGTTAGAAAATGTCTAGGGTGCTCTTTGTCATCATCTTGCGGACGGACTTTTAGTAAACTGGCGAGTCTAACATATTCTTGAGAAGATATCGATCGTTTTCGCCACGCATAAGTGATTTTGCGTTGCCATGGGCATACCAACACGTGACCTTATCTGACGACACTGGATCCTTTTTCAATTGTTTGGTCACTCTACTCATTCGGTCTCTGCAAATATTACAAAATTAAATAAAAAAATATGAATAAGTCAAAGTAAATGCTACAAGATAACAGCAATATTCTAATTACTTGAACTCAAGAAAAAATGTTTGTTTAAGGTATAAGGTATATCAAGAAATTTATAAAAAAGCTTTAAAATATAAAATTATTAAAAAAAGCTAACTCATTCATCCTCATAAAGAATACATAAAGAATTCATAAAGAATAAAATTAACTTAAACAAAAGAGTAAAAATTTTACCCAAATATAAAATATCTTTCATTCTCCTCCTTGCCTTCTAAGTTTATAAATTCCGTGTTAAGAAATTGTCCGATCACACCGTCCAGGTTTTGAATGGTTTTATCCCCGTTGTGGTTTGCAGAGAAATCAAGATGATCGACTTGGTGAGTGTGGCGCAAGTTTTTGTGAACAACAACCTTTGAAAAATCACAAATTTTTATTTTTGCCTCAAGCTTAAAAAAAATAAATAAAAATAAATTTAATAAATATTTTTTTACCTGATAAGCCACGTTGTCAAAACCAATAAAAATCTTTGCCGCGACTTTTCTGACGTCATACACGCGGACTGTGACGTCATTCTTGTTGTAAATAAGCGATGACGTAATTGGAATAGTGTAGGAGTCGTCGTCGTACAACGAAACAAAAGTGATATTCGTGGGATTTATCTGAAATTGAATAAATTCTTTGAGATTTTTTTTAATATTTAACAGACTATAAACCCAGTGGAAAATGGTGGAACTTTTTTAGGGGGAAAATGGTGGAATATTTCCTTGGTGGAAAATGGTGGAAAAATATTTAAATTCCAAACTGTTTAAAAATTATTTTTTTAAATATTGACATACGATAAGTCGAAGTTTCTTCCCTGGAATGATAACAGCTAATTGAGAAATATAAGTTCGGTAAGAAGACTTCGCCGCCTCTGGAGCTGAAGACGTTGCCATTTTCCCGTTGACAGTTGTTTTTGTGACGTCATCAAACAACAGATTGTGAATCTAAAATTCAACCATTGTTATTTTTTTATTTATTTAAAACTTTTTGTCAAAAGATTTAAAAAATGTAATTTACTTCTCCTGCTCCTCCGTTCCAATTGAAACAAAGGTTGACGTCATCACTGATTGCGATCAGGAAGTGTGGGTCGCCATAGAAACCGCCCCCGCCACGGCTACCCCCATACCTAGCGGGTGAATCGTAAACGATCTTTGAAGAATGTCTCTCAGGCGAAGCAAGAGAACTGGACAGCTTCTCTTTTGCGAGAAGAAGTTTTTCAGCCTCCTCGCGCCTTCTTTCTTCTTCGAGTCTCTTTTTCTCTTCTTCCTCCGCCTTTATTCTTAGTTTCTCTTCTTCTCGTTTTAACTTGTCTTCGATCCGTTTTCGATCCTCGGGTCTTATTACAAGCAAAGAAGCTAACGGACTGACAAAGTGATATCTGCAAAATATTTATTTAAATTAACACTTTTTTAGTTTTTGTTAAAGAATAACGAATTTTAAGATGTTAAGTTTAGAATTTTTTATCTGATATAAATAAAACCCAACTTACCTTATAGAAGCATTGAGAGCCTGCTCCTTTAAACTGTTTTGTAAGTCGACATTGTCAGTGATTGCAGCTTGCCTGAGTAGTTCCTTGATTCTAAGGAAAGCCCACAGACGTTCAGTAAAGTTACCAATCTACGATTCAAAAAAACATTAATATTAAAGTGGGTGTATGGTGTAATGTATTTACATTAAGTTTGCATGACTTGTTTTTTACAAGCATCGTTTTAAGACCTTATATTATGATGCAGCGGTTAAAACACGTGGTTTTAATATTAAAAATAAATTTAATGGCATCTAAAACAAGGCATTTTTAAAGCTATATTTATGTTGTAAAGTCAGCCTTTGAGGATAAATAAATTAAAACAGGATAGTGCCCATTTAGTTCACAACTCGGTTGATGTATCACCAAGTCATAACTAACCGATATTCCTACCTCGTGTTGTGGTCGGCTCACTTGTGTGGCTGCCGGTTCCTCGGTCGAGATATCAAAATCAAGTTCCAAGTCAGCTCCGTAAGATCGACCACGAACCTAACCAAATATAATAAGTTATTGGAATTTAAGTATCTAAAACTTTGCTTAAAAATGCCGCCCGTTAAAAAATGTTGCGACAAACACTTTAAAAGTCATAAGGCATAACAGTGGCAACAAAGGCAATACAATAAAATACCTAATTGTTATACCTTAAGTTAAAACCATGGTACTACTATTAAAATTTTGTCATATAGTTGAATTTTAAAATGACGTCATTAAATTATTACAAACCCGGCCATGGATGTTTCGAGGATACCTTCCAGAGCTTTCTTGCATGTCACTATCGCTGTCTAATAAATCCTCTTCCTTTTCATCCAAGTCCCAGTCACCCTTTACTAACCTCCCCGATACAACGATCTCCTGCCCGGCACTGTACACGCTCATTGAGTTTCCTATGACGTCATCGACAAGGTTGGGTGGGTAGGTGATTGACACGTCAGTCATAACGGGGCTAGCAACTTCCTCCAAATAGTTTGCGATCTGGAATAAGTTTATTATTAGGTTAAAGCATGTTTTGAATTAAAATAAACAATGCTGTCTCGAGAATAAGAATAATAAAAGTAGATTTATGTGTGATGTTTGTGTTATTTGATTTAGATTGAAAATGAACCTTTGTAAAAGTATAAATCCAGGGTAAATAGGTCTTTCTACCGATACTTAAAATGTTAACTAAGTTAACCTGGGTTGCTGAATCCAAACTCTCGAATATTCTTCTCGATTCACCACCATTCTGTGCTGCAACTTTGGTCAGAAATTTCATATCAACCAATGATCCAAATCCTAAAGTGTGAATGTTAACTCGGCCTTGGTTTAGTTGTTCTATTTGCTCAGCTAGGGTGGTAGGATTTGTTTCACCAACTGACGGTCTGTAAAGTTTACCATGCTTTTACAAGAAACTGATATAATAAATTGGAATATTGAAAGATTATTGATCAAGTTACGCCATGTGAATATATTTCAATTATCCACATTTATACAAATTTAACCCATCACTATAACAGTTTACTGTTACATGAATACACCCTTTAAAAAGATGAGCAACCAAGTTATTGGTTTACTAAAGTACAACCAAAAAAGCTTACTTTCCGTCCGTAAGAAAAATTATTATTTTGGCATAATTTGACAAATCATCGACGCTTTGTGCAGCCCTTTTGCGTAACCTTTGCTGTTTTTCTTCAGGCTTATTCACATAATATGGTGTTGTAACAGGGGGCACATAACCTATGTACAATTAAACAAAAAGTACATCAAGTTTAAGGTGTTTTTACTAACTTTATAATTGGGTTCAATGTGTAAAAACACATGCATTTTTAACCTACGTGTATTTTAAACCCCAGCAATTTCAAACTTAATTGCTGCTTGGTTTGGTTCAAGTTATTACTAAGACTTATTCTATGTGTTCCAGCTCCAAACCTATCAGACTAAATTTCCTTAGTCGCTTTTACCTGCTGGAGGAAGATACGGTGCTAACAGATTAAAAGATGCTTGGAAAGCGGCAAGCATGTTAGTTCCACCTTGTGGAGTAGTTTCGTTGATGAATCCTATTGCGTTGGCAATACTTGCTCTTGATGCTGGAACCATTATGTGATGAACCCACGGTTCAGCAGTGTTCGAAAATAGAACAAGATTAAAGTAGTCCTGAAAAATATGTCTTGCTTAAAATTTGAATCTTATTTTACCAATTGAATAAAGATTTATGTTGATATTTTTATAGCCTTAAATTGTGCAGCTTTCACTACTTTTATAAGTACTTAAATAAAATCAGTTGATTTAAAGTTAGTTACGTTTTGTTTTAAGCCCTCCAATGCTCGTCCAATTGCTTGTCTAACTTGCTTCATTTTGTGGCCAAACATTGATCCAGAAATGTCGATTGCAAACACAACAATCTTGGGTAAAAGAGGAAGAGAGGGTGGGGCAATAAAATGGGCAAAATAACTGAGATTTAAACAAAGAATATAAAAAACTTGATAGTAAGGAATAGTTGTCAAAAATATTATGTTATTTTAGCAAAACTTTTAAAATCCAAGGTTACCAATACATGTACAATCTAACTAAAACATGTTTTAAATAAGCTTACCCATTCGAGACTGTAATTTGCCCGTAAAGTTGCAATCTTTCGACGTCATATTCTACTGTGAAAGCCCCAGCCATACCCAGGGGTGAAAACTCAGTTTGTTGGGTAATAGAGGGGGAAAACCGAACGTGAGAAGTGTGGCGATTGTGGCTATAAAATTAAAATGAATATCAATCAAAAAACCAATGGGATATCTTATTTAAATATAATAAATTGCATCTTTAAATAGGTCAAGTAGTTTACCTTATTGAAATATTTGTTCCTGCTGGTGCAGTTTGTTCCACATCCAACAAATTAATTTGTTCAGTTTTAAATGGAAGAACTTCGACAAAAGTTAATCGACTTTCTTCGTTGATGTAAACATCAAGTTGTAAACGTTTGACTGGTTGGTCTGGAGTGATTGCGACTTGGTAGTGATACCTTCCACGAACCTAAATGTTTAATTATGTTAATTTTTCAATCATTTTAAAATGGTAAAATAGACCTTTATGTGTTAAGTAATACTCTAAATTGGCAAGTTTGTCAGTAAATACTTTAAATTTTAAAACAGGCCTTAAAAAGTGCTTACCCTGTGCAACAACTCCTGATATGTCAACCTGAAAGTCACGTGTTCATGTGGAGCCAAAAACAAACTGGTTTTGTAAACACGTGTCGATTGATCACGTGATGCAACGTGACCTGCTGCTGTTCCAGATTTCTTAGCCTAGAGAAAACAAATTAGTAGATTTAAAAATATTTATGACGTCACAAACTTAATGACGTCACTATTTTTTAAAGAACGTCTTTCTCCTACCTCGTCGTAGATTTTCTTTGCCTTTTTCTTTTCCACGACTTCTCCAACTATTGTTTCGTTCGCTAGGGTCATCGTCAATCCAACGATAAAAGCGTCACGTGGTAAAATCATTTGAAACTGAGCCTCCCTTCCGACTTTTGCGTTGTTTTTTACCAGTGACGTCACCACTGTTTCTGCAAACCTAAAATATTGCTGTGTTATATACATGTGTGGTACTATGTTGGTCTTTAAAAAAAAACAAGGAGATTTTTAATGCAGAAACAAGTGTGTTTAACGAAAGAACAATTTAAACATTTTAAAAACAATTGCGTTTCGTCATTTGGTGAATTTGTTTTTTAATTTAAGTGTATTTGTTTGTTATTAATATTCTCAAGTAACGTTAAAGATAACTAAAGGGTATTAGATTACCAACCTTGAATTAATAGTTGACACTATATTCAAACTATCCACTCTTGGTCTTTGCTTCTGACCGACCACAATTGTACAAGCTGAATATTGTAACGAGCCTGTAGTCCTTCCTTTAACTATTAAATAAAAAGTATGAAGTAGTTAGATATTTTAACTTAGCTATATAAATGAGTTAAAGTTTTCGCTAATACACCACTTCAATTGAGGTAATTTTCAAACATAATATCTGCATTTTATTCAATACACTTAATTTATTTCAGTTTGTAATGTTGTAGTATTCGTAAGTTCTACGAACCAGTAAAAGTCACTTCGCTTGCTGTTCCATCTTTAGTATTCTCAGGTGCTGATAATCTAACAGAGAACACGTGAGTCTGATCATGATCTAACACAACTGAGGTGGGACCTCGGGTGGATGCAAATCCTTTTGTATCCGAGACGCGGAAGATGAAAGTATCCTAAAAAGTTGTAAAACAGTCTATTTATTACGTACAATACTCTGACATAGTTATTGTATTGCTGGGTAAATATTAAAGGTGTCACAAATTAAATTAACTTTCACATCAAAATCAGTAAGTTGAAAGTATTTTTTTTACGTTTTCGACGTTATTTCGGACTGTGATGTTAGCCATGGTGGGAAATCCTGGAATGAATATGACGTCATCCAAATTACACGTCATTTCGACGCTCGATGACGTAATAAGACGAGAGATAATCCGGTTAAACATAAGACCTAAAAATGGAAAAGTAGATAAAGTATGTGGGCGACAGAGAGTAATAATTTTACTACAAGAAGTCTATTTAATTTTTTTATAGAAATAAAATGAACAAAAATATATATTTTATAACAAATTGGCGTTAAAAAAAATCTTTAAAAATTAAAATATATTACCGTTTGTATCTTCTCCTTCCACCATGACATAAAAAGGCGGCATATCTCCAATTCCACCTTCCAAGTAATGCTTCAACGTACTTTCCACCAAACTTAGGTCACTCGGGACCTTTACCGAAGTAATGACGTCATTTCCGTATACGTCGACAAAACGTAGCGCGGACACGAAGTCTTTTGCACCGTCCGGAAGAGTCTGAAGACCGTATCCATCCACATTGAAAGCAACCGACATTGCTGGAGAGGGTAGCCCGTCTAAAACCTTTAAATTAACAAGAATACTAGAATTATATTGTGGCAAATATGGATTTGTAATAAAGGAAGACAGAAATGCTTATTTATTTGTTTAGATCAATTTGTGTCGACGTTTAAAAAGGTCATGCGGATTTGGATAACCCTTATCTTTGCTTGCGTTTGCAGCTACCTATTGAAGCAATATTTCGTTACAGTATTAAATAACCCTAGCGTGACAAAACTAAGGGTTGTTATTTTGTTGTGACAATAAAACGGGGTTATGAACCTGATGTGACAAATGCTGATGTCAGAAGTCAGGAAATTAAGGTCGTTATGGTTTTAGGGTTCATTTGTTAAAGATAAAGCAGTGTTGTAAAATAAATTAAACACATAGTTATACTAAAAGTGCTATTCTTATTACTGCTGTAAGTGGATACAAAAAATGTGCTTTGTCTTATATATAACCACCTAAGTTGATATACATTTACTAAGACTGCAACAACAATTAAGTTAAAATTCAGTCATTTACTTTGTATTGGTCGTTTGATTCTCCTATTTGCTTTGTCATTAAAGTCAAAATAAATCCCATGGTAGATCTTCCTTGGATGGTAACATCGCAAACTACTTCGTTTACTCCCCGGATTTCGCTCGTCCATTCACCGCTTGTTCTGTTTACAGTGACGGTCTCAGATTGCAAGTTTCCAATCCTTTAAAGCAAAAAAATATCTTTTGTTAATTATTTACATTGATAGAATAGAAAACCAACTTTTAGATGCGAGTATTTCGATTTTTACTTACTTTCTGACTTTTGTAAGGTTAAGTTTAGGCACCAATGTATTGCAGGCACCCTGTGCTTCTATGATAACTTGAGATACACGATTGTCGACAGGGTAATTTATCGTGACGTTGGGTCCTGTGGTAAAATCAGTTTAGGATTTTACATATAGCATTAACTTATCGGTAGTAATAGCTAGGCTTTGTCTCTTAAAGACACTTGGTTATACTTGTATTTTTTTTAAATGTGCGCAAAATTTAATTATCTAATATTGTACAAATTTTAGTTAAAGAAATGTTTATATAAACACGATAAGTTTATTTATCTTTTCACGTTTTACCTTGCAAGACTTTAATTTTCTTGATCGTCACTAAACCTTGTTTAATTCCTGTTTGAACGATGTGGGTGGCCTTAAAAATCTCCCGTTTGTTTACTACAACTATCTGTAACGTAAAAGTTTAAATCAGTTCGGATTTAAATATTCTAAGACATTTAAAAAATAAAACAAAGCAATTTAAAAAATTAAGAATTGTAGATGGTTGTGGATGTTTTTGTGTTTTTACCACAATATTTAAATAAACATGTATGCAAAGTGTTGTTTGCATATTTGGTAGCTATAAAAAGTTTGGTTAATAACATAATTTAACAATAGTTTCTAAAGAATTTGTTGTCATTCATAAGATTTAAAAATCAATATAGAAAATTATTATTTACCAAAATTTTTTTAAATTTTATCTTGTGGGTCTAAAAAAGGTTTAAATTAAAACAGTGTCAATATTTAGCTTCACACAAAATCTAACTTGTATTGATGCCATAAACTAACCAAATATTTGCATAAGTTTATTAAGCACAATTCTCATTCCCGTTGTTTGTAAAGATTTTTGTATCTCATTACAGAAATGAGGCCAAGTTTTCGTTAAACCAAAAATATTTAATTTCATTTAAAAATTTGAAAATTGTTTTAAAATGTTCCCAAGAGTCTAACTATCCAAGTTTGTTTTCACGTGGTCACATGTTGTTTAACAAACAAAAATAAGAAAACCTAAACCAAGTTAAGAAAAAACGTAAAACCACGATTCCCAATAGACCTGACAGGTTCTATGACTTTATAATATCAATGTAATTTAAATATGTATTTCTAACATTTAGCAAAGTATGCCAAATGTAGATACATACATGTAAAACTTTCGGAAGTGCAAAAATAGTTGGATGTATATGTGCTGACCTTGTTACATATAAAATAATTGATTTATTTTTACTTGTAAGCAACTGTATAAGTCTACAGCGGAAATCGTTTAGGTAATAAAGTTGCTTAGAAAGTGTCAAAATTTAATCTCTCTATACCACGTGATTATATACATGTAAACATATATGTTCGTTAAAAACATGTAATCATATTTAATTAAATTTTGATGTGATGTTCAGTAAAACTTATGCAACTTTTATTCTATATTTTTACCTTTCCTCCTGTAACGTTTGCTATATGCTCGTACAACTCATAGCAATGTAGCAGCTTAGTAGATCCTCCATGGCCACAATGTGACAGTCGGTTCGTTAACATAAACACGACTTTGACGTTTTTCTGACTTGCTTGGGCGATCACAGAGTCTTGTATGGCAGCATCTTTAGCTTGAGCATCGGTTATGACATATACAGTGGAGCCAGGACGACTGTTCTCAACACCAAGTTGGATTCCTCGTAAACACAACTCAGACAAATCCCCTCCTCCATGCGCACTTAAACTAAACAGATGTTGGTGTAAAAAATTAAACATGTAGCGAATGAGAAAATTTGTAAGCGATACGTCAAATAATATATACAAAGACAAATGTCTATTGCTTTGGTGAGATTTAAACCTAAAACCGTAAGGACCATAATCTAGTACCGTTATTTCTGTGTGTTTGCCATTTTTGTATATTTGTTTTAAAATAAAGCGGGTCTCTTAAGTGGTTTACAAAAGTATGTGTTTTTGCAAAGCCCTTATCTTAGATTACTGTAACTATGTTGTATAAACATGCTTATTGTACTGTTGTTTAGATTACACATAAATATAAACGTATAAGATTTCAGTCGACTTGATAAGTTGTTGTTTATTTAGGTTGTTCGTTGGGTCGGAAAATTGTTGGATATCGCATTTTAGAAAATTGGGAAATTAATACATTTAAATTGGCAACGTTGAATCGTTAAATAAGAACCAACCAACTGTATACTAATGTCAATGTTGGCTTTGTTATATTTATAAATTGTCTTTTAGGAAAAATATACACAATAAATTTATGCAAAATTACGAACTTATCAAGAGCTTGTTTAAAATTCTTGGGATCAGTGGTCACAGTTACGGGCCCAACTCCCGGGTCGTTAAAAGGAACCAGGACAAAATCCTTCGGACGATCTAACGAGTGTTGTACGTGGTTAAGAATTGTCTAAAAATTAATAACAATAAAGTAAATATAACTACATTGTTTTCAAATTTAGTTACGGATAATTTAAATGCTTTTTTTTCAATTACAACCATTTAAAAATACATTTTAAATTAAATTTTATAGTTTTTTTTTCCTAAATCACGGTTTTCTTAAATATATTTTTGCCATTTTAAATCTAACCTTAGCTCGCTTGGTTGCTGCAGCAATTTCTCCGCTCATGCTTCCCGTGTCGTCAATGACAAAAGTTAAAGTCGCACCAGCTCCAACATCCAAGTATTGACCGAATTTATTTTCCCCAATTTCGTTCCTGAGCCTACAAACGAGTTTTAACATATTAAGTTTTAAGAAAAATGTCATCTCACCATCTCATTGGGTTAATATAAAAATATTGTTAAGGCAAATAGAGTTGTTTTATCACAAAAAATGTGTCAAGTCTATAGTTACGTCAACTGTTTGCGATATACATTAATTCAATTTACATTTCCTATTGCCCTTTGTAGGTGTTTTGTTTCAGTAATATTTAAACAACCTGATTAAGCAAACATCAAAACAAAAACTTAGATGTGATAAAAGATGGACTACTTCACAAGTAGTGTGTTTAATGTTTTAAATTGGGGACAACGTTTCTCCTATGCTTATAGGACAAGTATTTTATATCATTTGCTGTTTACATACAAGGTGTTATATTGATAACATGTCTTTAAACAAGGGGTTTTAGGTAATATCCACCTTACATATATCATATATCAAGGTGGTGATATTAGATTTTATCTTTTTAACGTTCGGGGATTTTTGCTTGTATTTTTACCAAGTAAACTTACTTTGCAAACTCGACTTGAATTGCTGACACGGCAAGGTGATAAAACGTACTCGGGAGGGTACGGTTCGCGTCCCAAGCAGGGTCTCCGCCCGAAAAATCACCCATAACGTGGAGTAGTATTTTACCCATGGTCTGTCTCGCCAAATCGAAGCTTCCAGCGTTTGCGTACAAGTACAAGTTCCGTCGCATCGAGATACGATCTTCTTTTTGGAGAGCTGTGATTTTCGGTGCGTAAACGAGACTTAAAATCGCTTGCTCGTAGTTAACCGGCGACGCGTGCTTCCCGTAGTAGGCTTTGAAAAGACCACCAGGGGTAAAGGGCACGATTTGCCCGGGACCGATTGGGGGTTGTTCCGAGGTCGGGTTGTCGCTCAAATACGACGCCGTGATGGTTAAGATAGTGTTTGTGATCATGTGTTTGTAAGGAATATACGGGGGCAATACTCGGGGGACGATTTCCACTGGGTCTTCATCTGGTGTCATAGCTCCATTGTTTAAGTTGATTAAAAGCCCGATCAGCAATAAAACTATATACAAAGCGCTTTTCATTTTGCACTGTCTATAGTTTACCTACATCCTTAAAAACGCAAAAATTAAAAAACATTTGTGAACATAGTAAATAATTTCCTTGATGATTTTGTATTTTTTTGGATGTGTTACTTAGTAGATTGCATAGCTTTAAATTGTCATAATTTACATCAAATTTGTGTTGCAAAAACGTCATTTTATTCACTTTTAATATTACAACACATTGGAATGTAAAACTTAATTAAAAATGCGCCTTCTACACCTAATTAAAAAGCGCAGGCGACGTTTTACGCAGGTCAACGAATTTTGCCTAACGTCGTTTTTGCAGCGCAAACAACAGTTAGTAGTTTTAGTAAAGGCTGTAGTGTATGAAGCAACAGTTAAAACATTGTTTAAATCATCATTTTTTAAACTTTAAGATTCTAATTACGATATATTTGTTTAGCAGATTATAAACTAGGCTTAGCTTTGAAATAAGATAAATTAAAACTCATGAGATTTTTTATTTTGATAAACGATGTTTTTAACGTCACGGATAAATAAATTTACAGTAATGAACCTTATCCTTGTTATCCGTAGCAATCGAACCGTACAACAGAAAAGTAAGTGGCATACTATTCATACAACTTCTGTGTTTTTGTTAAATTTATTTTCTAAGGGTTGTTTTCGTCGTTACGCTCTTTTAAGCAAAGGATGTATAAAATTAAGTGTTTATAAAATAGCACGTGGCTATAAACTGTGATGTAAGATTTTTGCTTTCATATAATATATAAAATACTCGTATTAGGACTCTGGTATATGTACCTTATTAAACCTATAAGACTGCAAAGAGTTCATCATACTTTTTAACAAATGTCTTTAAAATCCCTAAATTACATATTTGACGTAGAATTTGGTCAATGTACTTAATATTGGGTATCGGTTACATTATTATATGCATTCTTAAGCCCCATTATTGTTAGGACTTGGCTGTCATGTACGCTTGGCTTGTGTTACAAATCAAATGCAATAACGACCGCTGTTCAAAGGCTTAGCCCTCTTTTGGTTTCATTAAAGTTAAACGCAGGCTACTTCAACTTTCATGAGAATTCTAAGCCGGAAATGAGAGCTTATTTTGATCACCCGCCGCGTTTTTAACGAGACCTTCTAAAGACACTTTCAACGAAAAATTTTGTTTTCGAGAAGCTGGTTTGTGATATTAAATCACATTTAAATTTAAGCATTCCTGCTGCTCTTTAAGCATTATTAATATAAAGTTGGTACATATATCATAACGCAGGTGAATTTTAAATTTAAAATTCTTATTTTTTGTAATTTAATTTGGGCCAAATAAATTTGCTACGAATTTATTTCGTTGCTATATCGGTCTATCGTCACCATTACATTTTTTTCCTTTACTATGCCTTAGTTTATAAACACGTTTGTCAAATGTTAATCCCAAACAAAATAGTAATTTCTAACTCCTGTGTTATCTAACATCTAAAACACTATTATTGATAAGGAAACAACTACTGAGACATTCTCCGAAGTTGATATCCAGTTTAACTTAGATAAACCTATCACAAAATAATAAACACAATTATTTTATCATAAAATTTTCCTGGTTTTATATAACCCAAAAACAAATAAATTTTCAATAAAATTTTACAGCTATCATAGAATATCGGGCCTATGTAAATAATGGTCGTACGATTAAATATTTGCTTTTTTTATTAATACTACGAAAGTAACGATATTTAAAATAGTCTATCATATTTTTTTTAATGTACAAAAATATAGATATTTGTGACAGGTAACCTTACTGAAATATCACTTTTTTGTTCTGTATAAGATTCTACACTAACACGTATCAGAAAAGTTTGTAAAAGCGAATTATTATCACGTAAAATAGCAAACACTTTAACTGCCTTGCTAGGTAAAATGTAAACTCCTGTACTTTCATATAAACGTATACTACAAGCAATTGCACTTATGTACTGATTTAAATAGGCCTACACTGCAACTGCAATAACATAAGTGTTATATTGACGGACCGAAACAGTTCTGTACACCATTCATGTTTTCACTACGCTACAGGTCTTGATGAAACTGCTATTTTGCAGCGCAGTCAACCGTCTTAGCTGCTTTATTTACAAAGAAAAAAGCAAAGCGAGTTTTACCGAAGCACTTAATATTGGGATATTGGTTTTGCCATTATTATTAAACGTGGTTAACTAAATGTATTTGCTCTTTTATCTTGTATTTGCTCTTTGAAATTTCACGGACAGGTTCATTTCTATAAATTAGACCAAACCCTAATTTTTATTGTTTTAACAGGGTCGCTATAATTTAAAAAATTCAGACTTAATTAAGTTCTATTGACCAATATAATAAAGGCTGTAAAAGGTAAGTGGCTATTTTGTTGTTATACAATTTTCATCTCTCTGAACACCTGTAATTTTTGTTCAATTCTCCACCAAAACTTTTATTGCAACTAATGTTTGGTTAGCAAGCAAAACGAGAACCGATTTAACTTACGGCAACAACTTATCGTGCTGGCTTTTACCGTGAGGCTATCGTTTGTTTGCGTAGGCGAGCCTGGTAGTTGGAAATTAGACTTCGCTTTACTTGGTCGGAAATCAGTTTTTTCGATTTCATCAACAAATGAAAGCTACGGCTAGAAGTCTACAGACGACCGGGTTTAGTAAAATCGTTGTTCGTTAAGCCACTAGCTTTGCTGCTGGACTTGCGATTGGTTTTTCAATATTTTTTTCTATAAACCAGCAGTTGAAAACTACTTAATGAACTCACTTAAATGTTGAAAAAAAAACTTTTATTTAAACTTTAAAAAAATAACAGACTGATTTTTTTTGTAATTCTGAAATTTTATTTTATATTATTGTATAAACAAACTATCACTGATTGACAAATGCTAATAGGTTTGTAACGTTAACTATAGCAAATTTGGGCCACCTGTTGAAAGTTGATACTATGATAGTAATAAATTTTGATGTTATTTGACCAAACAAAACAAAAATTTTTTTTAAACTAAAATATTCTGGGCTTTAAAAAATTTAAGAACGTAACAAAATTTAGTAAATTCCTATTTTGCATAAAAACTAAATAATTATAATTTAAACTGTGTTTAACTCAAGATCTTCAAGATAGTGGTATAACGTTTTAAATTTAATCGTTTTTTAACATAAGTTAATGCATAACATCTATGGATTAAATGCTTTATAAATTATTAAAGTCAATTTCTAGTAATTTCAAATTGACAAAACTTGAATTATTAATCTACTGCAACTTTATATTGCAATAGAATTTGTACATACAAGATATTTTTAAAACTGACGCATAGGAAAACTAGTATTTGAAACATAATTTTCTAACGTTTCGGAAGTCTGTTTTAGTTGTCTAGGAAAAATATGGCGCATTTTAATAAACGTTTTAATGAACAAAATAAGTTGCAAGTTTCAATGGTAAAAAATTTTAACTTTTATATAAAATAAATAGATGTATATTTTTTAGTATTGATTAAGATTTGTGTTCTTCAGGCAACAGCATTGGAAGATATACGTCACGAAGTTAGTAGTTTAAGACTTTCGAACAAAGAACTCGCAAGACAACTTCACAACGACAAGTAAAAAATTTGATTTGTTATTAATTTAAAATAATTTAGCTATTCGGTTGTTTAGATAAATATTTGTCATTACAACACTTTTATTTTTCAAATTATAAATTTTGTAAAATAGCAAACCGCTTTTTTAGGCTTGTTTTAAATTATTTAAGGATATTTTTGTATAGTTTATTTGATAAAGCATTTATTATGGTTTATAATTTCTTTAACTTTAGTAAAGTTAATAACTATTTGCAATATTGTTTTATTTGTTTTTAGATATGTGGCTAAGCACCAAGCCCAGCGGGAAGTAAATTCATTAAGATCCGAAAACTTTCGGGTTCAACGGGAAATTGTTGCGTTGAGAGACAACATCAGCGTCACCACCCGACAAGCTGAAGCCAGAGAACATGTCGCAAGAGGGAAGCAGAGAGAAATAAACGAAGCTGAGATGCAGCTGGACAGAATTAATACAAAAATTAAAGGTATAAAAATATACATTTATCTAAATATTTGACTTTTAAATGTAGGAAGTTAACTATTTCAATTTTGTAAAATTGTTCACAAAATCGCTATGCATATTCTGCTTTGCTTGTTTATGTAAATAACTGCAAGATTTATAATTGCTACCTTTGTTGCATTGTTGTTCATATAAATATATTGTATTTTAGACGTCCAAACGAAGAAAGAAGAGATGGCAAAATCGGATGAGATTCTGCAAAAAGAAATCACTCAAATCAAAGAAAATATTCAGCAATACTTAGACGAAAGCAAAGACCTAAACATACAACAGGAAGATGAGATTGGGTTAAGAAAAGAAATTGAATCTGCAAATCAAAAGTAAGTTTAATTATCTGGGACTAATTAATATATTATTTTTAGGCCTACACAATCACTTGATTTATCCACTATGTATTATTATTTTTTAAAGAATTTTATCGGATTGTGAGAAGCTGCAAGCACGTAATAAGGCTCGTCAAATTGAATCTCAAAATATTGCAGAAAACAATAAGATTTTGGAAAATGAAACAGAAAAAATTAAACAACAGATTTCAGAAATGTCGCAAAAAATCAAAGAAAACGAAAACATCTGCCATAAGTTAGAGGTAATAGTACTCATATCTACCTTTTAATGCGTTAAATGTGTATGTTATAATTTCAGGCATTATTTTAATATATCTCAAACACTTTTTATACATTTTCCTAATGTTATAATGTTAGAACTTACAAACATTGTCGATTTTTATTAAAGGTTGATATCTCAAAAATCGAGGTCGAAAGTAAGGAGAAGAAACAACAACAAATAATTGACTCAGACAAGCACTTAACTTTGTTGACCATCTTACAACCGCCTCCAACGTCTAGCGTTAAAGTTCAAACCGAAACTCTTGATCTTGGCAAAAACAAAAACATATTTGGTAGAATATTTGCGATGTGTAATGATGCTATTTAAAAATGTTGAAATATTTTTAAGCGTTTTTTAAATACGTTCTGCTTTATGTATTATTACTGTTTATGTAATAGATTTTTTTTGGGTGTTTTTATGTGCATTTAAAAAGTCACACGAAAAGTGTTTATCCTATATATTTAAACTTAACTGTTGGCAGTTGTTGTACTTAACCTACAAGCATCGTCATTTTAATTAAAAATTTTAAAATTATAGACAAGGGAGCTGACAAGACCATGAAGAGGGGAACAGTTGTTCGGGTATTGGGAGTTGGAGGGAGCGCAAAACAAAAATTCGGCAAAGATCTGGAGGTTCGAGCCACAAGTTACTCAAGACATGTTCAACTTAATGTGAAACTCAACAAGTAACTTAATGTGATGTAACAAAAAGAATTATGATGTTGTAAGTAAATATTTTCATAAAACTTTTTGCCTACGGATATTACGAAGCATTTAAACACTTAACACTGGATTTATGTAGTATTGACTTCACTATTTTTTTGTATAATTTAAGGTTAAACAAGCATCACTTTTGTAAAATAAACAAATTTAAATTAAGTTTTAATTATATACGTTTACTATTTATTAAAAGATCTGGTTAATAAACAATATTTGTAAATATTTTAAAAGCTAGTCATATATATAACGAATCTACAAATTTAGTATGTAAGATTAGTTTGAGGTTAAAACCTACGCTATACGGTAAATTCACTTGACAACATTGGATGTAAAAAATCACGTTTAGTAACCGCCTTAGGCATTTTATACATGAAGTATCAACATTAACGAGTATTGTTTTTCGCAATTTATTGTCATTGGTTTACGTATGTATACTGACAAAATGAGATTATGGTTACTGTTAGATTTTAAAGAAGATTATCATAAAGAAATATGAATATATATAATTTATGAAATTAGAAGCTAAATTATAAGGTAAAGGGCATACATGTGATTTTAATATCTGAATACAAAGTTAGATGTGTTATTTGTTTCAGAATCTAATAGGTTATGCGCTACAAATGTACATCACTGCGTTATTTAAAACAGGGACTGTTTTTTCTGTTTATTATTTTAACTGTGAAATTGTTGAGGAATTTTGACAACCAAAAAGTAACTTTTTATTATCCAAAAAAATTTAATGTTAACATTCAAACCAAAAGTATCAAAAAAACATCAGCAAGTTTTTCCGAAAATGTAAACGAAGACAATGAATCGTGCAAGCTTAAATTTAGCACGAAATTATCTAACAAGCCGCTTATTTACCTTGACCCAAATAAATTTCTGATGCCATCGTTGGTCAATGGACCAAACAATCAACTGCGTGGTTTCATGGATTCAATTTATATGGCTATACGGTTAAACCGAACTTTAATTCTACCTAATTTTTACAAACACAGAACCGAGAAAGAAGCGAATGAGCACGTTCCTGCTGATATACGAATCGACGTTGAGCACTTGTCTCGATTTATTTCGATTGTTAGAGACCATCACAGTGTTTGCAAAACCTTCGATGTTCTACTACTTTCCAACAGAGCTACACATTTGTATAACAGTTTTAGTTTAATTGGTATAGAAAGAAGGAACAACGTTTCGATTCTTCAAATCAAAAACCAAGAAGGGACTAACCGACTTCAAGTTCTGCCAATAAACAAGAAAGATGTGAACTCTGGCGATAAAGAGGTTGTGCAACAAGCCTATAGAAGCGAACGAAAATGTGCCTTGTATATGTTTCCGTTTAACAGTGCGCACTGCAAGTCCAAAAAAACAGCTTTAAAAGCGGCTGCAGATTTATTAAAAAGCAATGCTATGATTAATTTAGAGAGCTTACAAAATAATGAACTCTATGCGCTTGGAGAGCTTAGCTGTAACAAGCCAACATTTATTCGAGAAATTCAATCTCAGTTTTATGAAAAGATTGCTCCGAATGGCGGAAGCGTTGTGGCCGCTCAGTGGCGCTATGACGCTGCTGATTGGATGCGACGTTGCTCTAAACAACTCCTTCCTGGAGGTAAAAAAGTGATCTTGAATATGTGTGAAAAAATAAACAATATCACAGCTCAGGACATTGCTGAAAGTTTATTCGTTTACGTTCAAAACGTAACGGAATTTTCCAAAAGTCCTGTCCATGCGGTATACTTGTCAGCACCCTTGACTATTCAAGACTTTATATCTGAAGTAAAGGTTGCATTCAAAACGCTTTGTGAAAAACAAAACATTCACAATCTTAAGATTTACACCCACCAGGATCTTAAAAAGAAGTTAAGTCAATTCTTTGCATGCAATGTCATAAAAAAGAACTGGGAGGACGTTTTGTCGACCGTTGAAATGGCGATTTGCAGTGAAGCGATTGCTTTTCTTTACTCTCCGACTTCCTCTTGGTCTCAGTTTGTTCGACGTGAGAGAGAAATCCTTGGCCATGTTGAATATGATCACAGTGTCTTGGATTTTGTTTGGATGACACATATTGCAAAGCAAAACAAATAAACATATATAAGCTTCTTAGCTATTTTATGTGTACATTTTATTTTTTCGTTCAAATTAAACTTTGTTCTAGTTTTATTTTTTGGAAGACATATAATGTCAAAATAAATTTGCTTTAAGCATTAATTTTGATAGTAAGTTCAAAATAAAATTAAGGTATTTAAAACAAATATAGATGAATTGGTGTGCAAGAGATTGTTCTTTCTTGCAATAGATGCAAATACTTAACTTGATACAGTAAGTCCTGTCAATAGCATATCAACTTAATGACATAAGTTAAATGTGACATTAACGCTCTAAAGGTCGGAAGGGAAATTGCATTAAAATCTGCTTAGATGTTTTAAATAAGCTCTCAAAGGAATAAATAATTATTATTCACTTGAGGATTAGGTGTCAGATTTTTGAAATTGTTTTAAGAATGTCAATTGAGTCTAAATAACTTAAGCTTTGGACAGTTTTTTTGTGTTAGTTAAAAGGACATTTAGATTAGAAATACAATTTTAAGATATGGGCATCAAATATGGAATCGTCTTGTTGGCACTATTGTCTTTGTTTTTCTTCAGTTATTCTTCAGGTAAGTCTGATTTCGATTTATATATAAAATTATCACACATTCACGTATATAAACCAATTTTTTTGTAGGTGAAAAATATTTGGATTTGGTATTTGTTTTGGATGGTTCAACATCGGTGACTCGTGACAACTTTGAGTTGGTAAAATCATGGGCCAAACAAGTGTCAAGTCATTTTAATATCAGCAACGATGTGACAAGAATTGGAGTTGTTCAGTATTCACATTACTACATAAATAGGTAATCTTAACGTTTTTTTTTAAGTTTTACGTTATTTGAAAATTTTTGTCTTTAATTTGGTTTAAAATTTTAAAAATCATTTTTAAGAGCCAGTGATGATCAGAATTACATGAAAACTGAAATTGAATTGGGAAGTACTAGAAACCAAGCTGTACTTAAGGTAAAAATTTTAATTAATTTATCAACCCACAAAGAAACTCCAGTAATAACATTAGAATATTTCTAAATAATTTTTTACTTGAATAAATATAAAAGTTAATTGTATATACTTCAAAATATTTTTTTCATTTTAGCACGAAATTGACTTGATAGAATGGTCCAAGTATACAACCTATACTGCGCATGCGCTGAACAAGACGGTGAATGACTTTATGTCATCTGATCGATTTACCTCGAATTTGACGATCAAAGTTCTGGTTTTGCTAACTGATGGAGCGTAAGTATTTTGTTTTAAATAAATAATAATAATCTTTTAAAAGACTTTTGGTTTTAAATGTTTTTTGTAAAGATTCTTCGTTTAAATCTATTTTGATATTTATAAAATATTTTATTTTTAGGTATACTATATGCTAATATATAAGTAGTGTTATAATTTATACATCTTTTATAGCGCTGATGACGCCGAATATTTGAAAAAAACTTCTGCTTATGTCAAGTCAATGAATATTCAAATATTTGTGATTGGGATCATGAATGCAAAGCGTTCACAACTTAAGGTATTTATTCGATTAACTTCATTACAATTTATGTCACATTAAAGAAAAAAAAGTTACCAATAACTGCGTCATTACGGTGTTAATGTTTTACAAACATCACAATTATCCTATAAAATTATTTACTGCTATCAAAACGAATTAGTAGTTTTATATTTAGTTAACATTTGCTTCAAAACAGGGTTATTTTAAAGCTAAATTATAAAATAGTTTTTAAACAGAAATTAAATTCGTTATGTTGGAATTTTTACTAGATGATCACCGCTAACACTGATTTAAGCAAAAGATTATTCTTTCTAAAGAACTTTACCGATCTTGTGGACAATGTAAAACCTTTGGTTAAAGAAATCAAGAATCTTTTTTTAGGTTTGCTGTCACTGTAAATGTTGTTAAAATCAATACTTTATATTTACGTATTTTTGTTGGAATCAATGCAATTTTAAACTTTTTATTTTATTCTTTTTACGTAGATGGATGTGTTTCAAACCCTTGCAAATCAAATGGAACATGCGTTGATAGAGTTCAATCCTACCAATGTAACTGCTTGCCTGGCTTTACTGGAAAATCATGTGAAATAGGTAGATCTTAGCAAAACATATAAGAAATTAAAGAATTGCTTAGTTTAAAAAAAGGATATAAACATTTCAAACTAGTTTAGGCATTATGTGGTATAATCTAAGCTTAGACAACTATATGTGTATTAACGCTATTATACATTTTTGTTTAGATATTGATGATTGTAATTCGATGCCATGCCAGAATAACGGAACGGGCGTTGACCTAATTAATGACTTTAACTGCACTTGTCTGCCTACCTATGCAGGAAAAACCTGCTCTTGTGCGGGGAATAACGTTGCTTATTCACTATTCCTGACTGGGCTGGTCGTATTTGTTCAACTTAGCGCGTACTTTTTGTGTTAATAAATTTAAAGTGTGCTGAATTAAAAAAAACTATATATTCATTAAACGACATTTGTAATTAACTAGTTTAGTATCCTGTTCATAGGTTGATATTAAAAAAAGGATAAGGCAATGTAAGCTTTTTTAAGGATGCTGAATATAATGATTTAATAAATACACAAGTTTTTCGTGTTATTTGTTTTAATATAAAAATTACAAATACACGCTACCTTTAATGTCGAAGTCGCGGAACAAAAAACATATTCGCTTACGAAATGATGTCATTAATTATGTCTTAATATGACATGTTCCGTATAAAATATATATTCAAACAAACAGCATTTTATTATTCTAGGTTTTGTATGTGCTTGGTAGTACAAGTGAATCATAGTACCTTAAAAGATTGGGGGTATAAACATAAAAATTTGTTCATTAGTTTTATATGACAGTATATGTTTCTGGTGGTAGATTATGTTATTTTGGGGGAAAAAAAGAAAGAAAAATATTGTTGTCTGTTGTATATTAGCTTCTATATTTTAATAAACCTATAGTTAAAGCATGGTTTATTAGTAAGATATTGTTGTTATTCAGTAATTATAATACCCGATCGTTTAACTTGTCGTTTAGATTTTAAACAATACGTTAATAGAGCTTTTCAAAAGCGTTTATTTGTCTATAAACTTAATCGGAAATTTGTATACGATAAGTAAATCGGAAATTTGTATACGATAATTAATATTGTAACATTACTCATCAAGCCTAATTTCTGCTTTTATATACTTCCTGTCATATGGTTAGTTTGTCGAGGTGAAATTTATGAGAGTAATATGCGATAAACAATTATTTAACCTTGGGGAAAACAAACATGAAAGTTGAAGTTGCATTTAAAAAAAATATTAGTTCGTTAGGGTAAAACATAAAAAAGAATTAAACAGAATTTTAATGTCTTATCAAGTTATGTAGAAAAATTTAATAAATTTCGAATATATGTTTTAGAAAAAAGAAATTTCACCGATGCCAACGTTTAAGACTTTTGTTTTGGCGAGATTTTATCATTGTAAAATAAATTAAAAAGTTAAACAAACTATGTTGATTAAACAATTTATTTGCTTTGCAATACTGGCTTTTGCAATCAAATCTTCCAAAAGTCAATGGTCGTATGCACCTGAAGTCACGCAAAATGAAATCGAATATTACATTCAAAAAACTGGAAATTATAACTTCTCGTCGGCTGATGAAAGTTGCAGTGCGATGGGCGGGATCTTAGCTGTTATATCTTCTCAGAATATTTCGGACCATATACTGGATCTGGTTAACCAAACTGGACTAGGTAGATAGCTTGTTTAATATATATAACGTTTTAGTATGCCTTAGCTAAAGGTTTGCCTACAAAGGCCTATAGAAAAAATGTTAACTTCTTTTAGGCTTGATACGGACTTAAACTAGTTTAGAATAAAGTTAAAGCTGTAATGGGACTCTTTTAATAACAGCTTACTGCTAATAAATAACACTCTAAATTAAACTTTTCCAATATTACGAATTTTTACAATTTATTGGAAATCTTTCCTAGAAAACGAGCGCTTTTTGATTGGAGCAATGCCAGATGAAGGAGCTTTTATTTGGGCAGATATGAGTAATATTGTGTATTCAAATTGGGCGTGCAATAATACGGAGCGACTGGCTGTAAAGCTAGGTTGTGTGAATATGATTGGAGCGTTAGATTTAAGTTGGAGCGGGGTTCGGTGCAATTCATCATACAATAAGTTCGTTTGTCAACGAAAACATACTGGTATAATTATATGTATAGTTTAGTTTTTAGGTTAATTATTAAGAGATCTGTATGTAAGGTTCTTATTTATTTATTCTTTAAATACATCAAATAATTTTATGTATTAGTTTTAAAAAAAAATTAATTATTTTGTTTTGACTTTATAAATATAATAATACTTTATTGTTTATTTTAAAAAGTCAAATAAAGTTAATGTAATTAATTTACAGAAACTAAAATGATAAACATTTATTTAGTGGATGCATGTGCAAGCAATCCATGTAAGAACAATGGAATTTGCACAAATTTAGGAGATGATTACACCTGTAATTGTTCTATTAATCAATTTGAAAAAGATTGTTCACGAGGTATTTTTAAATGTTGATAATTTTATTTGTTGAGTACTGTAACGAAACCGCCATTTTCTTGTTTACGCTAAGTGTTACTGTTCCTAATCACGCGATCACACTTCAAATCACGTGTTTATACCGTATCTTTATATACTTAAAAGAAATAATATATTTTATAAAATTATACACAAATAAAGAATGTAGCAGTCAAGATATTTATAAGTAAAAAATTTTTTTAATTTGAAACCAATTTTTGTAGGTGTACAACTTTTAAACATAACTATTTTTGCAAGCAACAAGCCCACTTACAAGATTGGTGTAGTTAATGATAATCAAATAGAACTTGTGCTCTTTGGAAATACTACATGGACTTTACGCATGCCTGGACTTGACTGGCAATTGAACAATGAACCACGTTCTTTACAATATGCTGGCACTAACTCATTCTTATATGCTGGCCCTGAGTTTAGTTTAAGAAGTTATGAAGATACGGAATTGTTCAAAAAACAAACTACATTTACAACATCTCCTGGGGTAAACATTTTTTGAAAAATATGGAATAGTGTAAATACATGTTATAAATTCACTGGCAGCGTTGTGTAGTGGTAAGAACACTTGCTACACCACCATGACGTCCTGGGTTCAATACCCACTGCTCTCAAGCTGTAGCGCCCTTGAGTAAGGCGCTATGAACAGTATGAACTCCTGCCGAGCTAACACTTAATCAGCAGCATAGTTACCAGACAATTATAATTTCTATAATATCCCAAGCTGCCACAGGCAAACTCGAGAGGTCTGGGTAACTGATGTTACTTTATGATTAGGTTGCGCATTCGACCTTCCCACATCGAGGATAAAGATATATATATATAAAAAAGTAGTAGTTTTATGAAATTTTTTTTAAACTAAGTGTTGTTATATGAAACTACATTTATTTATGTTAAAATAAATTTTGCATTTACATTTAGCAAGGTAAAATATACCAATCTGTTGGGAGGGCAGGTTATTACATGAGACATGAAGATAACATTATAAAACTTCAGAAAAATGACAATTCTTCATCCTTTTTTGTTAATGCAATGTTTTCTTTAGTTGTAGGTAATATTTATGCATAAATTTTTTTAAATAGATTTTTTTAACCATTCTAATGTATGTTAAACTTTTTCTAAAAAATTTAAGATCAGTAAAATAATTTGTAAATAAGTGTTTAATATATCTGGTGTAGGTCAGAAATAAATTAATTTTATATTTTTTTATTATTTGGCAGCTGAAGATTTATTATGTACAACCTCGCTTTGTACGAATAATGGAACTTGTATAAATACGCAATTTAATTATACATGTGCTTGTACTAAAGGATTTACAGGACGACATTGTGAAACTATATGTAAGTATTTCAATCAAATTATTTTTTATTTTTACAATCATTTTATATATATATAATAAAATTATATAGTTAAAATGTCAAATTATTTGTGTTCAAAATTTTCTATGTGTCATCATTTTTTAATTTTTAATAAGAAAAAGCAACCAAATATTTTTTTAGTGGATGCATGTGCTAGTAATCCATGTAAGAACAATGCAACTTGTACAACTTTAGAAGATGACTTTAACTGTAATTGTTCGGTTGACTATTATGACAAAGATTGCTCAAAAAGTAAGTTCCAAATCATATTTAAATTAAATGTATAACTGTAAAGTTATAAAATCTAAGTTAAATCTAAAATAAATATATAGTTATCTACATATCTTTTATTTAATGGTGTAGAATTTTTTATTTTTTGTTATGACTTTAATAAATTTGAATTTATTTAAAATGAAACAACAGCATATTTTAACATAGTTAAAGCATTAGTTTTAAGTATTTTTTTTACATCCAGGACATGGTATTACGGGACCATTTACTATTTATGCTTACAACAAACCAACTTATAAGATAGGTGTGGTTAACGACACTCAAATAAAACTTGTTCAATTTGGTAATACATCCTGGAATGCGGTTGTGCCTGGTTTCTACTGGCATGTAAGCAACATTTCATTTTCTTTGCGTTATGCCAACACAACCTCATATTTATATGCTGGACCAGAATTTAGTTTAAGAAATTATGAGGATACAGAATTATTTAAACAGCAAACTACATTCACATCGATTTCAACCAGCAATCCAGTGAGTTATCACTTACTTAATATTAAAAATTGGAATTCTAAATTACTGTATAAATTTGTAGTAAAACTGTTGTATTTAAAATTATTTTTGTTGTTTAAAAATTCAATTTTACAGATTATTTATAGACTAAACTTTATTCATTTTGCAATTTTTTTGTAATGGTAAATTTATATGTTAACTTGAATTTAAAAATAAAACATAAAGCAGTGTTTTTGAAACAGTGCAACATATATCATCTATGACACTGCTACATAACTAAGAGAAATGATTATTTAAATTATATATTTTATGCGTTTACAGACTTACAAATTTGTTGGACCTGCTGAAATGAAAGGTTATTTTATGAGCCATGAAGATAACATAATAATACTTCGACAAAATGACAGCTCCTCTTTGTTTGAGGACTCTTCTTTATTTGCAATAACCCCAAGTAAATATTTAGCAATATTTTTTTATAAATTGATTTAATATGCTGAATTATATTTAAATCATTTATTCTACAGAAATTCTTTTAAAAATTTTATTTATTTGAAAAGTTTTGTAAACAGTTTTCAGTATGTAATATTATAAGTTTCATTTTTTTTCTTTAGTGTCTAAAAACCAATGTAATTCTTTTCCTTGTCTAAATGATGGAACTTGTATAAGTACGGAATCAAATTATACTTGTGCATGTACTCAAGATTACACTGGAAAAAACTGTGATTTAACGGGTTAGTAACAATGTTTATATTAATTTCTCTTGTAATATATATATATATATATATATATATAATATGTTAAATTAAACAACTTTTTTTATAGCTGATTTTTGTGCCAGCGATCCATGTAAAAATAATGGAATTTGTACAAATAACGAATTAAGTTATGCTTGTGCATGTACTCAAGATTTTACTGGAGAAAATTGTGATTCCAAGGGTTAGTAACAACCTTTATATCATCTTATTTATTTGATAAATATTTAACATTAATTAATTTTTTTTTACAGTTAATTTTTGTACCAGCGATCCTTGTCAAAATAATGGAATTTGTACAAATAATGAATCAAATTATACTTGTGCATGTACTCAAGATTTTACTGGGGAAAATTGTGATTCCAAGGGTTAGTAAACAATATTGATATTAATTTTATTTGAAAAGATTTGTTAAATTAAATTACTTTTTATGATAGTTGACTTTTGTGCCAGCGATCCTTGTCAAAATAATGGGACCTGTACAAATAATGAATCAAATTATACTTGTGCATGTACTCAAGATTATACTGGAAGAAATTGTGATTTTAAGGGTTAGTAACAATGTTTATGGTAATTTCTCTTGTATATTTTATTTTAAATTAAACACCTTTTTTATAGTTGATTTTTGTGGCAGCGAACCTTGTCAAAATAATGGAATTTGTACAAATAATGAATCAAATTATACTTGTGCTTGTACTCAAGATTATACTGGAAGAAATTGTGATTCTAAGGGTTAGTAAACATTATTGATATTAACTTTATTTGGAATTATATGTTAAATTAAACTACTTTTTATGATAGTTGATTTTTGTGCCAGCGATCCTTGTCAAAATAATGGAATTTGTACAAATAACAAATCAAGTTATGCTTGTGCTTGTACTCAAGATTTTACTGGAGAAAATTGTGATTCTAAGGGTTGGTAACAATGTTTATGGTTATTTCTCTTGTATTATTTATGTTAAATTAAACACCTTTTTTATAGTTGATTTTTGTGCCAGCGATCCCTGTCAAAATAATGGAATTTGTACAAATAATGAATCAAATTATACTTGTGCATGTACTCAAGATTTTACTGGAGAAAATTGTGATTCCAAGGGTTAGTAAACAATATTGATATTAACTTTATTTGGAATTATATGTTAAATTAAACTACTTTTTATGATAGTTGACTTTTGTGCCAGCGATCCTTGTCAAAATAATGGAATTTGTACAAATAACGAATCAAGTTATACTTGTGCATGTACTCAAGATTATACTGGAAGAAATTGTGATTCTAAGGGTTGGTAACAATCTTATTATTAATTTCTTTTGTACTATGTATGTTCAATAAAAAACTTTTTTTATAGTTGATTTTTGTGCCAGCGATCCTTGTCAAAATAATGGAACCTGTATTTATATTGAATCAAATTATACTTGTGCATGTACTCAAGATTATACTGGAAGAAATTGTGATTCTAACGGTTGGTAACAATGTTTATGGTAATTTCTCTTGTATTTTTTATGTTAAATTAAAAACTCTTTTTTACAGTTGATTTTTGTGCCAGCGATCCTTGTCAAAATAATGGAATTTGTACAAATAATGAATCAAATTATACTTGTGCATGTACTCCAGAATATACTGGAAGAAATTGTGAATCTAAGGGTTGGTAACAATGTTTATATACATTTTATTTGAAAAGATATGTTAAATTAAACTACTTCTTATGATAGTTGACTTTTGTGCCAGCGATCCTTGTCAAAATAATGGAATTTGTATAAATAATGAATCAAATTATACTTGTGCATGTACTCAAGATTATACTGGAAGAAATTGTGATTCTAAGGGTTGGTAACAATCTTATTATTAATTTCTTTTGTACTATGTATGTTCAATAAAAAACTTTTTTTATAGTTGATTTTTGTGCCAGCAATCCTTGTCAAAATAATGGAATTTGTACAAATAACGAATCAAGTTATGCTTGTGCTTGTACTCAAGATTATACTGGAAGAAATTGTGATTCTAAGGGTTAGTAACAATGTTTATGGTAATTTCTCTTGTATTATTTATGTTAAATTAAACACCTTTTTTATAGTTGATTTTTGTGCCAGCGATCCTTGTCAAAATAATGGAATTTGTACGAATAATGAATCAAATTATACTTGTGCATGTACTCTAGAATATACTGGAATAAATTGTGAATCTAAGGGTTGGTAACCATGTTTATATACATTTTATTTGGATTTATATGTTAAATTAAACAACTTTTTTATAGTTGATTTTTGTGCCAGCGATCCTTGTCAAAATAATGGAATTTGTACAAATAACGAATCAAATTATACTTGTGCATGTACTCAGGATTTTACTGGAAAAAATTGTGATTCCAAGGGTTGGTAAACAATATTGATATTAATTTTATTTGAAAAGATATGTTAAATTAAACTACTTCTAATGATAGTTGACTTTTGTGCCAGCGATCCTTGTCAAAATAATGGGACCTGTATAAATAATGAATCAAATTATACTTGTGCATGTACTCAAGATTACACTGGAAAAAATTGTGATTCTAGGGGTTAGTAACAATCTTATTATTAATTTCTTTTGTACTATGTATGTTCAATAAAAAACTTTTTTTATAGTTGATTTTTGTGCCAGCGATCCTTGTCAAAATAATGGAATTTGTACAAATAACGAATCAAGTTATGCTTGTGCTTGTACTCAAGATTATACTGGAAGAAATTGTGATTTTAAGGGTTAGTAACAATGTTTATGGTAATTTCTCTTGTATTATTTATGTTAAATTAAACACCTTTTTTATAGTTGATTTTTGTGCCAGCGATCCTTGTCAAAATAATGGAATTTGTACAAATAATGAATCAAATTATACTTGTGCATGTACTCAAGATTTTACTGGAGAAAATTGTGATTCCAAGGGTTAGTAAACAATATTGATATTAATTTTATTTGAAAAGATATGTTAAATTAAACTACTTTTTATGATAGTTGACTTTTGTGCCAGCGATCCTTGTCAAAATAATGGAACCTGTACAAATATTGAATCAAATTATACTTGTGCATGTACTCAAGATTATACTGGAAGAAATTGTGAATCTAAGGGTCGGTAACAATGATCATATTAAATTCTCTTGTATTACATATGTTCAATTAAACAAACTGTTTTTATAGTTGATTTTTGTGCCAGCGATCCTTGCCAAAATAATGGAACTTGTACAAATAACATTTCAAATTATACTTGTGCATGTACACAAGATTTTAGTGGAAAAAATTGTAATTCTAAGGGTTAGTAACAATTTTTATAATAATTTTTTTTGGAATTGTATATGTTA
Organism: Corella eumyota; assembly: GCF_963082875.1. Taxonomy (NCBI): domain Eukaryota; kingdom Metazoa; phylum Chordata; class Ascidiacea; order Phlebobranchia; family Corellidae; genus Corella; species Corella eumyota. The sequence goes on along the minus strand of NC_137495.1, from coordinate 2,916,447 downwards.
AATTAAACAAACTTTTTATAGTTGATTTTTGTGCCAGCGATCCTTGTCAAAATAATGGAATTTGTACAAATAACGAATCAAGTTATGCTTGTGCATGTACTCAAGATTATACTGGAAAAAATTGTAATTCTAAGGGTTAGTAACATTGTTATATCAATTTTTTTTTGTGAAATATATATAAAACTAATTACCTTTTTATCTTAGTTGATTTTTGTGCCAGCGATCCATGTAAAAACAATGGAACTTGTACAAATAATAAATCAAATTATACTTGTGCATGTACTCAAGTTTACACTGGAAGAAATTGTGAAACTAAATGTATGAATAGGTTTTTTAAAAATTTGGAAAACAAATTTTAATTGTCAGCGAAATTAAATAACCTCTGTATGTTTTTATGCAAGATAACATTTAATCAAGCAGCATAAATTATAACAAATAAAGTTTTTTTTTTAGTTGACGCATGTGCTAGTAGTCCATGTAAGAATAATGCAACTTGCACAACTTCAGGGGTCGACTTTAACTGTAAGTGTCCAAGTGATTATTACGGAAAAGATTGTTCATTAGGTGAGTATAAGAATATAGTTGTATAACATGCATTATTTTGGGCTTCAATATAAATCTATTTTTAGCTTGTTTTTTTTCTATTTTTTTCTACCATATAATTATATCCATTTTATTAGAATTAAAGATTTTAAATGATACAACTACAGTCTTAAATATGTTTAAAGCGTTGGTTTGAATATTTTTTACATTTAGAACAAAACACCATAGGACCAACAACCATTTACTCTTATGATAAACCAACCTATAAGGTGGGAGTGGTTAATAATAGTCAAATAAAGATTGTTCAATTTGGAAATATTACCTGGTTTATTAAAAACCCTGGACTTTACTGGCAAGCAAGCAACGGCAACACATCGTATTCTTTTTATTATGCCAACACAAATTCATATTTATATGCTGCACCACAATTTAGTTTAAGAAGTTACGAAGATACAGAATTATTTAAAAAACAAACTACATTTCAGTTGGAAGTTTCAGAAACAACAGTAAGTTATAACTACATTCTTCTTTCATATACTGTTATTTGAAATTTTATGCCCCCCCCCCTTTTTTTTTATTTTACAGATATTTTTTAGAGTAAATTTTATGGTCTGGTGTTGTTTTTTATTCTCTTTTTTTGTTTTAGACTAGCAATAATTTTGCTTTAAAAATAAAATACAATATTTAACACTTTTTTTTAATGTTATATATACTAAGGACCACTTTTCTTTAGTACTTTTATTAACTTAAATAAAACAGTTTTTTCATAAAATATTTTTAACATATTTTAGAAATATTCATTTATTGAACCTGTTGCAATGGAAGGTTATTTTATGAGCCACGAAGACACAATAGTTCTTCAACAAAACAACAGTTCCCCTTCATTCACAAAGAGTTCTTTATTTGCAATTGTATTAGATAATGGTAACAATTTTTTTACCTATATTTTTCTAAGCCACCTTAAGTGGTGGAGTAGTGTCTTAAATTTTTTTTTGAATTTTTATATTTATATTGTTTATTAGAAAATAAGCAGTGTGGTTCTCAACCTTGTCTCAATAGTGGGACCTGCATAAGCACAATATCAAATTATACTTGTGCATGTACTCAAGATTACACTGGAAGAAATTGTAATTCCAACGGTTAGTAACAATGTTTATATTAATTTCATTTACAAATATACACGCTGAACTATAATACGAAATATCATACTATTGAATTACTAGTAACAGGATATCAATTTCTTTTAGTGCAGGTATTTAAGATTACACAGTAAAAGACTGTGATACAGATAGTTAGTAACATTATTACATTAAATTATTTTAAAAATAAAATTTAAATTCCTAGTTAAAGTAATAGATCTAATTTAATTTTTTTGCTGTGGTCTGTTAGAGTATGTGTATAACCCTAACTGATGTTATTAAAACTTGTTAATATAAAACTAAAAATTACATTTTTAGAAAATAAGTGCAATGAAAATCCATGCAAAAACAATGGAACTTGTGTGAATATTGGAAACAGTTATAACTGTACTTGCATGAAAGGATATGGTGGAGAAAACTGCACAGAAGGTTCATTTCTTTATTTTACTTTAAATATATAAATTAGATGTTGTTATTAGCAGTTTTTTGTATATTTCAATGTTTAAGAATTAAACTGAGTTAATAGAACATGTAAATACCATACCCAGCAAACATAATTTTGTAATTGTATTTTTGTAATAGGTTGCATAGACAAGAACTGTTCCAAAAATGCAGAATGTCTGGCAGCAGGAGATGGTGGCACATGCAGTTGTTTGCCTGGTTACCAAGGCAACGGTGTAATTTGTTTGGGTAAACCAATCATTTTTTTATTAAAAACTTCTGTTATCTTAGTTTTATTGTGTTTTTGTATCTATGGGTTGTATTGATTTTTTTATGTTAAATAGTCAAGATGGCAGACTAAACAAAACATAAGTTTTGATAACCATTACAAATTTAAGCTTTCTATGTAAGTTTTGGGGTCATTGGTTTAGTAAAATAACTTGTTTATAAACTTATTTTATAATTTCAAGATTTTATGTTGAATAATTTTAACTTAAAAAATTAATGCAATTCCTGTTGCAGGTGTTTGTTATCCTGCAACATTACAAGATAAAGAAGAGGAATATACTTTCTCAAGAAGCACAGAAAATAGTTTGGTTTATTCAAAGGAAACCTGCATTTTAGGTCGATAATAATTTGTATTTTAAATTTTCAAATAAAAAGTTTGTTGCCTTAAAAAAAACAATTTTAGAGCTTTATTAATTAATTTTGTTCAATATAATTTTTTAAACTTGGTAAATCAATCTTTGAATTTTTTTTTAACTAGATTTTTTAATATTCCTTAGGTTGTTTTATCAATTTTGTTAATTTTTTTGTTTCTGAATTTTGTTTAAGTCCATTTTTTTTCATGCTTTAGGTACACCAAAAGCAAGTGCATTATGTGAACTAAATGAGAGTCCAGAAACTGGTGCAAGTTATAATATAAATACATTAACTGTAGTCTCTTGTAACCTGACCCTTGCCAAATTAAATCATAGTTACCACGTAAGCTTAATATTTAAATTTTTTGGTTTTACAAACATTGTAAATAGTAGTAATTTTTATTAAGTAAATTATGTAAAATTTTTACTTTTTTAAAATATATATTTTTAATAAACTATAAGTGAATTAAAAAAACTGATTTTTTGGCATTTTCTGTTTTGTTAATTTTTTTGTTTTTTAAGGTTGACAATAAAAATCTCACTTTAAATGAAGTTGCTAACTTAGTTGGGACTCTTACAAAAACAGAATCATTACCAGTTGTTTCTATCCAAGATGCTGTTAATGTTTTGTCAAGAATTAGCCAACAACTTAAACAAAATGACACAGTAGTGGTATTTCTTTTATTGTGGTTAATTTTTCTTTGATGTAAATAAGTAGCCTTTGCAGCCTAAACATAGAATAACATTGGTTATGATAATAGAATCTGAAGTTGACAATAAGTTAAAGATATTATTGATCATACTTGTTAAAAATTATCTTGCAATTAAGGGTTTATAAATAAAGAATCATGCCAACTTAGATTTTTTATTTTTAGATTTCTGTCCAGCCAGCGATAAATGTTCTGGCAGGAATAAGTTCTCTTATTTCACATATTGGAAATAGTACAGATATATCACCAAGGTAACTAATTCTATTTATCATTTGGCATAATTTTTTTAATGATAGTTAGTATGTAATAACCGGCGGCGTGGTGTAGTGGTAAGATCACTTGCTACACACCATGAGGTCGTGGGTTTAATCCCCACTGCTCTCATGCTGTAGCACCCTTGAGTAAGGCGCTAAAATTGGTATGAACACTTGCTGAGCCAGCACATAATCAGCAGCATAATTATCGGGCAATTATAATTAATATAATATCTCAAACTGCTGAAGGCAACTCGAGACTGGGTCGGGATAACGGTTGTTGCTCTATGTTTAGGTCGCGCATTCGACCTACCCACATCAAGAATAAAAATATATACGAAAAAAATTATAAAACTTTTACATGTGTTAAAAATTAATCTTTTGCTGGAGTATTTTTGAAAATGATTTATATACACTGTTTCTAATAAATTTCTACATTATGTGATATATAGAATTTATAAAGTATATCTTAATATTGTTAGTGCTAAGGCAAATCTGGCTGATAGTACTAATAATATATTAAACAATATTGAATTGCCTGAAAATCAGACATCTAAAGAAATTCAAACACCCAACTTTAATGCAAAAGTAAGTTGAATTTTACTTTACAAATTCATTTGTAAGTTTTTAGAAAGCCATTGACTACATATTTATATCTTAATATATCGTCTTCTTACATTAAATTTTTTATATTAGATCACAGATATACAACCCAGATCCAGCACAAAAATTGCTCATGTTAAACCTGTCTACGAAAATTACAACTACGATGTCAATATATTTTAAACTTATTTAAGCATTTATTTTTTACCTAATGTTTTAATTTTTGTTGTTAAAAAACAAACTAAATTTTTTTAATATTTTTTAAATAATTATTAACACAGAACTTTATTTTTCATTTGAGGTTTTACATTTTTTTTAAATTTTTAAATGAACCTAAACACACATTGATGATCTATTAACTTCTTTAAATAGAAGTACTAATAAGGTGTTTACTTTTAACTATAAATAGGTTCCACCACAATTAACATCCACAAATAAGGTCATCCCATCTCCAGCATCTGTGTTTATTCCTTCTGAAATTATAGCAACTGCAGCTAACAGTGCACCTGAACAACAGCCTGTAAGAATAACTGTGATCGTGTACAACAACCCTGCTCTTTTTCCATCCAATACTAATTCTTCACAGGTAAGAAATATTACAATTTACATGAATTGTTTAACTGTGCTTTTTTATAGATTTATTAAAGCTATATTTTTTTAGATAGTTAGTTGAAATATTAAATTATGTCAACTGATTTGTAGATATATGCTAATGTAAAGGTGTACTTGGAATAGGGTAATAACTGGCAGCATGGTGTAAGGATAAGAACACTTGCTACACCACACATGAGGTTGTGGGTTCAATCCCCACCGATCTGATGCTGTAGTGCCTTTGAGTAAGGTGCTATGAACGGTATAAACTCCTGCTGAGCCAGCACTTAATCAGCAGCATAATTACCTGGCAATTATAATCTATGTTATATCCCAAACTGATAAAGGCAACTCGAGACTGGGTCTATGTCTATGTTTAGGTCGCGCATTCGACCATCCCACATCAAGGATAAAGATATTTACAAAAAAAACAACTACTAATAACGCAATTTTTTTTAAATTATAAATTAGGTTGTGGTAGTTAGTATATCAAGCTTAAGTAACTTACATCGGTTATCCAGTAGCATAGTTACCACTTACAATAACATTGGATTAAGGAATGGAGAAATAGTACCAAATGTTACTAGAGCGGAGGTGATTTCTGTGTCATATAAAATGTTAAAAAACTAACAATAAGAAAATTAAAAATAAATTTATTTTGAACTCTTTTTTTTCGTTTAGAATTTATAGTAATTAAAAACTAACTATTTTTTTTTACTTTTTAAGCAATAAAATGTGTTAAATTTTTTTAATATGACTAAGCCTTTTCATTGTGTAGCTTTTAGCTGACTATTGTAAATCATTTTATCATACCTAAAATTTATGCTAAATTAATTTGATATTGAATTTTTCTATTTAGAAAACAATCCAAAGACTAATAACTTGTGCAGTATATACTGATAACATTGGATTTCATGAGAGCGCTGATGCCTGTAGTTTAATTCCTGACTCCTTCCCCCCACAATGCAGTTGTCTTACTCTTCGTACTTTTTCATGTTTAGTGGTAAGATACATGATTTGACATTGAACCAAGTTTTTTGGCACAAATTTATTGTTGTAAAAACAAAGTTTAATAAGTTATCATTTGAATTATAAAGACTTTAAAACTTAGTTACTGGCTGTTACTGGACTTTTAAATTGTAGTGGTAAGAACACTTGCTACACCACCATGAGGTCGTGGGTTCAATCTCCACTGCTCTCATGCTGCAGCGCCCTTAAGTAAGCTGCTATAAATGGTATAAACTCCTGCTGAGCCAGGACTTAATCAGCAGCATACTTACTGGGCAATTATAATCTTTATAATATCCCAAACTGCTAAAGGTTACTCGAGACTGGTTTGGAGTAACTGATGTTACTCTATGTTTAGACGCATTCGTTCTTCCCACGTCGATAATAAATTGAGATATACAAAATAAAATATATATTTTTTAAAACTTATTGTACATTACTTACTTTGTAGAGTACAGTTTGGTTCCCATCAACTGAAGTATTGGGTGTAGTCAGCACAATTGGTTGTATTCTGTCTCTAATTGGTGCCATTCTCACATTCTTGATCTATGCCATTAATAAGTTAGTTGCCACGTAACACATTTAACTGCCGACCAATACAACTTTTTGTAATTAAACAATAGATTAAGTAATTTCTTTTTTTGGCTTAAAAACTTGCATTATTTATTGTTTTTTTGTGTAGGGAACTGTCAAAAAGACCTATTGCATTTTACCTTTTAAACATTTGCACATCGCTGTTTGGAATTTATATGACATTTTTACTTGGCTTGCCTGCTGTTACAAAAAGAACTGAATGTACAATTGCTACAGCTTTCTTGCAATATTTTCTACTTGTATTTTGGGCGTGGTCTTGTGCTAATGCTTACAATGTATATAGACTGACAGTGAAGGTAATATTAATATTTTGGAACATTATGTACAATTGCTTCAAAAATACTAAATAAATGACTTGTTCACTGTTGACATTTATTGCAGGTATTTGAAGGAGATGGTGGACTCTCACCTCTCTCTTTGTCTTTGTTGGCATATTTGGTTCCGGCTATTATTGTACTTGTTAATGTTAGTGCTACAGTATTTTCTACTGACAAGGAGATCCCATATGAAAGTAAGATGTGTAGTTTTTTATTATTTAAAAAAATAAAATAAAGGGTTTTTTATTGTTATCTTTATTTACTCTTTATTACTATGCTTTTATTATTTAATTAAAGTAACACATTGAAAATATTTTTAGAGTAATTAAATTATCAAATTGTTTTTTTTAAGACATCAACTTTGTCTCCAATTATCGCTCTCAATCAATTTGTTGGCTTCGATCTTATTCTTTTTATTATGGATTTATACTTCCGATGGCTTTGGCTTTGCTGTTCAATATAGTTATGTTTACGCAAGTGATACTTAAACTTACAGTGGGACATGTGGAAGTAAGATTTATTAGCTTACATTTATACTAATTTATTTTTAAGATATCTTGTATATTATTTTATTGCAAACCTAATCTCAGTAGGTACTAAAAAGTGTTAATAATTAAAATTAACATTAGGAACTTATAAAGCAAATGAAAAGAAAATTATTCTAGTTATATCTTTTATTGTTATGTTGTTACTTTTCATATTTAAGGTCAAATCTACAAAAAGTAGAAATGTAGTAAAAGATGGACTGATTGTTGCAATTATTATGGCATCAATGATGGGTTTTACTTGGCTTTTTGGTTTCTTGTTACTAGCTCCTGGCAACCAAACATACAATGCAATCTTCTCATGGCTTTTTACACTACTCAATGCAACACAGGCATAACATTTTATTGCAGCCATTATTTAACTTTAAGATAATTTAAAAAACAAAATGTCAAATGATATATATGGACTTTAACCAGTGACTGGTTAAAAAAAGAAAAATTTACATTGAATTACTGAACCCAATAACAAATGAACTATTCAGGGTTTATTTTATAAAAATAATTAAACAGAAAGAAGTTGTTAGGTTTGCTTGTCTATGACTAAGTTATCATTGGGTTAAGTTGTTTTTGGGTTGGTTTGACATGGAACCACTTTAACTAATACACTTTATGTATATATTTCCCTTTTGTTAAATACAGCTCATTTTAAACCTATTTTCTACAGGGGGTGTCTATTTTTTACATGAATTGTGTAAGAAACAAAGCTGTTCGAGATATTTGGTGGACTGCAATAGTTAGAAAATGTGACTGTTGTAGACGCAAACCTAAAGAGGATTCTGTCACTGAAATTCATACTGGAAAAACAACATTTTAATTCACTCTGAAACAAGACGCTTATAATAAGTCAATTTGTTGAAGTTTTATTAATATAAACCTTGTGTTTTATTCACTATTAGACAGACTTGTTGCTATGTTTGATTAAATTGTATATATTATAAATTAGACCAATATAAAAAAATTATAGTTCTTTCGAAATTTTAAACATTGTTGTTTGTATAAAATTTGTATAAAGATTGTACATGAAAATATATATTGTTTAATGAAGTGAAAATTGATTTAATAAAGTGAAAATCGACCTAAACATAGAAACTCCAACCCAGTCTTAAGTTGCCTTTAGCAGTTTGGGATATTATAGAGATTATAATTGCCTGGTAATTATGCTGCTGATTAAGTTCTGGCTCAGCAGGAGTTTATGGCGCCTTACTCAAGGGCGCTACAGCGTAAAAGCAGTACGGATTGAACCCAGGACCTTATGGTGGTGTAGCAATTGTTCTTACCCCTACATTACGCTGCTGTTGTTTTTTTGTTTTATTATTAGGCTGGAATATAAATCAATGTAGATTAAAAATCTTAAAAGGTTTTTTAATTGAACGCACAGCAATTTGTAAAAAAACACTGTATAAATTGTTTTATTAAAAGTTGCAATTTTTAACGGAAACATGGAAGGGAAATCACCGAAGCTATATCAAAAATGCTGTTTCTGCGCAGGCTTTTGCACACACGTGGTATCTTTAACTTTACTTTCTGCTTATTAAGAAGAAAGTACATTCTGTCTGCTTGTTATTAAGAAAGTACTGGACCCATTCTTGTTAAAATACAACATTGCGTGTAAGTTTGCAGTTACATTAACTCAGTGAGCAAAGTTTAGAGTTTTTGATCATCGCATCTTAAAATTTATAAGAAATTCGCTTTTTTATTTATACAGAGTTTCTATTTTATTTAATTGTCAACGTTTGTTGGTTTTGAAACCAAAAAGTTGTTCGTAAAATGTCAGCCACGGCTACTAACGATAATAAATCACATTCATCAGAATTGTTGGATAAAAATCTAAAAGAAAATTCAATCTCTGAAAAACTGAACTTTATTGGATCAAAGAAATCTTTTTCCAAAAACTCAACACAAAAATCAACATCAACTAAACCTCAGATTTGTAGAGTTTCAAATAACACTGAACTTTTAAGCAAAGTCAAAGGGTTTCTGCCCCAAATTAAAACTGCAAACCATGAACTTAAACAAAAAGTTGAGCAAAGTCCAGATGAATTAAGTCAACTTGATATCGAAAATGTTGACGATTGCACCAAAGTTATTGAAATGGACCTTTCATTTGTAAAAGACTTAAAAGAAACGGCTTTAAATAATTTTTTAACTGAACTATCAAGTGATTCTGAAACAGACTCATCAGATAACGACGAAATTATAAATATTCCACAGTTGTTAGGAAAAGTCTCAAAACCTTGATGTTTATTTCTTTTTCATTTTTAATGTTTTGTTAAAATCATGTTGACTATTTTTTTAGCTCTTGTGTTTAATTGTTTTTTTTTAGGTCTTTTTAATATGTAACATAAATATAAAAACCAATTGTCTAAACTTACACTCTAAATACTTCTTTTAATATTTCGTTTTATTAAATAGTAACCCATTATTGTAACATTTAGTTTATTGTTATTTTGGTGTATTATATATACTTTGCAATTTTTTAGTTGGTATTAATAAGTTAATTATGGATGTGAATCATCATGCAGATGAAGAATGGAATATTGTGGAGGTATTGGCTAATGATCTGGACATAAGGTTAATTTATATATTTCATAACCTTTTGAGAATATTTAAATATTAAAAAATTACAAAAAAGTTCACTTTTTACCATAGCTGATACGGCTATAAAGTAAGTATACATGCATTAACAGTTCTACTTGGAGAAATGATATATTATAACTTATGCCTATTCATGATTTATTATCATGTATATAAATATGTGATATCGATTCTTTGCCTTTTTTTAGTTTTAATGTTGCAAAGAACTTAATATACATGGTGGAAAAACAAGAATGTACAATTCCATTTCTGGCTCGCTACAGAAAGGAACAAACCAATGGAATGGAAGCTAATCAACTTCGAAAGTTTGTTGATAGTTTTAGTGAATTAAGGTTTGTAAATTTTTGTTCGATTTTCTAAGCTTTGTTTGATATTCTTCATGACAATTTAACATTTTTTTTAACTTTTAGAAATGTCCAGAAAAAGGCTGACACAATTATAGCAAATATTGAAAAGCAGGGCAAACTTACACCTATTCTTAGGAAGTCAATAAAAGCTTGCCAAACTACTGAAGAACTTAACCTTATGGTAAGTTATGACAACTTTTTAACTATGTTTTTAACTTGACTGTGTGACAGTACAACAAGATATTGACTTTAGTAATAAACTAAAGGTATTTGTTAATTTAATTTTGTGTTTTTATAGAATGCACCTTTTAAAGGTGATAAGAAACGTTCATTAGCTGATAGAGCTCGGAACTTGGGTCTTCAGGAAGCTGCAGACAGCGTGCTTGAGAATAGAGAAAATAAACCAAACCTAAGAAGATGGGTTGTTAAACAAAAAGGTTTGGGGACATTATCTGAAGTAGAATCGGGTGTTCGTGATATTATTTGCGATCATATCTCGAAGCATAAGTTGACTTTAGAAGCTACTAGAAAAATGTAGGTCATCAGATAATTTTTCAAAGTATTGATTTCGTAATTAATTGAAATTGTTGTTAGTCAATATTGTTTATTAAGTATAAGTGTTAAAATAAATTATACTTATGCGGAATTTTTTACAGGTTATAGTTTAAAGTAATAGACCAGTCTTTGTTGGTTTAATAGGTAGTGGATATATTACTTTTTCATCTATCAAAAATGATCCTAATATTTAACATGAATTGCCCTTTTTTTAGTTTAAGTACTTCAAGAATGACCTTGCATTCCAAGTTATCTACAACCTCAAAAAAGAAGTCTGAAAAACAAGAAGACACAAAACAAAATGAAGCAGAAAAATATCAAATATATTTTGATTTTCATGTGTCATTGTTTCAACTTAAACCTTATCAGGTTTAATCATATTTGTTTTTCAAAAAAACATATTTTTAAAGAAAGATTGTGTCTGGTTGTAAAAATGAAAGAGCCAATTTCTCAATGACTTTGTAAATAAATTTTAAAAATATGAGTATAAAAATTGACTTACAAATTCTAAATAATTAAACTAAGTTTATTAATTTTTTTTGTAGATTTTGGCAATTAACAGAGGAGAGGCACGAAAACATTTGACAGTCAAGGTTGAAGTGAGTGAACATCATAAAAAATCATTTCTTAAATGGTGCCAGGAAAATTGGGTGCAAATTTACAAAGACAATGATTCACAGGTTCTTTTATTATTTTGTTTTTATTAGATAAAGAAGCATTTTAAAAAAAATTTAAATTTACCAACTTTTGTATAATTAATCATTTTAGTTCTGTATCCTACACTTATGGTTGATAATGTAGTTTTTATACATTTGTTGCAGAATATGTTAAGTAGATGTGTTGAAGAAGCTTATAAAAGACTTATTTTGCCTTTGGTATTGAGACATGCAAGGTAAGTGTAGTTGTGTTAATTAATCTAATTTTTTTTTAATTTGAATTGACTTGTTATACTTACTTTTGTAGTTTTTAGAATTGAATTAACAAAAAAAGCACAATCAGCTTCTGTCGAAATATTCTGCCATAATTTAAAGAAGTTACTTTTGACTGCTCCTGTAAGAGGAAAGACTGGTAACAATTTATTAAATATATAAAAAAGGGTTAAGTTTTATATAATCAAGCATAGAACTGTACTAAATGATATGAGCTTATGTTTTGTAGTGTTAGGGGTAGATCCTGGGTTTACAAATGGCTGTAAATGTGCTGTAGTTTCATCAACTGGAGGTGAAGTGATGGCCACTGATGTCTTTAACTTAAAATATAAAAATGAAGCTGCAAGAAAGGTAGGCAAAAATAATTTATTCTTTTGTTAGTTGAAAATTTTTCTAAGTAAACCCTTTTACCTAAACTTGTTTTCTCAGTGTCCTATTTCCATTGTGTTTATCATTTAATCATTTTTTTGTAAACTGGTTTCAGATAAGTGACTTATATCGAAAATGCAAGTTTGAAATTATTGGAATTGGTAATGGAACAGCTTGCAGAGAAACCGAAAATTTTATTTCAAATTTTATTCGAGATAAAAAGTATTCAGAATTAGCTTACTGGTAAAGTATAATGCATATTTTTGTTTGTTTTAATCACCATTTTAGTACAATTGTACCAGCATATTTGTATGTATGGTCTTAAAAAGAAATTACAAATATTTTTTAATTTTTTGCACAGTATAGTTAACGAAAACGGGGCTTCTATCTACAGTGTGACTGATGAAGCAGCCAAGGAACTACCAGACCTTGACCCTAATCTTAGAAGTGCTGTATCCATTGCTCGAAGGCTTCAAGACCCCCTGGTGGAGCTTGTAAAAATAGAACCGAAACATTTAGGGGTTGGCATGTATCAGGTTAATGAAATGGTTATATTTGTGGTTAGGGTTTTCAGGTCACATTTCTGGGACTTAATAACTTGAAATTTTGTTGTAGCATGATATACCATCTACTATGATGAAATCAGCATTGAACAGTGTTGTTGAGGATTGTGTAACTTTTGTTGGTGTTGATCTCAATGTTGCTGGCCCTTCACTTTTAAGGTAATCCTCAATTTAATTTTGATTTAATATCATAGTTGATGGGTTGTATAGCAACTCTAAAACTGGTAGCACCAGTGTATTGCTTGGTTCTTAAATTATATATTATACTAGGAAACAAATTGTTTATTGTTTAGTCGTGTAGCTGGATTAAAAACCAACCATGTAAAAAAAATAATCGAATGGAGGAAAAGGAACGGCAGATTTATTTGTCGACAGCAGTTGTTGGATGTGCCTGGAATTGGAGAAAAAACTTTCCAACAATGTTCAGGTAGTTAAATATTTAATATCAAGAGCTTTTTGTATTTTTTAAGATAAATTATAAAAAGGGTTAAATATTATTGTTATATACATTTTGCACTTTTCTATTGCCAATTATTTTTTTCGAATTTGTATACCTTTTTTAATTGTTTTAGGTTTTGTTAGGATTTCCAAAGACAATACCAACCCAAGTGATACTAACAACAACAAAAACACGGCCTATATTAAACAAGAAAATGAAGAGAATATTCCTTATACAATGAGGGAAATTGCTTTAGATAATACCCAAGTAAACTACGTTCCATATATTAAAGAAGAAATAGATGATCCTTCATATGATTTGCCATCTAGTAACAAAGCAGGTCGAAAGCGTAAGCAAGCAACTTCAAGCAAAGACAGCAAGAAAAAGAAAATGGTTGATCATGTTCCAAATGCACTGGATCAAACACAAATACATCCTGAAGCTTATGACCCAACTTTAAAGTAAAGCGTTTGTAACTTAAATTGTAAATTTTTAATAGTAATACAATATACTTTTTTTAGATTTCTTCAATTAATTAACTGTGATGTAAATGAAATCGGGACAAAATCATTCATAGCCAAAATTAAACAAGCTCTGACCAGAAGATGTAAGTACCTTAAATACAAATCTAAGTTGGAACGCTATTTTATTTTTCTTATTCTTTTTTCTATTTTTTAAAGCTGGCTTACAATACGCTCAGGAACTTGGCATTGGCAAGTTTACTTTTCAATTTATAACTGATGGTCTTACCCAACCAATGGGTTATCGGGATATTAGGGAGGAATCTTCTAAGCCCCTTTTTAGACAGGGACTTAGGTCCCCCCAGGACTTAAAATGTGGTGAGGTGATTAGGGGTAAAGTGACCAACCTGGCGGGGTTTGGTGTTTTTGTGGATATTGGTGTTGGTATGGTAAGTAATTAGGTTTTTCTACAACTTGGTTGGTTCCAAAACCACCAAATAATTTTTTTTTGTATATCTTTTTATTCTCAATGTGGGAAGGTCGAATGCGGGACCTAAACATAGAGTAACAACTGTTACCCTGACCCAGTCTTAAGATGCCTGTGGCAGTTTAGAATGTTATAGATCATAATTGCCCGATAAATATACTGCTAATTAAGTGCTGGCTCAGCAGAAGTTCATATTGTTTATAGCGCCTTACTCAAGGGCGCTACAGCATGAGATCAGTGGTTGAACCCACGACCTCATGTGTGGTGTAGCAAGTGTTCTTACCACTACACCATGCTACCGGTACACATGATTTTCTTGTTCCAAAGCCACCAGGTAATATTATTTTCATAAGGTTTTGTTTTCTTTTAGGATGGTCTTATTCATTTAAGTCAAATGAATGGTCGATGGGAAAGACTTAAACATATTTTAGGCCCAAATGATGTAGTGGTTGTTAAGATAATAAATTTGGAATTATATAAAAAGCGAATTAGTTTGCGTTTGATGTCTACTGAAATGGAAAACACAAGTTTGTTTAGGTGAACACTTTATGCACATGATTTTCTTGTTTTGTTACCAGTATTACGTTCTTCCCAAGTTGTTTTAAAACCTTTTCATTTATACAAACTTAGTATTATTATGTTGCTATCATACGTTTTTGTTCTTGATTAAATAAACTAATCACATGTTGGTTTGTCATTTCTAAATTTAAAATTTAAAAAAAAAAAAAGGTATATTATAACAATGTAAAATTCTAAATAAACTTATTTCAAACGACATTTATTATGGTAAAGTTATTGTTTACCTTCACATTAGTTTTAAGGTACTGCTTTAAAGTCATGACCTTCTAAAGTAGAGTTTGAAAAAAATAAACTTGTCAAATGTTGAGGATAAAAGATATACATCACAACAACTGGAGCGTGAAGTAGGTCAAATGTCAAACCGGCACGGATCGAAATTTGTATACACGCCAGTTCAGAAAAAGTTACAAGTTTTATTATTTTATACCTAAAGTTAACCTAATACTATAATGAGAGGACGTGGAGGTAGAGGAAGAGGCGGAGGAATGGGAAGAGGCGGCGCTGGCGGTGGAGCAACTCGTGTTTTTGTTCCCCACATTCCGTTTGATTCTGTTATGTGCGAACAAGCTTTTCCAAGAGTTAAGCCAGCTCCGAACGACGACGAATTAACCCAGGTTAGTTTATTTGTTTGGTATGTGTTAAAAAATATATTTGAGACATCTCAATTAACTATATATATATATACATCATGGTCATTTATTGATAGTATAGTTCGGTCTAAAGGTTAAATTAAAACAGTATCATTAGCGTAAACCCTTACTGTATTTTTATACCTTTTTTGAGCTATCACTAAACAGTTAAATAATATTATGTGGTGTGGTAAATTAGTGTGTATATATATATATATATGCAATATTTTGTATACATTGTGATTTAAATCTCTTTAGGCACTGGTTAAAAGAAGTCAGGAATTAACAGCGTCAGCACAGGACCAGAGTTTGATTTTAAGTCTTGTTACCAAGGTTACCAATGCACTTGATTCTCTAGTGGTTGCTCCTTCAACAGAATTTGATGCACAGATTGAAGAATACAGACAAGTATACTCAATTATTTGTGTTAACTATCAAAGTTTTATTCTTTAATTCGTTGTTTTATGTTACTTCGAAACGAATTTTTGTTACAAGTAAACTATATTTTACCATTGAATAATATTTTAACACATTATATTTATATAGGTTGGTTCCTTCAAGAAAGGGACTATGATGATTGGCAGCATTGTTGCTGATGTTGCTATTATTCTTAAAACTTTACCAACTAAAGAATCTGTTAAGAAGCTAGCAGAAGTGGTATACAGTAGTCTTACATTATTATATTTCTTTTTCATATACAGAAGTCAAAATACTTTGTGTCTTACTTATTTTCACGTATTTTTTAAAGATTGTAGAACAAATGAAAAAGAATGATCCATCAGATGAAGTAGTTATTGAAGAAACAGGTCCCGGGTTTGAGTTTAAAACAACAAATGCAACCATCAATGTTTTAATTGCAACAGTGCCGCTAAATTTGCGTAAATTGCAACCTAATGTTCACATGGAACAAAAATTATTGCAAGCTGCCCTCGCTGCTATTAGACATGTGAGATGGTTTGAAGAAAATGCTTTTCATACCAGGTAAGAAGATTAAAACACTAATACTCACATTTAAAGAAATTGTTTGACTTTTTGATGGAAGTTTTACATTTAAGATAATTCTTTATTTTTTTAGTGTAAAAATGTTAGTAAGATTGCTTAAGGATTTGTCAAGAAGATTTGAAGGGTTTCAACCCTTAACTCCATGGATAATTGATCTTTTAGCGCATCATGCTGTCATGAATAACCCCAATCGACAACCCTTACCCATCAATGAAGCATTCAGGTAAAAAAAAAACTAAAAATCAAAAATAAGATTCTTTACCCTTAAAAATTTTTTTTAGATTTTTGATTTTACATATAAAATATGTTTTGCTTTATTAGCGATCGTAAATTATCTTTGTGCTGTAACTTACTTAATTAAAAATGTTTAAGGCGATGTTTACGTTTACTCTCTTCTGGATTTTTTCTCCCTGGATCAGCTGGAATTGTCGACCCTTGTGAAAGTGGGAATGTTAGGGTCCACACTGTTATGACCCTTGAACAACAGGACAAAGTAAATTAAATTTTGCCTTGATGCTGTAAACAAATTTGTAAAATTTAAAGTTTATTTTTTTTGATTTTTGTCATTTAATCCAGGTATGCTACACTGCTCAAACCTTACTTAGAGTTCTATCCCATGGTGGTTTTAAACATATCTTGGGATTTGAAGGAGATGGGAGTATTGCTACTAAAGTGTCAGTCTGGGATGGCATTGTGGTGACACCTTGTGACCGAGCATATGAGAAGAGTGAGGATAAAGAGGAACAGACATCACCTGGTGATGAGTCGATGGAGGTCGCTCAAGAAAGTTGAATTTTTTAAACGACATTTTAAAAATACGAATATTAAAAACTTACTTATAAGTCATTTGATTCTTTTTTTAAAAGAAACACGACACTAAAGTTGACACATTATTAGTATAGTTCGTCACATATTTACTAAATTTTTTTGGAAATTGGGTAATTTTTTACCCCTTACTTTGAAAGTGGTCACTTCTGTTGTAACATGGAACCTTTATATTTTGTAGTCAATAATTTGATTTCTTTAAAGGTATACAGTATGTAAGTTCTATGATTATGTAACAAGCTTGTATACAGATCTTAAATCTTTCATAAAAATTTAATAATATAAAAGTATGTTCTATGTTTTTATTTCTGAGCAATCATACTTTGAATAACATTGAAGTTTTTTTAAAAAAAAACTGTTAATACATTTCCTAATAAAAACGCAGTAGCATTAAAAATAATGGTTAAGTATTAAAACATTATAGAAAGCTTCCAATAAACGACAAAATAATAATTTAAATAGTAAAACTTTGGGGATAATTATTAAATTCTAAAAATTAATTATTATATTTCTATGGTAGTCACGCATGACCAGGTGATTTTTCGTCATTTTTGACTTGCAAAAAATTTCGATTTTATTTTGGAAAATTTTATTTTCGATTTTATTTTGTTGCTTTTAAGTTGTTGAAATTGTTATTTTAATTAATTTACGTGGTTATGGTAAGATTTAGATTAAAAAGGTTTAAGTGTAGCTTCATATTATTTAAACGCACAGCTACCAAATTGTCTATTATATGTAAAAATGGAGTTTAAAAAATGGTCTGAATTGAACTGTTGAATGTGTTCGTCAGTCAGTCAGTTTGTGTAGCTTGTTTATATGTTGGATTATTTATTTTTTTGTTTTTAGGACCTTACCCACCTACATTACACTTATACACCTGTACACTGTTAAATTAACTTTGTAAAACAAAGAAACTTTAAAGAATTAAAAATGGCCTTTACATTTGCTGCGTTTTGTTATATATTGGCGTTAATTCTTACAGCGTTTCTGATATTCTTTGCAATTTGGCAGGTAAATCTTTTTTTTATAAAGAACAAATAAATTTAAAAAAATGTTTCTGTACTAGTAAATTTATGTATTTTACAGATAATTGCATTTGATGAATTAAAAACAGATTACAAAAACCCAATAGACCAATGTAACAGCTTAAATCCGGTAAGTTATTTTCTAGAATATAAAGCTATTTAAACATGTTTTTAATAATGAAATGCATTTATATTTTTAGCTTGTATTACCAGAATATGGAATCCTTATTTTTTACAACTTGTTGTTTTTGTGGGCGTGGGAATGGATCACAGTTCTCTTGAACATTCCACTTATGCTGTACAATGTTTACAGGTTAAATTTAATGGACTTGGTTAAAACTTAATTATTTAACTTCTTTAAAATAATTGTCAATCTTTTTTCAGGTACAGCAAAAGACCGGTTATGAGTGGTCCTGGGTTGTATGACCCAACCACAATAATGAATGCTGATATTTTATCATATGCAATGAAGGAAGGTTGGATTAAACTTGCCTTTTATCTTCTTTCATTCTTTTTCTACTTGTACAGGTAAGTCCAATATATTTTTTACAAATAAAAAAAATTTTGGGGGAATAAATAAATAGCAAAGTGATATATCTTTATAACATATTAACCTCAAATACAAAAATTGTGAATAATAATGCATCAATATTATTACTTTTTTAGAATGATTTATGTACTTGTTACATATTAAAAAGTCAAGCAAAAAAATAATTAACAAAATGTATTTGTCTTAAATAATTGAAGCAAGTGGATTGAATATTGAAAAATTTATAAAAATCAAAAACAACGTCACACTGTTTCAATAAGCTGTGTACAAAAAAACAATTTTAAATGAAGCTTATTTAGATTTAAATAACTGTATAAAAATTACACTTTTTGTTTTGGAATTGCAGTAAATGTTATGTGTATTACTTTTAAAAGATATTTATGTGACTGTATATAGTAAACTTTATGTTTCTATAATTAATTGACTATTTTTTCAAACTTTTCAAAATAAAAATGATAATATTTACTTGTTTTTGTGGTACTAACATGAAAATTTTTTTGTTTTTTATTGGCAGGTTCATAAAATTATTTAAAGTTGCATTGGATTCTTCAATTGTTTAAAAAATTCTTGTTTTTTGATAGTATAGCTGGATTTTTATTTAAATTTTTTTTTAATTTGTAATCACCTTTATACTTTACTGCTGTGCTTCTTGCAATTAAAATAAACCAAGAAGTATGTTGTTTTTTGTTGAATGTTATTGCACAATAAATGGCAGGCATGTATTTGAAACGGATAGCATTAAATAATGCGGACAGTAGGAATTCAACTTTTTTATTTTTTTTGGGGGTTTTTTCGCGCATTGATAAAAGTAAATAATAAATACGATATACAATTAATATTACAACAATGCGACGGGAAAAAATGACAAAATCAATTTAATGATTTAAAACATGCCAAAAGTATTAATGTTTACATGAAGATTTTAATTATTTTATGGCATGGTACTTATGTACTTAACTTAATGTCTACTTTCAAGAACGCGGATAATAGGGATAAATTAACTCAAAGATATCTAGTCCAGGACAAATCAACCTAATAAAATTTTAATTAAACCATTGAAGTTAATTTCTTAACGATTTAATTTGATTGCCTACACCAAAATCAGCAGCATTCCACAACACGGATAGTAAGAATGTAAATAAAACGGACAAGGCATAATAACGCGGATAGCACTCGAACAATAATGCGGACTAATAATAACGCGAATAGCTGCGTTTAAGCAGCGCGTTGTGTAACTATTAAATGGACCTTGAAGATGAATTTGTACGTAAAATTGACATAAAATTGGATGATAGGGAAGAATGGTGTTTACAAATTCATCAAAAAACTGTAGGAGACGTGGGTTGCGTCGTCTGGGACGCTGCCCTTGTGTTGTTAAAGTTCATTTTTACCGAAAAAGGACGTCAGTATATTGAAGGTAAAAACGTCTTAGAACTGGGTTCTGGCACTGGAGCTGTTGGCATAGCTGCCTCTGCAGCAGGAGCTAAACATGTGATGGTAACAGATTTGCCAGAGTTTGTACCACTTATGGAAACTAATATTAAAAAGAATATACCGTTTATAAATGAAAATAAACTGCTTCATCATGATATGGATAAAGTAATTTATGGATCAACTTTCTCCAAGGAATGTTGTTTAAATGCTGCTGTTTATAAATGGGGTAATTCAGAAGACAAAACAAAAATTTTTAACTATTTTAAAACAAATTCACAAGAGATCGATTGTGTTTTAATTGCGGATTGTATTTATTATGAAGAAGGTGTTTTAAAATTACACGAGGAAATAACTAACATACTTACACAATATCCAAGTGCAATAATACTGTGTTGCTATGAATTTCGTACCACTGGCAACAAACCGAAACTTCTAAAGGATTTTATAAAACTATTAAATGGCTCCGACATCAGCCTAAACCTCTCTTATGTTGATGAAAATGATATGGACCCAGTATATAGAAGTGATGATATCAAAATTTTGTTAATAAAGTGTGCCTAACGTTCTGCTTGTATCTGTTTATACACAATCTTATTTACAATCGCAATATTTTTAGTGCAAATTTTTGTAGCTACTTTCTTTTTAAGTATTATGTATTATAGTAATTTTCTTATCCATATTGCATTGCCATCTTTTCAATTCTACCTACATGAAAAAACTTTAACACACTGCCATTTATGTTACAGAATCGAAATTTATTTTTAGTAATTTATGTAAAATTGGTTGTTACAAAGAATGTCAGCTTCAAGGTTTTTAAAGACTTGTATAAAATCTTCAACTTTACGAAGAACTATCCACTTGAGATCAAGAGTGTTAGGTATGTTATAAAAAGGATTATTTTCTTGTATATACTTGAAATAAAAAATAAGTTTTAATTTTTGCTTACTGTAAGTTATTAAAAAAAGTTTTCACTTTATTAAATATTTCTTTTAGTTTTTCACTTTATTAAATATTTCTCTTATTTTTCAGCCCCAATTCAGGTTCAAATGCCGGCTCTATCTCCTACTATGGAAGAAGGAAAATTAGTTAAATGGCTTGTTAATGAAGGTAAAAAAACTAATCTGTAGACTACTTGTAATTTATTGTTGATTTACATAACATTTTTTGTCGCTAAATAATAGCTAATTGGGTGCAAATTATTTTATAGATGGTAACCTATCAAAAATGTTGGTTTTCAGATTTATTGTAAGATTGTATTCGAATATTAATGTCTTAATATATACATATATACACGAACAACCTAATTATTACAGGAGATGAGGTGGAAGTAGGAGATGCTTTGCGTGAGGTTGAAACAGACAAAGCAGTGGTTACCATGGAAGCAAATGAGGATGGAATTCTGGCCAAAATTTTGGTAATTTTGTATCTATACTCAGCATCTTAATTACTACATTAAGTTCTCATTGATATAGCCTTAACTAGAGTTAAAGCTTGTATAAATTAAGGTACAAGAGGGAACCCCAAATGTGAAGATCAATGTTCCAATTGCGATACTAGCTGAGGAAGGTGAAAATATTGATGATATTTCAACTTTAACACCACCTCCTGCTCCAACTGCACCAGAAACTATAACACCACTTTCCCATCCACCCTCTAGTGTGGAAGTTTCTGCTTCTTCTTTTTCTTCAAGTCCAATTAAAAAAGTCACTCAAACCAAGTAAGACAGTTTTATATAGTAAGATTATATTTTTTATAACACTTAAAAAATATAATAAAAAATAAAGATCACTCAATTTACTGTTAAGTGTAAAAGTTTTAGTAATTGTAAACTGACTCTATACTTTATTTTTAAATTATGTTGGCCATTTTAGTTAAATTAGGTCATTAAATTTATGCTTTTAACTTAGTTCTATGATATCACCTGCTGTAAGGCAAGCCCTTAACCTATATGACTTGAAATCAGAACTAGTTAAACCAACTGGACCTAAGGGAATTCTACTAAAAGGGTAAGCAGAACTTTTATATAATTCATTTAGTACCAGCATAAGAGGAAAAAAGTTAACACTATTTAGACAACCAAAAAGTTTTTGCAAATATTAATATTTTATATGCACTACAATAAGCTACTAAGGCAGAAAATATACAAAATTTTGTTAAAGATATTTTTGAACATTTGATCAGTTACTAGAAAAAATTAGTTTGAATGTGTATAAGTGAGTAACCCTGGAAAAGGTTGTTTTCAAGTGTACACCATGAACCTCAGGTTGTTATTTTTTAACCTACTTGTGTTAAATTAAGTATGAGAATTTTTAAGCATGCAGTATGCTATTTCTTAAATTCTAAATTAGCAGTTTTTTTTGAAATCATTATAAAATTCTGTTATGCGATCCAGTATTGATTTGGTATTTTCTGCTGTTTCTTGAACCTTGTCATATAATTCATTCAGTAGATCTTCTCTTTCTAAAAAAATGGAAAATAATTTTTATTAATTAACTTATAGTTTAACATTTTAGTATGGTTTAAGGACTTTTATCTTTTATTTAAGTGAATTAACTGAATCAAAAAAAAATTTTACCTTTGTAATGTACCTCAAGAACAATAACAGCAATAAAGATCAACAGAATAACTATAAAAATAACTAATAGGGATCTTTTTGTTCCTCGAGGAAAAAAGGAAGGTTTGTCCGTTACATCAAACGGGGATTTGAAATTTCTTAGTGGAACCAGCTTTCCTCGTTTTCTTGACTTCTTGACTTTTGTTTAAAATCTTTTTTTTTCATCCTCATATTTTTCATCACCAAAACTATTTTTTTGGTGTGCAAGTCTTCTACCAAGAGTGTTTCTAACTAAAAAGTAATGTAAATCGATAATTTTAACTTGCTAAAAATAATCTTACAAAACACAATCAAAATCAACAAATTTTTTGCTATTTTTAAGGTGCAAGTATATTTCTAGAATACCAAAGGTGTGTAAATAGTGTTATGCATGAAGCTTTAAATTATTTATTTACTTTCTCGTATATCTGGCCTCTCTCTTATTATGACTCCAGCATTTAGTCATCATCTCTTGTAATAAGTCCAGAAGTTGTTGATCATCTTCATTTGTTTGATCTCTAATTTCACTAACTTCATTAAGATCTGGTCTTAACTCCCCTCTCTTTATTTTCTCTAGAACGAGATCTTGTTGAAAGTAATGATATTTTTTGTAGACCTCATTACGAGAAGTCATCTCGAATAAGCACATCCCATAGCTTAAACAATAAATTTTGTATTAAATTGTAATTTATTTGGTTAAGTCTGTACTTGAAGTACTGTTTCTTATATTAAACTAAGTGGTTGTAGTTTAGTCCTGTTGTAATTTATTTTTAACAAAAAGTTTGTAAAACTACTAGCTAGACTAAAAAAATATCTAACCTATAAACATCATTTGCTGTTGTGTGACGTTCGTTAATATTCACAAGTAATTCAGGTGCAGTATACCATAATGTGCGCTGATACGTTGTTGTTGGATCAAAGGAAGACAAATTCATGGAACCTGTTATTTTCTTAATGTTTGCTCCACCAAAATCTATTACTTTTACAACCATCTTGTTTGTGATTAGAATATTTTGAAGTTTCAGGTCGCCATAAACTATTTTTCTTTTATGATCATAATTATGCAAGTAGCCTAAAGCACTTGCGATTTGAGCAGCCCAATCAAGACGTATCATCCAACCAATCAGCAGCTTTTTGTTCATGATGTGCCCATGTAAATCTCCACCATTTATATATTCCATCACCAGACCAATGTTATTTGACCACGTTGTTGTACCATAAATTTTTGCAAGGTTTTGGTCATTAATTCTGCACATAAAATTTGCTTCTCTTGCAACACTGTATCAATAAAAATAAACGTTGCATAAAAAAGGGTCAAATTTTCTAGCAAAATAGGTCCACATTTGATTATTAAACAAGCTTTGAACTATGTTAATCCCAAATATGTTTTCCTATAAATAATAACAGTTAGATTCCTTTAAACTGTTACATTTTCTTTTCTTCTTTAAACTATTACTTTTTTTAATACAGAAAAAATGTTACATAATTTAATGTAAGTTACCTTTTCTCTTCATTTTTATAATGTTCTTCAGATCCAGTTATATAAAAACATTTGACTGCTACATCTCCTTTTTGTGGATGTGTACAAATTCTAACACTGCCAAACCCACCAGCTCCTAAGTAATCATCTTTATTCCAACTTGTTAGCAAATTGGCTGCCTCAAATGTTTGAAGGCGTGTATTTGCCATTCTTTATTAATAAAAACTTTATATTACTTCTTTATTTTAAGTTTGCTAAACTTGATTTCAATCTAACTATTGTAAAATTTTACAGTTTTGTAATAATTGCCGTTAATATTGTCAATATTGTAAGATATAATGAAATTAACTTTAGGTATTTGTATAAACTGTAAGTTTATTTACTATGTTAAATGTCTCAAAAGCCAACTCTGTTTGCTTTTTAATTCTCTTTTATGTTGCTAACAGTTTAAATATTTACTGAGACCATCTCTTTAACCTTTGACGTCAAAGTACTCGTACAAATTTTTATGAGTGTTACCTTAAAAGTTAAATTTAGAACATTTACTTTTGTGTTTGATAAAATAATACTGCCAAATTATTTTAATTTTATAAACTACTAAATTGTAACACCAAAGTTAACCTTTTTTTAGAGATGTGCTTAAGTATGTGAATGAAAATAACTTGAAGGTTGCGACTGTTATTTCAAAGACACCTGAGAAGAAAGTTTCTGAACCGGAAAAAAATCAAAAAACTTTCCAGGTCAGCTGAGACAGAGAATTTTTTTATCAACCTTTAAATAAATAAATATTTTCAACATTTTAAAAAATGTTAAACTTAACTTAAAAAAGAATACGCTGCGTTTAATTTAGTTTATTTAGTGTATTTGATAGTGTTTTTTTCGTATAAATGTAAACTTACCACATGTTTGTTCAATTTTTTTTGTTCATGATAAAAAAAACTTTTATATAAAACCTGCTTTAAAGACTGAGCAAGGTGACTTTGAAGATGTTCCTTTATCTGGAGTAAGAAAGGTGATAGCAAAGCGTTTAACAGAATCGAAACAAACCATTCCTCATGCTTACTCATCAATTAATTGTACGATCGATAAAATATTAAATCTAAGAAGGCAGTTAAAAACAGATAATTAACAATAATGTTGTCAATAATTATTCTAAAATTATTATATTAGGTTTAAGGTCATATCTTTTTTAAAATATAAATACTTACTTTGTTTTTCAAGGTTCTTTCATTTACGCGTTTTATATAAAACAAAAAACAATACAACTATTAACATGTTATACTAATAGAGTATAGTTGAGTTATTAAAGTTTTTTTTTAAGTAGAACAAATGACATATCATTTAAATTTTACTTCCTTAATTTTATATTGTTGTTTAGATGGAATCAAACTATCTGTCAATGATTTTATAATAAAAGCTGTTGCCATGACTCTTAAACAAATGCCTGAAGTGAATATGATTTGGGATGAAAATTCCCCCAAACAGGTTGAAAATATTGATGTTTCTGTTGCCGTAGCAACAGAAGGGGGGTTAATCACCCCTATTATTAAGGTAAGCATGGTTTTATTTTGAGTAAATAGACTGTTCAACATTTTTTAACTGTTTGTATTGTTTAGAGGGCAAACAACAAAGGGTTAATGTCGATTGGTACAGAGGTAAGGGAATTAGCTGAAAGAGCTAAATTAGGAAGGTTAAAACCACAAGAATTTCAAGGGGGGACATTCACGTAAAACTCTATTAAAATTTTGTTTTTGTTTATTACTTTTTCTATGTTGATTCTACTTTAATTTTTTTTGCAGTATTTCCAATTTAGGAATGTTTGGAATTAAAGAATTCACAGCAGTTATTAACCCACCTCAAGTCTGCATCATGGTGATTGGTGGAACCCGATCAGTGTTAGCCAATCAGAAGACAGTCAATTTGGATGACATTAATTCAGAAGTGACCATGGACAATAATTTCGAGAATGTGATGACGGTTACTTTAAGCAGTGATGCAAGAGTTGTTGATGACCAATTAGCTTTACAATTTCTAACTTTGTTTAAAAGAAATATGGAAGATCCAATGTATCTTGGCTTATATATTTCCTAATATATAGTTTATTTTAAAACTGATTAATTTAAAACTAAATGTAAATCTTTTGTGCTTTTTAGATAATAACTGAATTATGTAAAAGAAAAATATGGTTATGATGTATGAAACCAGATAAAAGCTCTATCAACCCATCAGTAATTGCAGGTTTATATTTTTTATTTAAAGTTTGTCTTTACCTAATATATTTAAATTAAGTTTTGTTGTGTTGTTACAGTTCATCTTTACCGAAAAAAGACGTCAGTATGTTAAAGGTAAAAACGTCTTGGAACTAGGCTCTGGTATTGGAGCTGTTGGCATAGCAGCTTTCCTGGCAAGAACTAAACATAATACTATGTTGCTATGAACTTCGTACCATTGGCAACAAGCCTAAACTTTTAAAAGTTTTTTTAAAACTACTAAATGGCTCCAACATTAGCCTAAAACTCTCTTATGTTGATGAAAATGATATGGACCCAGTATATAGAAGTGATGATATCAAAATATTGTTAATAAAGTGTGCTTAAAGTTCTACCTGTATCTGTTTACACACAAATATGTTTTCATTTACTATTTTTTTATTGCAAATTTTTGTAGCTTCTTTTTGTATAAAATGTTATGTTTATTAGTAATTTTTTTTAACCAAATTGCCTTGCCATATTTTCAATTCTACCTCGAGTAAAAATTTAACTCACTGCCATTTATGTTACAGAATCGAAATTTATTTTAATAATTTATGTAAAATTGGTTGTTACAAAGAATGTCAGCTTCAAGGTTTTTAAAGACTTGTATAAAATGTTCAACTTTACGAAGAACTATCCACTTAAGATCAAGAGTGTCAGGTATGTTGTAAAAAAGATTTTTTTTCTTATATATACTTGAAATAAAAAACAAGTTTTAATTTTTGTTTACTGTAAGTTATTAAAGAATGTGATCGAATTCCTTTTTTTTCACTTTATTAATTTTTTTAAAATATTTTTCAGCTCCTATTCAAGTTCAAATGCCAGCTTTATCTCCTACTATGGAAGAAGGAAAATTAGTTAAATGGCTTGTTAATGAAGGTAAAAAACTATTCTGTAGACTACTTGTAATTTAATGTTGATTTACATAACATTTTTTGTCGCTAAATAATAGCTAATTGGGTGCAAATTATTTTATAGATGGTAACCTATTAAAAATGTTGGTTTTCAGATTTATTGTAAGTTTATATTTAAATATTAATGTCTTAATATATACATATATACACGAACAACCTAATTATTACAGGAGATGAAGTGGAAGTAGGAGATGCTTTGTGTGAGGTTGAAACAGACAAAGCAGTGGTTACCATGGAAGCAAATGAGGATGGAATTCTGGCCAAAATTTTGGTAAATTTAAATTTATGTTTAACGTTTTGATTACTACATTAAGTTCTCATTGATATAGCCTTCACTAGAGTTAAAGTTTGTATAAATTAAGGTACAAGAGGGAACCCCAAATGTAAAGATCAATGTTCCAATTGCGATACTAGCTGAGGAAGGTGAAAATATTGATGATATTTCAACTTTAACACCACCTCCTGCTCCAACTGCATCAGAAACTATAACACCACTTTCCCATCCACCCTCTACTATGGAAGTTTCTGCTTCTTCTTTTTCTTCAAGTCCAATTAAAAAAGCCACTCAAACCAAGTGAGACAGTTTTTTTATTTATGTAAATTTTTATTTATATAACATAAGCACAAAAAAAATATGTACAATTTTTTTACAATAAAGAATACTTGAATTTAATTTAAGTTATTGTTTTTGTTAATAGATTGTAAAAAGCCTTTTAATTTTGTGTTTAAATTACGGAGGTCTTTTTGTTAAAAATATAGCTTGAACATTTTAATTTTTACTTAGTTCTATGATATCACCTGCTGTAAGGCAAGCCCTTAACTCATATGACTTGAAATCAGCACTACATAAACCCACTGGATCAATGGAAATCTTACTGAATGGGTAAGCAACTATTAAATTGTTGACTACTAATATTTGAAATCAAAAATATATAGGCTATAGAAAATACTACAACACAAAAGATAATTATATTGCAAAAATAAACAACAAAAAAACAAGAAAATGTACAAGTAAAATTTTTTTAGTTAATTTTTGGGGAAAGTATTTGTTCAAATGTGGTTTGAGCTTTCTGAGATATTCTTATAAATTTATAGAAGTCTCCTTCTTCAATAGCTTTAGACAAATGATTTATCACAGTTTTTTCCATAGAACTCCAGTTTGCTAATTTATTTAATCTTCTTGCTTTATCTAAATACCACTGCCAATTACCAATTGTGAAATAAAACCGGAATGCCAATGCAATTTCTAAATGTAATTTTACATTATCGGGGGATCGGATAATTTCCTGTCCACCTGTTTTAACAACTTCTATACCTTCTAGCGATATGTCAACCACTTTGTGCCAGTCATTAATAGATTCATAGCTACATACAGCAGAAAGAATGCATTTTACTTTTGCTTCTGCATAACTTGCATGATTCTTTATTTCTAAAAAGTCAATTTGATGAAGTACATAGGTCATAAATGGTATTCCATATTTTTCAATTTCTTTAATAGTAAGGTTACCGCCTTTTTTTAAATTAAGGTCATCTACACCTATGTTTTTAAAATACTGCATAGTTTTAGTGTAGTTTTTAAAATGTAAAGCCAAATATACTCCAATTTTGTAAACAGAATATCCTAACAGCGTTTCGTTTTTGCTTATCAAGTTAATTGCTAAAGCTCTTAATTCATCAGCAGTTTTTTC
Source organism: Corella eumyota (assembly GCF_963082875.1). NCBI lineage: Eukaryota > Metazoa > Chordata > Ascidiacea > Phlebobranchia > Corellidae > Corella > Corella eumyota. The sequence goes on along the minus strand of NC_137495.1, from coordinate 2,887,345 downwards.
TGGTGGCGCATAAGTAAACTGATCATGTAAAAAAGAGTTTGTAAGCTTTAAAATTTGTTCCAAATTTGCATTAGGTGCCTGAATTATTTGGTTAACACTTGTCACTCCATCTTGTATTATTTGTAATTTATCTGAATAATGCAAAAGATATTTTTTTGTCTATTTTTTTAACTTCACAGAATAATATAGTTTTTAAAAAATAACTCTTAATTGTTCTTCCCAGAAGGTTTTATTGTGGCAGATTGTTTATAAGTTTGTTTCTTCAAATTTTTTGATTGCGTACTTAGCTCAGTAAAATTGATAGCCGTACCTTTTTGAAAGTACCACACAAGACCACCCACAGAAACAGCAACAAAAAGAACTAAAAATGTAAGGTTCACCCATCTAGGAAAAAGAGGAGGTTGATCTGCTATATCGAATGGGGATTTGAAGTTTTTAAGGGAAACCAGTTTTCCTCTTTTTCTTGGCTTCACTAGTTTTGTTGATAGTTTCATTTTTTTCTCCTCATATTTTTCTATTCCGAAACTGTTTTTTTGTTGCGCAAGTTTTCTATCCAGATTGTTTTTCACTACGCCAAATAACAAGATTTGTATTATTTTAAGCATGTAAAAATTCAAAGGGACATAAAATTTAAACTTGGTAGTTAACATACATAATAAGACATATTAAATAATGTTGTAAAAAAAATATAAAGAGTATTTTTGTTAAGAAATTGAAAAAGTTGAAGTTACCTTCTCTTATGTCTGGTCTCTCTCTCTTGTTTTGTCTCCAACATTTAGTCATCATTTCTTGGAATAAGTCCACAAGTTGTTGATCATCTTCATTGGCTTGATCTCTAACTTTACTAACTTCATTGAGATCTGGTCTTAACTCTCCTCTCTTTATTTTCTCTAAAAGAAGACCTTGTTGAACATGACCATAATTCTTGTAGACCTCATTACGTGAAGTCATCTCAAATAAGCACATCGCATAACTAAAAAGTAACATATTAATTTAATTTACCTAACTGTGCTTAGAAAGTTTAATGTCCAATTAAACATCTAGTCAAAATTTGTTTATTATAGGCACATTTGGGTGCTAACCAAACTGTCTGGCCTATACCTTTAAAATGATATATAACATACCTATAAACGTCATTTGCTGGTGTGTGCCGCTCGATATTTTCAAGTAGCTCAGGTGCAGTATACAACATGGTGCGTTGATACGTTGTTGTTGGATCAAAGGTGGACAAATTCATGGAACCAGTTATTTTCTTAATGTTAGCTCCACCAAAATCTATCACCTTTACGACTAATTGGTTTGTGATTAAAATATTTTGAAGTTTCAGATCGCCATGAACTATGTTTCTTTTATGATCATAATTGTGCAAATATCCCAAAGCACTCGCAATTTGAGCAGCCCAATCAAGACGTATCATCCACCCAATATGCAGCTTTTTGTTTATGATGTGGCCATGTAAATCTCCACCATTTACATATTCCATCACCAAACCAATGTTATTTGACCATGTTGTTGTACCATAAATCTTTGCAAGGTTTTTGTCGTTAATTCGGCACATGAAGTTTGCTTCCCTTGTGACACTTAAAAAAGCAAAAATTAAACATTTGCTGTTATCAAAAAATGTAACAAGGTAATCTTTTAGTATAAATGCCAATGTATAGTAGAGTTTATAATTTTAGTTACTTTTTTTCTTCTTTTCTATATTGTTCTTCAGATCCAGTTATGTAAAAACATTTGACTGCAACATCTCCCTTATTTAGATATGTACAAACTCTAACACTGCCAAACCCACCAGCTCCTAAGTAATCATCTTTATTCCAACTTGTTAGCAAATTTGCTGCCTCATATGTATGTAGACGGGTAGTAGTCATTTTTACTCTTAAAATCAACCTAAAAACTATTTTTTAACTTAAACAAGTCTTTATTAAGTATCACACCCAGATTTCTCTAAACATATAAAAAGTTTTGCTAGGCTATGTATTGAACTAACAAAAACAATTTTTAAATAAACACAACTTTTTATTACAATTTCGTGTGCTTTGTGTTGCGCTAGTATTATTTTAATCAAAGTGTTTTGCTCTGTTAACCTCAAAACGATTCTCACTGCCAACATGTATTTACACCATATTTGTACTTCCAACCTTTTGTATAAAATTCCCTAGTTCAAAATTTTTGTTTAATGTTTCAGGGTTGTAGCAAAACTGTGTTAAAGAATTTTTGTACTCAATATTTTTTGTTCAAATATATTTCTTAATATATATTTTAAAACTAAATAATTTAAAACTAAATGTAAACCTTTTGTGCTTTTTAGATAATAACTGAATTATGTAAAAGAAAAGTATGGTTATGATGTATGAAACCAGATAAAAGCTCTATCAACCCATCAGTAATTGCAGGTTTATATTTTTTATTTAAAGTTTGTCTTTACCTAATATATTTAAATTAAGTTTTGTTGTGTTGTTACAGTTCATCTTTACCGAAAAAATACGTCAGTATGTTAAAGGTGAAAACGTCTTGGAACTAGCCTCTGGTATTGGAGCTGTTGGCATAGCAACTTTCCTGGCAAGAACTAAACATAATACTGTGTTGCTATGAACTTCGTACCATTGGCAACAAGCCTAAACTTTTAAAAGTTTTTTTAAAACTACTAAATGGCTCCAACATTAGCCTAAAACTCTCTTATGTTGATGAAAATGATATGGACCCAGTATATAGAAGTGATGATATCAAAATATTGTTAATAAAGTGTGCTTAAAGTTCTACCTGTATCTGTTTACACACAAATATGTTTTCATTTACTATTTTTTTATTGCAAATTTTTGTAGCTTCTTTTTGTATAAAATGTTATGTTTATTAGTAATTTTTTATAACCAAATTGCCTTGCCATCTTTTCAATTCTACCTCGAGTAAAAATTTAACTCACTGCCATTTATGTTACAGAATCAAAATTTAATTTAATAATTTATGTAAAATTGGTTAATGGTTGTTACAAAGAATGTCAGCTTCAAGGTTTTTAAAGACTTGTATAAAATGTTCAACTTTACGAAGAACTATCCACTTGAGATCAAGAGTGTTAGGTATGTTGTAAAAAGGATTATTTTCTTATATATACTTAAAATAAAAAATAAGTTTTTAATTTTTGTTTACTGTAATTTATTAAAGAATGTGATCGAATTCCTTATTTTAAACTTTATTAATTTTTTTAAAATATTTTTCAGCTCCAATTTAGGTTCAAATGCCGGCTCTATCTCCCACTATGGAAAAAGGAAAATTAGTTAAATGGCTCGTTAATGAAGGTAAAAAACTAATCTGTAGACTACTTGTAATTTAATGTTGATTTACATGACATTGTTTGTCACCTTATAATAGCTGTGGTTTAATTGGGTGCAAATTATTTTATAGATGGTAACCCATCAAAAATGTTGGTTTTCAGATTTATTCTAAGATTGTATTCGAATATTAATGTCTTAATATATACACAAACAACTTAATTATTACAGGAGATGAGGTGGAAGTAGGAGATGCTTTGTGTGAAGTTGAAACAGACAAAGCAGTGGTTACCATGGAAGCAAATGAGGATGGAATTCTGGCCAAAATTTTGGTAATTTTTTATTTATGCTCAACATCTTAATTTTTACACCAGGTTGTTATTGTTAAAGCCTAACTAGAGTAAAAGTTTGTTTAAATTAAGGTACAAGAGGGAACCCCAAATGTGAAGATCAACGTTCCAATTGCAATACTAGCTGAGGAAGGTGAAAATATTGCTGATATTTCAACTTTAACACCACCTCCTGCTCCAACTGCATCGGAAACTATAACACCACATTCTCCTTCACCCTCTAGTGTGGAAGTTTCTGCTTCTTCTCTTTCTTCAAGTCCCATTAAAAAAGCTACTCAAACCAAGTAAGACAGTTTTTTATTTATGTAAATTTTTATTTATATAACATAAGCACAAAAAAATATGTACAAAAATTTTACAATAAAGAGTACTTGATATCACCTGCTGTAAGGCAAGTCCAAATTAGAACTACATAAACCCACTGGATCAATGGAAATCTTACTGAATGGGTAAGCAACTATTAAATTGTTTACTACTAATATTTGAAATCAAAAATATATAGACTATAGAAAATACTACAACACAAAAGATAATTATATTGCAAAAATAAACAACAAAAAAAGAAAATGTACAAGTAAAAATTTTCTAGTTATTTTTTAGGGAAAGTTTTTGAATTATTTGTTCAAATGTGGTTTGAGCTTTCTGAGATATTCTTATAAATTTATCCAAGTCTCCTTCTTCAATAGCTTTAGACAAATCATTTATCCCAGTTTTTTCCATAGAACTCCAGTTTGCCAATTTATTTAATCTTCTTGCTTTTTCTAAATACCACTGCCAATTATCATTTGTGAAATAAAACCGGAATGCCAGTGCAATTTCTAAATGTAATTTAACATTATCGGGGGATCGGATAATTTCCTGTCCACCTGTTTTAACAACTTCTATACCTTCTAGCGATAGTTCAACCACTTTGTGCCAGTCATTAATAGATTCATAGCTACATACAGCAGAAAGAATGCATTTTACTTTTGCTTCTGCATAACTTGCGTGATTCTTTATTTCTAAAAAGTCAATTTGATGAAGTACATATGTCATAAATGGTATTGCATATTTTTCAATTTCTTCAATAGAAAGGTAACCTCCCTTTTTTAAATTAAGGTCATCTACACCTATGTTTTTAAAATACTGCATAGTTTTAGTGTAGTTTTTAAAATGTAAAGCCAAATATACTCCAATTTTGTAAACAGAATATCCTAACAGCATTTTGTTTTTGCTTATCAAGTTAATTGCTAAAGCTCTTAATTCATCAGCAGTTTTTTCTGGTGGCGCATAAGTAAACTGATCATGTAAAAAAGAATTTGTAAGCTTTAAAATTTGTTCCAAATTTGCATTAGGTGCCTGAATTAATTGGTTAACACTTGTCACTCCATCTTGTATTATTTGTAATTTATCTGAATAATGCAAAAGATATTTTTTTGTCTATTTTTTTAACTTCACAGAATAATATAGTTTTTAAAAAATAACTCTTAATTGTTCTTCCCAGAAGGTTTTATTGTGGCAGATTGTTTATAAGTTTGTTCATTCAAATTTTTTAATTGCGTATTTGATTCAGTAAAATTGATACCCGTACCTTTTTGAAAGTACCACACAAGACTACCCACAGAAACAGCAACAAAAAGAACTAAAAATGTAAGGTTCACCCATCTAGGAAAAAAAGGAGGTTGATCTGCTATATCGAATGGGGATTTGAAGTTTTTAAGGGAAACCAGTTTTTCTCTTTTTCTTGGCTTCACTAGTTTTGTTGATACGCTCATTTTTTCCTCCTCATATTTTTCTATTCCGAAACTGTTTTTTTGTTGCGCAAGTTTTCTATCCAGAATGTTTTTCACTACGCCAAATAACAAAATTTGTATTATTTCAAGCATGTAAAAGTTCAAAAGGACTTAAAAGTTAAACTTGGTGGTTAACATACATAATAAGACATATTAAATAATGTTGTAAAAAAAATATAAAGAGTATTTTTGTTAAGAAATTGAAAAAGTTGAAGTTACCTTCTCTTATGTCTGGTCTCTCTCTTTCGTTTTGTCTCCAGCATTTAGTCATCATTTCTTGGAATAAGTCCACAAGTTGTTGATCATCTTCATTCGCTTGATCTCTAACTTTACTAACTTCATTAAGATCTGGTCTTAACTCTCCCCTCTTTATTTTCTCTAAAAGAAGACTTTGTTGAACATGATGATGATTCTTGTAGACCTCATTATGTGAAGTCATCTCAAATAAGCACATCGCATAACTAAAAAGTAACATATTAATTTAATTTACCCAACTGTGCTTAGAAAGTTTAATGTCCAATTAAACATCTAGTCAAAATTTGTTTATTGTAGGCACATTTGTTTGCTAACTAAACTCTGGTCTATAACCTTAAAATGATATATAACTTACCTATAAACGTCGTTTGCTGGCGTGTGCCGCTCGATATTTTCAAGTAGCTCAGGTGCAGTATACAACATGGTGCGTTGATACGTTGTTGTTGGATCAAAGGTGGACAAATTCATGGAACCAGTTATTCTTCTTATGTTAGCTCCACCAAAATCTATCACCTTTACGACTAATTGGTTTGTGATTAAAATATTTTGAAGTTTCAGGTCGCCATGAACTATGTTTCTTTTATGATCATAATTGTGCAAATATCCCAAAGCACTCGCAATTTGAGCAGCCCAATCAAGACGTATCATCCACCCAATATGCAGCTTTTTGTTTATGATGTGGCCATGTAAATCTCCACCATTTACATATTCCATCACCAAACCAATGTTATTTGACCATGTTGTTGTACCATAAATCTTTGCAAGGTTTTTGTCGTTAATTCGGCACATGAAGTTTGCTTCCCTTGTGACACTTAAAAAAGCAAAAATTAAACATTTGCTGTTATCAAAAAATGTAACAAGGTAATCTTTTAGTATAAATGCCAATGTATAGTAGAGTTTATAATTTTAGTTACTTTTTTTCTTCTTTTCTATATTGTTCTTCAGATCCAGTTATGTAAAAACATTTGACTGCAACATCTCCCTTATTTAGATATGTACAAACTCTAACACTGCCAAACCCACCAGCTCCTAAGTAATCATCTTTATTCCAACTTGTTAGCAAATTTGCTGCCTCATATGTATGTAGACGGGTAGTAGTCATTTTTACTCTTAAAATCAACCTAAAAACTATTTTTTACCTAAAACGAGTTTTTATTAAGTATCACACCTAGATTTCTCTAAACATATAAAAAGTTTGCTAGGCTATGTATTGAACTAACAAAAACAATTTTTAAATAAACACAACTTTTTATTACAATTTGGTGTGCTTTGTGTTGCGCTAGTATTATTTTAATCAAAGTGTTCTGCTCTGTTAACTTCAAAACGATTCTCACTGCCAACATGTATTTACACCATATTTGTACTTCCAACCTTTTGTATAAAAGTCCCTGGTACAAAATTTTTGTTTAATGTTTCAGGGTTGTAGCAAAACTGTGTTAAAGAATTTTTTTACTCAATATTTTTTGTGCAAATATATTTCCTAATATATATTTTATTTTAAAACTGATTAATTTAAAACTAAATGTAAACCTTTTGTGCTTTTTAGAGAATAACTGAATCATGTAAAAGAAAAGTATGGTTATAATGTATGAAACCAGATAAAAGCTCTATCAACCCATCAGTAATTGCAGGTTTATATTTTTTATTTAAAGTTTGTCTTTACCTAATATATTTAAATTAAGTTTTGTTGTGTTGTTACAGTTCATCTTTACCGAAAAAATACGTCAGTATGTTAAAGGTGAAAACGTCTTGGAACTAGCCTCTGGTATTGGAGCTGTTGGCATAGCAGCTTTCCTGGCAAGAACTAAACATAATACTGTGTTGCTATGAACTTCGTACCATTGGCAACAAGCCTAAACTTTTAAAAGTTTTTTTAAAACTACTAAATGGCTCCAACATTAGCCTAAAACTCTCTTATGTTGATGAAAATGATATGGACCCAGTATATAGAAGTGATGATATCAAAATATTGTTAATAAAGTGTGCTTAAAGTTCTACATGTATCTGTTTACACACAAATATGTTTTCATTTACTATTTTTTTATTGCAAATTTTTGTAGCTTCTTTTTGTATAAAATGTTATTAGTAATTTTTTTAACCAGATTGCCTTGCCATCTTTTCAATTCTACCTCGAGTAAAAATTTAACTCACTGCCATTTATGTTACAGAATCAAAATTTAATTTAATAATTTATGTAAAATTGGTTAATGGTTGTTACAAAGAATGTCAGCTTCAAGGTTTTTAAAGACTTGTATAAAATGTTCAACTTTACGAAGAACTATCCACTTGAGATCAAGAGTGTTAGGTATGTTGTAAAAAGGATTATTTCTTATACTTAAAATAAAAAATAAGTTTTAATTTTTGCTTACTGTAAGTTATTAAAAAAAATTTTCACTTTATTAAATATTTCTTTTAGTTTTTCACTTTATTAAATATTTCTCTTATTTTTCAGCACCAATTCAGGTTCAAATGCCGGCTCTATCTCCTACTATGGAAGAAGGAAAATTAGTTAAATGGCTCGTTAATGAAGGTAAAAAACTAATCTGTAGACTACTTGTAATTTAATGTTGATTTACATAACATTTTTTGTCGCTAAATAATAGCTGTGGTTTAATTGGGTGCAAATTTTTTTATAAATGGTAACCTATCAAAAATGTTGGTTTTCAGATTTATTGTAAGATTGTATTCAAATATTGATATCTTAATATATACATATATACACAAACAACTTAATTATTACAGGAGATGAGGTGGAAGTAGGAGATGCTTTGTGTGAGGTTGAAACAGACAAAGCAGTGGTTACCATGGAAGCAAATGAGGATGGAATTCTGGCCAAAATTTTGGTAATTTTGTATCTATACTCAGCATCTTAATTACTACATTAAGTTCTCATTGATATAGCCTTAACTAGAGTTAAAGCTTGTATAAATTAAGGTACAAGAGGGAACCCCAAATGTGAAGATCAATGTTCCAATTGCGATACTAGCTGAGGAAGGTGAAAATATTGATGATATTTCAACTTTAACACCACCTCCTGCTCCAACTGCACCAGAAACTATAACACCACTTTCCCATCCACCCTCTAGTGTGGAAGTTTCTGCTTCTTCTTTTTCTTCAAGTCCAATTAAAAAAGTCACTCAAACCAAGTAAGACAGTTTTATATAGTAAGATTATATTTTTTATAACACTTAAAAAATATAATAAAAAATAAAGATCACTCAATTTACTGTTAAGTGTAAAAGTTTTAGTAATTGTAAACTGACTCTATACTTTATTTTTAAATTATGTTGGCCATTTTAGTTAAATTAGGTCATTAAATTTATGCTTTTAACTTAGTTCTATGATATCACCTGCTGTAAGGCAAGCCCTTAACCTATATGACTTGAAATCAGAACTAGTTAAACCAACTGGACCTAAGGGAATTCTACTAAAAGGGTAAGCAGAACTTTTATATAATTCATTTAGTACCAGCATAAGAGGAAAAAAGTTAACACTATTTAGACAACCAAAAAGTTTTTGCAAATATTAATATTTTATATGCACTACAATAAGCTACTAAGGCAGAAAATATACAAAATTTTGTTAAAGATATTTTTGAACATTTGATCAGTTACTAGAAAAAATTAGTTTGAATGTGTATAAGTGAGTAACCCTGGAAAAGGTTGTTTTCAAGTGTACACCATGAACCTCAGGTTGTTATTTTTTAACCTACTTGTGTTAAATTAAGTATGAGAATTTTTAAGCATGCAGTATGCTATTTCTTAAATTCTAAATTAGCAGTTTTTTTTGAAATCATTATAAAATTCTGTTATGCGATCCAGTATTGATTTGGTATTTTCTGCTGTTTCTTGAACCTTGTCATATAATTCATTCAGTAGATCTTCTCTTTCTAAAAAAATGGAAAATAATTTTTATTAATTAACTTATAGTTTAACATTTTAGTATGGTTTAAGGACTTTTATCTTTTATTTAAGTGAATTAACTGAATCAAAAAAAAATTTTACCTTTGTAATGTACCTCAAGAACAATAACAGCAATAAAGATCAACAGAATAACTATAAAAATAACTAATAGGGATCTTTTTGTTCCTCGAGGAAAAAAGGAAGGTTTGTCCGTTACATCAAACGGGGATTTGAAATTTCTTAGTGGAACCAGCTTTCCTCGTTTTCTTGACTTCTTGACTTTTGTTAAAAATCTTTTTTTTTCATCCTCATATTTTTCATCACCAAAACTATTTTTTTGGTGTGCAAGTCTTCTACCAAGAGTGTTTCTAACTAAAAAGTAATGTAAATCGATAATTTTAACTTGCTAAAAACAATCTTACAAAACACAATCAAAATCAACAAATTTTTTGCTATTTTTAAGGTGCAAGTATATTTCTAGAATACCAAAGGTGTGTAAATAGTGTTATGCATGAAGCTTTAAATTATTTATTTACTTTCTCGTATATCTGGCCTCTCTCTCTTATTATGACTCCAGCATTTAGTCATCATCTCTTGTAATAAGTCCACAAGTTGTTGATCATCTTCATTTGTTTGATCTCTAATTTCACTAACTTCATTAAGATCTGGTCTTAATTCCCCTCTCTTTATTTTCTCTAGAACGAGATCTTGTTGAAAGTAATGATATTTTTTGTAGACCTCATCACGAGAAGTCATCTCGAATAAGCACATCCCATAGCTTAAACAATAAATTTTGCATTAAATTGTAATTTATTTGGTTAAGTCTGTACTTGAAGTACTGTTTTTTATATTAAACTAAGTGGTTGTAGTTTAGTCCTGTTGTAATTTATTTTTAACAAAAAGTTTGTAAAACTACTAGCTAGACTAAAAAAATATCTAACCTATAAACATCATTTGCTGTTGTGTGACGTTCGTTAATATTCACAAGTAATTCAGGTGCAGTATACCATAATGTGCGCTGATACGTTGTTGTTGGATCAAAGGAAGACAAATTCATGGAACCTGTTATTTTCTTAATGTTTGCTCCACCAAAATCTATTACTTTTACAACCATCTTGTTTGTGATTAGAATATTTTGAAGTTTCAGGTCGCCATGAACTATTTTTCTTTTATGATCATAATTATGCAAGTAGCCTAAAGCACTTGCGATTTGAGCAGCCCAATCAAGACGTATCATCCAACCAATCAGCAGCTTTTTGTTCATGATGTGCCCATGTAAATCTCCACCATTTATATATTCCATCACCAGACCAATGTTATTTGACCACGTTGTTGTACCATAAATTTTTGCAAGGTTTTGGTCATTAATTCTGCACATAAAATTTGCTTCTCTTGCAACACTGTATCAATAAAAATAAACGTTGCATAAAAAAGGGTCAAATTTTCTAGCAAAATAGGTCCACATTTGATTATTAAACAAGCTTTGAACTATGTTAATCCCAAATATGTTTTCCTATAAATAATAACAGTTAGATTCCTTTAAACTGTTACATTTTCTTTTCTTCTTTAAACTATTACTTTTTTTAATACAGAAAAAATGTTACATAATTTAATGTAAGTTACCTTTTCTCTTCATTTTTATAATGTTCTTCAGATCCAGTTATATAAAAACATTTGACTGCTACATCTCCTTTTTGTGGATGTGTACAAATTCTAACACTGCCAAACCCACCAGCTCCTAAGTAATCATCTTTATTCCAACTTGTTAGCAAATTGGCTGCCTCAAATGTTTGAAGGCGTGTATTTGCCATTCTTTATTAATAAAAACTTTATATTACTTCTTTATTTTAAGTTTGCTAAACTTGATTTCAATCTAACTATTGTAAAATTTTACAGTTTTGTAATAATTGCCGTTAATATTGTCAATATTGTAAGATATAATGAAATTAACTTTAGGTATTTGTATAAACTGTAAGTTTATTTACTATGTTAAATGTCTCAAAAGCCAACTCTGTTTGCTTTTTAATTCTCTTTTATGTTGCTAACAGTTTAAATATTTACTGAGACTATCTCTTTAACCTTTGACGTCAAAGTACTCGTACAAATTTTTATGAGTGTTACCTTAAAAGTTAAATTTAGAACATTTACTTTTGTGTTTGATAAAATAATACTGCCAAATTATTTTAATTTTATAAACTACTAAATTGTAACACCAATGTTAACCTTTTTTTAGAGATGTGCTTAAGTATGTGAATGAAAATAACTTGAAGGTTGCGACTGTTATTTCAAAGACACCTGAGAAGAAAGTTTCTGAACCGGAAAAAAATCAAAAAACTTTCCAGGTCAGCTGAGACAGAGAATTTTTTTATCAACCTTTAAATAAATAAATATTTTCAACATTTTAAAAAATGTTAAACTTAACTTAAAAAAGAATACGCTGCGTTTAATTTAGTTTATTTAGTGTATTTGATAGTGTTTTTTTCGTATAAATGTAAACTTACCACATGTTTGTTCAATTTTTTTTGTTCATGATAAAAAAAACTTTTATATAAAACCTGCTTTAAAGACTGAGCAAGGTGACTTTGAAGATGTTCCTTTATCTGGAGTAAGAAAGGTGATAGCAAAGCGTTTAACAGAATCGAAACAAACCATTCCTCATGCTTACTCATCAATTAATTGTACGATCGATAAAATATTAAATCTAAGAAGGCAGTTAAAAACAGGTAATTAACAATAATGTTGTCAATAATTATTCTAAAATTATTATATTAGGTTTAAGATTCTATCTTTTTTTAAATATAAATACTTACTTTGTTTCAAGGTTATTTCATTTACGTGTTTTATATAAAACAAAATAATACAACTATTAACATGTTATACTAATAGAGTATAGTTGAGTTATTAAAGTTTTTTTTTAAGTAGAACAAATGACATATCATTTAAATTTTACTTCCTTAATTTTATATTGTTGTTTAGATGGAATCAAACTATCTGTCAATGATTTTATAATAAAAGCTGTTGCCATGACTCTTAAACAAATGCCTGAAGTGAATATGATTTGGGATGAAAATTCCCCCAAACAGGTTGAAAATATTGATGTTTCTGTTGCCGTAGCAACAGAAGGGGGTTTAATCACCCCTATTATCAAGGTAACCATAGTTTTATTTTGAGCAAATAGACTGTTCAACATTTATTAACTGTTTGTATTGTTTAGAGCGCAAACAACAAAGGGTTAATGTCGATTGGTACAGAGGTAAGGGAATTAGCTGAAAGAGCTAAATTAGGAAGGTTGAAGCCGCAAGAATTTCAAGGCGGGACATTTACGTAAAACTCTATTAAAATTTTGTTTTTATTTATTACTTTTTCTATGTTGATTCTACTTTAAGTTTTTTTGCAGTATTTCCAATTTAGGGATGTTTGGAATCAAAGAATTCACAGCAGTTATTAACCCACCACAAGTCTGCATCATGGCGATTGGTGGAACCCGATCAGTGTTAGCCAATCAGAAGCTAGTAAATTTGGATGACATTAATTCAGAAGTGACCATGGACAATAATTTTGAGAATGTGATGACGGTTACTTTAAGCAGTGATGCAAGAGTTGTTGATGACCAATTAGCCTCACAATTTCTAACTTTGTTTAAAAGAAATATGGAAGATCCAATGTATCTTGGCTTACTCTAATAACTTAACATAATTTGGGTATTTTTGCTTTTGACACTGTCCGCAGGTTTGTTTACATTTTTAACTTGTTATTGTTTTTATTATTCAAAAATTTATAATTTATTTAATATAATATCTAATTTTTAGAGCATATTTACATTTTGTTCCAAGGATATAGGATTTAAACTATAGGCTATACATTAAATTTTAATTTGTTAAAATTTGTTTGTAATACTTTATAGACTATTAAATGAAAATAGATTATAGATGTGTATTATTTGCACATGTTCTCCCCCTGCCAAAACCTGAAATATTTATTTTTATTAATTGATATATTCAAATTAAAACATATTTATTTAAGTATCTTTTTTGTTTTATTGAAAAAAATGAAGTAATAATAATACATGGCAAATAGTTTTGCAAAAAAACAAGCAATTTTAATATAAAAAGGAACAAAATTTTTTTGGAGCTATAAAAAGTTTGATCTTCATAGTTTAAAAAATATCTTTAATAGTGTAAGAAACCTGGATGTATTTTGAAACTTATATATCTATATTTTGGTGATATATTTATATAATAATAAAGGGGAACTTTATGTTAAGGCAAGCAGTTAAGTACTTTGGCAGAAAAAAGTTAAAAAATACAAAATTTTGGCATTTTTAATACAAATAAAATGTATAAAAACTACATCAAAAATATGAAAACCACTCTTTCTGTTATACTATATAAACTTTCAATGGTAAGTTCACGGATTTGGATAACTAAAAGCATCATACACTTTTCTCCTTAAAAATATCATAAAATCTTCGGGAAAAAGCTCTTCTTTATGTTGATTGATCACTTCAAAATATTCCTCTGGCTCTGCGAGAACTGTTAACAGAGTCCTCCGTAACCTCTTGTTCTAATAAAGGTAAGTATAAATATAATTAACATATGGTTAGATTGGGTTGGTAACTGTAATAGTATTTACCTTTAAGATATCATGAAAATGATTAAGTGCTGAAAGTCTTCCATCTTTGACAATACTTTGAATTATTTCGTCGTAATTTTCTAAAAAAAGGCCAAGTTGTAATCTTAGGACTCTTGATGATTTTGGTGGTGATGCTATTTCAAATAATGTTCTAAACACTTGTATATTCAACTTACCATCATACGTGACGTAAGGTATCTGAAATCCTTTTGAACAATTTTGTTGATTTGATTTAAATTCGATAAAAACCCGTCTAGATCTTACAGGTAATGGGTCAGGGTTAGTTAAGGTTTGGCAAGTGTTAAATATGATACCGGTGCCACGTGATCCTGAATAATTAATCATATTTAAATATTATCAATAATATTTTGCTTGAATATATTGGTAAAAACGTTTTCTACGTGAGGTCATTGTTTTATGTTACCAAAGACAAAAAGCTTTACACTTTGTTGAGAGGTAGTTTATTTATAACAGTATAAGCTATCTGTGAACTGGAGGTAAATTAAGTTTTACCATGTTTGATCCGTGAAATGGGATTTTCATATCCCGAATAAAGATAAATTTAAAAAAAGACTTTTAAAAACCGAAATGAACCTGATGTTTTTCTTTTTCTCATTGTAAAAATATCTCCACAATTATCCCCGAAAGGAAGATACACCTCCGGGATAATAAACAAAAACTTCCTCTTGCTGGGGGCTCTAAGCTCCCACTCACACCGGGAGTTTATGGGGTAATTCCCGGGGTAGTTTGGGGACTCGATGAAACCTGATTTTTCTCCGATCACCCCTCCACATTTTTGCTCTAAAAAAGTTGAAGGGTAGTAGATCCAACAATAACATTTAAAACTAGTTAATGGAATACGTTTATTAACTTACGTTTGCAATCTGATAGCAAGGATGAGGCATCGTAATCCGTACTTGTGTCGCCAGGGCACGAGTAACAATAGGTTTTGCTAGGACTGGGCTGGTAAAAACCTTTAGGGCATCTTCTACAAGAATTTCCGTTTTGAAAATGACCTAAAAATACATTTTATAGCAGTTTTAATATTTGTTTTGCGGGGTTACGTATCTTCGTCGTTGTGATGGTGAAATTAAACTTAAAAAATTATCGCTCAAGAGTTTAATTAACTAAAATTAATGAACAAAAAGGTGCTGTTAGATTGGTCTGTCGGGGCTTAAGTTGCCCTTTGTAAATATTAGTACAAGGATGTCTACCTCTGGTGCATCTAGCTCCGATAATACAGTCCGTAAAATCCGTTGAGCCAATTCTTCGAGTTGTCGACGTTTCAGGGCAGGAATAGCAGCTGATTCGGCCCTTATAGGGTTGATAGCTTCCTCTAGGACAAGACGTACATGGGTTACCATTAGGAGGGTGTAGACCGTCTACTGAGTAATGTCCAGGAAGACATTGTCCTAAATATTGAAAATTATAACTTTGTAGTAAGTAAATGGTGCTAAGCTTTGTAACGCTAAAGCTTAAATACTTTTAGTACTTTAAAGACTATACTTTAGTTCTTTTAATGCCTCCTTTACTTTATAATCAACATGTTTCCAATGATACTGTTTTGCAGTGGTAGTACTTAACACAAATTGTTTTATGTAACTTTTACGGTACGCGCAAATTATTACTTTAACAGTCTTATTTTTAAAGGCTATTATCAACAAGTGATCCTATTTCTGTTATAAGTGTAACGATATTGGACTGGCATTATCTACTTTTTTTAGTCATGTTCGTACACCTTCTATTTCTTCTAGTCACGTGTTTACGCCTACTGTTATCTTTATTGTTTGCGAGTTGTGTTTTTTGTATGTAAGCTTTTTTGGACTAGTTCTTTTTAAGTGTTGAATGCATATTCTTATTTTTTGTGTATTTATTTAATTTTATTTGAATAAGCTTACATAAGATTGTTATTGTATAAATAAAGATTGAACCCAAAACTCAATACGTTACATAAGCAACTACCTTGACATTCTTGCACACTCGTTTTTGGCCCCAAATTGGGGTCAGGAGGAAAGTGGGCCATTTTCATCGGGCAGTTTTCGCATGAGAATTGACCGGGTTTGTCCTGATAAGTTTTAGGAGGGCATATTGAGCAACCTGACGACGAAATATTGAAGAAATGTCCACGGTTACAAGGACCTAAAGCACAAATGGTAGACTAGTAAAATAGGATACTATTTTGCGATTTAAAATGACAGTAAAGTAATGTAATAGTGCGTTTAAAATTATTTTATGTTAAGTAAATACACCTACTGCACATCCTGTGGCCCGGGTTAGGCGTTCTCCCCAATATACATCCATTCCCCGAGGCCAGAGGTCTTGCTCGTTCGCTAGGTGGTGATCTTGAGCGTACCCTAAGGTTACCGGTTGGTGTTCTTAGTTGAAATTGTTGCCTTTGTATCGAGTTTTTAATCATCCTGATTCTGCCTTTCACAACTTTACGAATGCATTTTTTTCTGCAGTTTTCTGCAGTAAAAAGATAACTTTATAAATTAAAAAGATATACACATGCAAAAAATAAACCTTTTTTTTTTGTATATAAATTTATCCTCGATGTGGGAAAGTCGAATGCGCGACTTAAAAATGGAGTAACATGAGTTACTCCGACCCAGTCTCGAGTTACCTGTGGCAGTTTGGGATATTTTAGAATATAATTGCCCGATAATTATGCTGCTGATTAAGTGCTGGCTCAGCAGGAGTTTATACTGTTTATAGCGCCTTACTCAAGAGCGCTACAGCATGAGAGCAGTAGGGATTGAACATACGACCTCATGTGTGGTGTAGCAAGTGTTCTTACCACTACACCACACTTTAAAAGCATTCTATAAATCACGGCGTTACAAAAGAAGCCTGTCGTTTAATTTTTAATGTTTTTAATAACTCCATTTTGTGAGACTCTTATGGTTTCAGCTTTTTTATTTTAAGATATTCTTACTAGGTAAGTAGATTTGCATTTCGACAAACAACTTCAATCTTGGTTTCGATCTTTTTTTTTTCTTCAAAGCTCTGCATTTTAGTGCGAAGTAGGTGAAATTTATAAGACCTAAACAAAAAAAGTTATTTGGCATTTTTCTTCCTTGTAAATTAAGTTTAAATCTTAAAACAAACGGCAGCGTGGTGTAGTGGTAAGAACACTTTCTACACCACCATAAGGTCGTGGGTTTAATCCCCACTGCTCTCATGCTGTAGCGCCCTTGAGTAAGGCGATATAAACGGTATAAACTACGCATAGCCAGCTCTTAAACAGCAGCATAATTACCGGGCAATTATAATCTCTATAATATCCCAAACTGCCACAGGCAACTCGAGACTGGATCGGAGTAACTGATGTTACTATATGTTTAAGACGCGCATTCGACTTTCCCACATCGAAAATAAAGATATACATAAAAAAAATCTTACTTGCATCTCCAATTAGTTCGATGCGGCCGGGGAGTAACCGACAGGAATCCGTAGACATTTTAAACGAGATGAGCTTTAAATTATTATCTGAAACGAATTGAAACAACTTAAAATAAATAAGCAAAAAATTATTTTTTTGTTATTTGGATTTAAAAAAAAGTTGTACCGTAGCATATAGGTAGTGTTGTGTTTCTGTTCAATGTAGGTGGTTGCCATGGGAAACCAGGTGGTTCTGACCGTCTTTCCTTTTCTACTTTTCCCTTTTTTCTTTTTTTCGATGATTTTTTTGACATCTTTTTCGGGGGCTGTGTTAATAACGTACCGCAAGTGAGCTCATAGGTTGGTATCGCGGGACTTAGTATTTGAAATTTCTGCCCGATCATGCATTTAAAGATGCACTTTTTCCCCTTGCACGCCGCAAACCCCGCGTAAAGTTTCTTTTTAAAGCGATTGTGGCATCTCGTATTAGCTGGAAAAAAAAGTTTGGTTAATATTAAAAAAATAGGTTTTCAGCGTTTTTTTTGAAACAAACTTGTACTTACGAATACAATCTCTTTGATTCCAGAGGAGTTTAAATCCAGTTTTACATGAGCAAAAATAATCGCCTTTCAAGTTGTTACAGTAATGAGCACAACCTCCATTATTAACAGCACATTCGTTTATATCTAAATACATAGAAGAATTTAATAGTTTAATACTTGTGGGTAGAACAATCTTATATAAAATATCAAATATTTTTCACACTTGGCAATGTATAATAATTGAGTAAATCCCCTCTCATAAGTACTGTAACGTTTATTTGCCTGATAGTCTTTTGTATGAAAGCCGTTTTTAATCTTATATTATTTTATTGCGAAAGGTTCACAAACAACCGTTCACAAGCTTGTACCACGAATACTAAATATCATCCATTGCAACGTTTAACTAATAAATCACGTGATATAGATAACAGTGTAAACACGTGACTTGTGGTGTAAACACGTGACTAGGAACAGATAACACTTAGCGTAAACAAGAAAATGGCGGTTTCGTTACAGTACAGTAGTAGCCCTTAAAAACCATTTTGAATATTCTTATTCTTACCTCCACATCTTACTTGTGAGAATAGTTGGTAACCACTTGGACAACTGCAAGTAAATCCACCGATTGTGTTTGTACAACTTCCTTGACAAGTGTCGTTTAATAAACACTCGTTTATATCTGTATGAAACGTCATCAAGTTGTAGTTTTTTATTTTATTTTTTTATTTATTGCGATAAAAATTTTGGTTTAATTTCGTATAAACTTTCGTGCATTTTTCGATGTTGTAATGCTCTACTCTAACCCTTAACCAGTTGACTTAATTTTTCGCTGTTTTTGGTAACAATGATTTTAATTAAAGCAAATTTCTTACCAACACATGAGGTACGGTCAGAAGCAACCTTGTAACCTTCTGGACATGAGCAAATGAAGCTTCCCTGATTGTTTCTACATTCAACCTCACAACCACCATTATCTGTCGTACATTCATCGATATCTGTAATGTTCAAGCATTAAAATATGGCAAAAGTATTATTTCAGACCCTTGTACTAGAGTTAGACTTAAGGTCTTTTTTTGTCTTTGTTATATTTTTACCTTCACAAGATCGGTGATCACTTTGTAGCACAAACCCTTGGGCACATGAACATTGTCCGCCTATTGGAGTATCCTCGCAATCCGCAATACATCCACCGTTATTAACTGCACACGACACTGAAACATAATTATATATATTAAACAGTATTTGCGTTAGCGCAAGATGTCGCTGCAGAGCAATTAAACTCGTTAGTACTCTGTCTATTGTTTAGGTAAACAGGATTTGTTGTATAAAAGAATGTAATCTAATAAATTCAAGACGTTTCGGGTGGGTAAAATTACCATATACAATTTGTAAGAAGCAAATGTTATGTTAGTTTGCGCCAAGTCATGCTTTGGTTAAAATTCAACACTTTACTTTAATCTACTGTATATAGTTTTTACCTGCTGATCTTCGATGCCGAAATTTATTGTAAAATTGCACAACTTTCATGACGTCATACGTATATCCTATATTACGAAATATACATCAATATCACTACTATAGGCTTAGTTGTTATAATAAAACTTGTTTATTATATTGCTTGCTAGTTAATGCATTAAAAACAGCAATTATTAAAAGCAAGGCAAGCATTTAAAAAGCCTTAATCGTTATTTCTATTAGCCTGATGCAGATATATGAAATATTTTAGCTTTACCTGCACAGCTGGTCATATCAGACTGTAGAACGTAGCTGCTTCTGCATGAACAGAACGAAAATTCTGAAGTTTCTTGACAAATGTGATCACAACCTCCATTACCGTCTGAACACAATCCTGCAATTGATTTATAGGATAAATTATTGGTAAAAAATATGTTTTTATTCCATTTATTTATCCTTGATGTAGGAAGATCGACTTAACGACCAAAACATAGAGTAACACCAGTTACCTTGATTATGATTGCTCGCTAATTAAAAGCTACTAATATAAAGAAAAGCGTTATTAAGTATAAATAGTTTCGTAAACTATCCAAAATTTGTTTTGCAAATAAAATTCTATTTTAAGTGATAATACTGTAAAGTTATGATGGATTTTAAGGTTAAGCACCGCGTAAGGAATGTAAACATTATCTAACCAAGTATATCAATCATCTGTACACATATCTGTCAACGGATGCAAAATTTACCCTTATTTTGGCTCGTAACATTTCAACACTTTAAGCCTATCCGCATGACAGCGCCTTAAATCGTTTTTTGTAAACGGGTTTAACGATTAGAAGGGTAATTGTAGCTGGCTAGCTTGCTATAGGAAACATAACACGGCACTAATTTGACACGAGCGAACAAGGGTTGAGATCTATTTTGACGTTTTCAAGTACATCTGTCAAGATCTCTCCGCGGTCAATTAGCGCTGCACGTGTTCTTATTTGCGCTTTTTTTAATGCGTTTATGCATTCCGTAAACCCAATAACCAATATTGTCAATTATGAATTCAAACTACTTTATAAAATGTGCCAAAAATATAACCACAAGAACTTAGAAATTAATACCTTTCTATAAATGGTTTGCACTACACAGTTATTCGTTACAATTTGCAGAATTTGGTAAATAAAAACTAACTTTACTGTAAATGAAAATGTCAAATTTGTTAAAATCATTAGTAACTTACTTATGCAACTTCGGCCGTCAGAGTGTAATCTATATCCGTTAAAGCACTCACATGTCCTTGTCGAAGAATTGCAAAAATGTTGGCAGTTTGATGAACATATTCTGGCATGATTTGGATCTAAAAATATTAACAAAACATAAGGTTTTATAAATGTTTAAAATTACTATAAATTGGATTTCTATTTTCTGTTTGGAAAGTTTTTTTATATTGTGGTTTTATTTGGATTGATTGGTTTTGACGTTTACTTGTAACAGATGTTTTGAAAGAATATCAGACCGCAATGACATTCAAAAAAACTGTTTAATTCTCAGAAATTTTCCAATTTAAAAAAGTCAGGAGAAACAAGAAAATGCAAATTTATAATTTTCCCAACAAGATTTATTTAAGCCCCAGGCATCAACAACTTCTTAATTCAATTAACGGATTGAAAGTATAAAGTTGAGGTAATTCAATATGTTGACAAGAAACAGATTTAACTTGATAACGAACCTTGGGACTTTGACATCAACTTAATTTGTTTAAGTTCCAATTTGTAATTTGTTTAAAACCAAATTATTTTAAATTTATACATAAATACTTCTATCTATATGCAAAATTTAATCAAAATATTTTTAAGTATGTTAATATCACTTTTGACATGACTTAGCTTGTTTGATAATGCCAAATCATGACATTGTAAATTAGATATTTTTTTCCACTTTTTGTCGATTGTCTTTGTATTTAAAAATAGCACTGAGTTTCTAAAAATCACTGCTTATGTGTAAGCATGCAAAACACGATGTGCTAACTTATTTTGTCCACAAAGTCAAGCCGTAAAGTTCACCCTTTAAAGATAATATGTCGAAAATTGAAAGGAAGTTTGTGTTGTGTGTTTTAACGCTATAAATAATTAGAAAACCTCGCTTAAAAGCGTGTCCAAAACGTGTTTGGTTCCAAAACAACGGCGTTTTTAATGTGTTTTTTTACTTTTGACTGACAGGTTGTTCAAGGCTATAGGGGAACATAAAGTTCTAGGTATTTAAGTTCTATGCATATTTGTGGTAAAGGTAATTATTTTAAAAGAGGGATCAGCGTAATCATTGACTTAATTTTTGTAAACCTACCAATTTTTTCCCACAAACTTTTAATACATTTTAATATCGTTACAAGTTTTAAAATTTTAAGAAGCCTGTAAAATCAGAACTCCTTTATACATAAGAATTTATTGAGATTTAATGTAAAACAAACGTCAGTCAACGTTCACATATTTACCTTGATTTTGTTAATGGTTTTCTTATGTTTTTGCAACACAAATAATTACAAAATAATCAACGTTTAATGTAAAGTCTTGAAGCAGGCGCCATAAGTTATGGGAATATAGGTCAAAACAAACTTATTAAAGTTTCTCAAGGTCCAAATCCAAAGCCACGCGTCATAAAAGTGTGCTTTATGACGTCAGTCTGGGATAAGTGGTTTTATTGTGGATTTAGAAGCAGTAGTTTCCTACCTGCCGCCGTCTACTTCTGTTATTTACATTGGCATTCTTACAAGTGTGCACAGTGATTAGAGTTTTGTGTGTATTTAACAGCCCCACCTAATTTGCTTTGAGGGTGAATACTAACTACGTCATAAATTCTGACGTCATAGTTCGAGGTCTAGACCGCTGGGATTACTGAATACACAAATGAACACGGTTTGATGTGGATTATTAAGTTTAAATGGAGAACGCTTAACGGAAGACTTAATCCGAATATAGCGTGACATGGAAAGTATATTAGTCATATTGGGTAAACATGTAATATAAATTTAATAGTGAGTTATTTATCTTTTATATGTTATGTTAAATATACATTGCAAATTTGTCTGGTTTCGCCCTTTCTGTACCCTATAAGCAAGCGACTGTGATGACAAATGTGATGGTTAACTTTATTTTACAAGTCTAGTCGTCTGATCACCCATATACGTTTGTATTTTATTTCTATTGTAAAATTACTGACTTTACATTTTACGTCTAATAAATATCACCAACTTCACCCATATATTGGTTTAAAAATAAATATTTTAAAGAACAAGATTACCTTTTCTTTGACACGATCTTCCATCTGGTTGTAATTGAAACCCAGATCTACAAGAGCAAATAAAGGAGCCTTGAATATTGGTACAATCATGATCGCAAATACCTTCTTGTGTGGTACATTCGTTTACATCTATGTTAAAAAAGGAAGTTTAAAACGTAAAGTCGCTTGGCTTGCTATTATATATTTATTAGTTAAAAACTCTTAAAAAAAATCATTGAAAAATACTTAATAGAATAATTCGAATACAAAATATTTCATGGTCAAATTTTGTGGTTCCCAAATAATGGCTCGGGCACCGTTTAATCGAGCCCAAAAGCACCCGGATACGAACCTTGGCATTCTCTAGTTCGATGTGAAATTTGGAATCCAGTAAAACAAGAACAACGAATTTGCCCGTTTTGTTCACTGTTACATAATTGTGCACAACCCCCGTTTTGCCAACCACAAGTTTGCTGTATTGTCGGCGAAATGTCTAAGAAAGAATAACAAAAGTTATGGATTGTTTAACATAAGGTAAGTGATATAAATGTCCTGAAATACTTACATTACGTTGTATGACACTGTTTTTTATTGCATAAAATATATTTGGTATAAATACAACATTAGCGTCTTATATATAAAAATATATATAAATATGTTTTGTGTAAAATATGGGCATTGAAGTAGTTGAGTGGTTATAAGCCTAACTTAAAAAGTTATAATTTATTGGCTTGTTCAAAATTTTGCTCAGCTTCTTTTTAGCTTATGCTTCTAGCTTACGCAAAACGTACATTTTTAGGAAAGCGCTTTTACGAAAAACGCGTGCGACGCACTTGCGCTGCAAAGCATATAAGTATCACAGTTGTTTAAGGAATTTTAAGCATTGTGAATTTTACAATTAACTTATTATTCTTCCAATATAAACATTAGACAATATGCGATTGTCTATTGATTTCTATTGTTACAGTAATTGTTACTTGTTTAATTGTTGTATTAACAATAAAACAAAACAATTTGTCTAAAAATTAATTTTAATATTTTTTTATTTTTAAACATGTTTATTTTATATTCATGATACATTTTTAAAGAATTTGTCCCACCAAAGCGTTCATGTAGTTAGATTTATTATTTGTTATAAACAGTCGTAAGTTGTGTACCTTTTTAGGTCAAAAATTAGACTAAATTTAAGTTTAAGTCCAGGTTCTTATGAAAAGGAAACGGGGCGGATTAGGACCGTATAAAGTTTCAACACTTATCCTATTTAACTTAACTCTAATACCGAAATTAAACAATTTTTAGGAGAGAAAATGATTTAGTTTCGCACGAGTTAATTTCTATATTCCTATCTTTATATAGAATATAGTCTATAGACCTTAGATTCATAAATACCAAACATTATTTTAATATATTAATATTTTTAGAAACAGATTTAATAATATTTGTAATTTTCTGGTAATGATGTTTAGAATTAGTATTTTGATGTTTCGTTTTTGATTAAATATTTTGCCTAGTTATTCCTTTAGACAAAATGATTATTTTGATGTGCATTTCACTTGGCTGACTTGCGAACAAAAAGAGCTTAAAGAGTATAATCTCCCTAAAAATATGCTTTTGTTAACCGTTGTACCATGGACTTAACACGACTTTTTGAGATTCTTAGTAACGTCTAAAGATATATGTATATAAATACTAACATTATAATCCTAAAATTTTTTAAACTTTGTAGTTTTTTAAATATTTGTTAATTGTCCTGTTGTTGTTGTTGTAGTTATGTTTACAGCCTTAGTATAAACGAATATTAACCATTGCTGATTGATAAACTTTGTGCTTACCTTCGCTTTTTGTCTTTGATGCTTCGATCATTGTAATCAGAAAAGTAAACACATAAAATCTCATGTTGTCTTATTTTCTTAAGTTGTCTATTTGTCCAGGCGCGATCTATCTTAAGTGGAAAGTTTTAAAAATTATTCCAAATCCAGTTATTGCTCATTTATTTGTTCGTGAATTTAATTCTCACTCAGACTTTTAAATTTTTTTAACTTTTCCTCTGGGCTCGTTGATCAAATGATTTTTTTGAGTGGGAGTATTTCGATAACCAAACTTTTTTCTGCTCTCCTCCTGTCAATCAACAACAACCCATAATTCGATGGTCACGTGACATCAAAGTGCGTCACGCTTGCTTACATCTACACACAGACGCCCAGGGTTCAAAGGTGAAAGGTCACGTGCTTCGCTGTTTGTGATAGTGTGAGGAAGGAATTACATAATGTTTCACTAAATTTAATATAGATATAAACCTATAAAGTAAGAGTAAATTTTGCTAAATACTCTGCCAAAGTCAGCCTAGTACACCTACAGAGTATTAAAAAAATCCCTTTCATTTTCTTCTCAATTCTGACTAAAACAGACTTATTTTTGAAGTGTAACCTCTAGTTAACTTTCCCTACTGACTGTAAGTCGATTACGCTCTACTGTAAGCGCTTACTAAACCCAAAAGAATGGTATTGTTCGTTGGGACAGGGTCCAAAGACAATTTTTATTTGATGTCTTCTCGTGTATATTTAAAAAACAAAGTTTGTCGGTAGAGCAAGGAGGTGTGCCGCTTCGTTCGCACGTAAGTTTGTTTTAGAATTTTTGTTGTTTATTCTTGCCAGTGAAAAGTTGAAAACAGAAAAAAACCACAGACTGACATTTGCACTACTCTATAGACCGATAACTACTGGTCAAGAGTTCATTTATTACGCTATGAGAGAACAATATGAACGTTTTCCCATTAAGTAAAGGTTTTGTATATAGATTGACCGACTTCTGCAGTGTCACAGCCCAAAGTTCAGCCTATAACTGTTTTAAAGGCGTTCTAGTTTGCATAACCTTTAAATCATTACAACATCGTAAGTTCACTTCAAGTGGATTTAACTCCTACGTTCGCTGCGGTTATTGTTGTTCGCAATACGCGGTCGCCGATAACGTTGACCGAATTTTTTTAAATATAAAATTTACGTAATTTTGCTGCGGTAAAGCATCGACATAAAAACAGTTTGATTTTTTGGACGAAAGTTTCCCACGAATCGCTCGGTTTGAGTCATTCCACCTGCTGTGGTGACGTCACAAATGTTGTATTATTACGTCACGCTTGAACGAGCGACGGCTTTAAAAATCTACATGCTTGTCAAAACGTCTGATTTTTCGACAATACATGAGTGATGACGTGTAAACGAAAATTTAACCGCTTCTTAAAATGCCGTTCAGAAAATCATTACAAATCGTACTTGGATTTATACTTGAGACTCTTTAGCAACGAATGTCAATTTTTCCGTATACTCTAGCCTTTAAAATTCTATGAAACTTGAACTAAGGGTTGAAGGGGCATCCTTCGGCTAAGACCAGCTTATGTAGTTGGGTTAAATGTTTGGGTAAAAGTAAAGAAAAGGATCTTAATAAATACTTATGGATTAGGTTGTGTAAAGGGTTCTTTAATAAGTGAGAATCGGCGTGGAAAAATAAATTTCTCCTTAAATTGAATAACATTACGGAACTAACAAAATTTGGTTTATTTTTGAAAAAGTATCCTTGTTCAAATTTCTTTGGAATTACAAAATTGAAATGTTTTAGGTTTAAAGATAAAATTAATTAACTTCCGTGATTCTACAATAACTTGGTTATAGTCGTTTAAAACTTTTTATTACTTTTATATACTCGTGTTCTGCTAAATCAAAGGGAGGCTGAACTTGAGTAAAGTTTATGAGCCAAGGTTATCTCCCTCATAAACCTCTTTACACACAATTGATTTATGGTTAATATAATGTAGGTCACAAAAAATACGTATTACTATCATCTTATGGTATTACTGATAATAGAAATATTCTTATCTGTTAATATAAAGTTAATCAAAAAAGGATAACGACTTGCTTGTTGTAGTATAGAATGAGTCATACACTGTCTCTATTGTAAGTTAAGTGCTGGAAAACCACATCTAATAACTTCCGATATTCTCCACTTGACTTCTTATTTACCACCAACTAGTTGAGATAAAATTAATTTCTGATCTAAACTCTGTCGCTAATTTTTACTACATTTCAAAAAGTTTTAAAGAAATATTCTTTACGTTTAAATATGGTTATTGTTAATTAGTTTTTTAATTATTTTCTGGCATTATGTAAAAGAGGATCTAATCTATATTAGGCTTTTTTTAATTTTCGTTCCTTTGCATTCGAAAAAAAATGATTGCGTAAAAACCTAGGTTAATTATTTAACTATTCCTTGAACTTAAACACGTTTAATGAATAGTAAAACAATCTTACAACCTAGCACAATTTAGCGGTAAATTTAACATTAATCACTACCCACAATGACATATAATCGGTTGTTGGCAAACATCGGTGCGAATGAATAAACAAAATTACATCCGTACTATGTTTAAGTTACCCCGATATAAGGTTATTGTTTTTATTATTATTATCTTAGGTTGATGGTGTTTGTCTTTGCGAGTTTAAAGTCTAAGTCTGGGTTAACCAAAGGTGGTACAGTGGTTGTTAATTTATGTAAAAGCTTCTTTGAAAGTTATAACGTTGTTAAAGGTATAAAGAAGTGTTAAAGATATATTTATTCTTAAAGTAATTGTTTATATATTTGATTTGTTTATATTTATTCGTTCTGTGTTTTTGATAATTTTTAAGGTCATTTTTAATTGTAAAAAAATACGTTTGTGATCTAACTGTAAACTTTGAGTTGCCGATAAGGAGGCTCGAACACTAGACTCCTTGAGCGTAACTCAAATAGCTTTTTGGCATTACCTAGTGGTTGTTTTAAAAGCTGTTTTCAATAAACCTTTACATACTAAAACCATATTGATATAGTTACATTTAAATTGACAGCTTTGTAAATTTTATTTGTATACATTATTTTTATATGAATTTTGTTAATTGCAGATAAATATAATTAAGATGAATACATATTTGGTGAATTTTAAAATCATTTTATTCTTCTGATAAAATGAACTCTCTTTCAAATTGAATTTTCTGCCTCGGTCTCGCAAATGCAACTTCCATAACTCCTTTTTCTTTGTCGTTCGGTTCTCTGCGAGTATCATTCCATGGTATAAGGGCTAAGAAAAATTGATATGTGGTTTTAGTATTGATGTATATAAGCAAACACTTTTCTGATAGTTCTGTTCTTGAAGTATCAAAATAAAAAAAGGGTTTCTGCCTTGTAAATTTTAAAAATTAACAGCGTACTCATAATTTGTTAAATACAGCCTACCCAATTAAAAAGTAACAACTGTCTTATATATTATGGCTAAATTTTGCCTTTTATGCTAAGTTTGTTTTCTGCAAAAAATTAAAAAAAAAGGTACAACAAACGGCTCAGAAAGGGCAAAATAAGGTTATTTTCCTATGTCTGCAGCATATGAACTTCGACGATGACGTCGTGCGTCACGTGACTCGCGAGCGTAGGGCTTTTCCCTATTTACAATATTTATCTTTAAAACCCGATATCTCAAAAACTACTTGACCAATTTTTAAAATAATGGTATCGTCGTGCAAGTTGGAAAAATTCTAACATAATTTAAAAAGAAACTCTGCGATCACACTATCTCTTTAATTTATTACCACAATATTACTTATGTTTTTTGGCAAACCTTAAAAATTTGAATTTATTTACCGTTGTGACCAGCCAGGTTAAATGAACCCACAACAGTTTTAGTATTGTCATTCTTTCTTAATAAGCGAAATTCAATAAATTTTATTGATAACTCTTCAATTGTAAATCCTTTTAACACGAAGCATTGTTGAAAACTAAAATAAAAACAAATTTAATTTTTATTTAGTTAAAGGTTTGTAATAAGAATATTAAAGTATTGAACAGCATATAAATATTTCTATGCTATGTTTTTAGAGTAAATTTAAAACAATGCCTAAAACTATAAGTTTTTTTTATATATACTTGCAAGTCATTTTCCATGTTGTTGCTTTCTTATGAGTTTTCAACGATCTTTTTCTCTCGTCGTAATCAGGATAAATATAAGCCTTTACCTGAACTTTTTGATTTTCTCCGCTTTTCAGAAACTTGGTCTCCCCGATAGTTATTACTAGCTCAGGTAAATCTCCTCGTTCTTCGTCCAAGTCCGGTTGTAGTTTGTCTAGGAGGTTCTCGTCTTTTTGTCGGTATATCGTGACCTCATTCGGGCTAAGGCTGTGGTGTAAAAGTTTGTGTTAAAGACCGATGTATATTGTGACCTTATTCGGGGATAGAATGTGGTGTAAAAGTGTTTGGTAAAGACCAATATATAACTTGATCTTAATCGTACATTGGTGATAAAGTATTTTAAATGTCCAATGTTTTAACATTTACGTTAAGTAATATATAGTTTGCATATCTGAAATACTTCACCTTTTATAAGTATCTCTTTCTTTTCCTTTGATTTTTGGTTGAACTGGAATAAATTCAATTGACAGTGAGCAGGTTGGAGGCTAAAAAAAGGGAATTTTGTTTTTTATTGATCGTTTTTTAAATTAAAGTAAATGTGAATTATATTTTAAGGTATTTGGTTAACTTTTCATTAGCCTTATTATATTGAAATTATTTGTCTATTAATTCTTTAATAAATGGCATTTAACTTACACTTCTTCTTTCTTTTTGCTTTTTCGAATCTTGCAAATCTTTTATTTTATCCAACTCATCGTGATATTGTTTCATAAATTCACTTTGTGTAACATGGCCCAAAGAAACTTGGTATTTTTCATTTATTTCGTTTTGCCTTTCTTTCCATTCATTCGGGAAGGTTTTGCGATATAACTTTGCTTTTGCCAGCAAGGTTTTCGGCTGTTTTGCTTGCTTTGATTTGGGAAATTTTTTCGATATTCGTTTGATAAAATTGGATTTTTTGGAGAAAAATCGCTCGGAAAAACTTGGCCTTGATTCGTTTTTCTTTTCTTCTTCTTCTTCGATAAAAATGTCGTCAAATGCTTCATCGCTTAGGCTTGGGTTTCTCTTTGTTATTTTTGTGTTTTTATTTGTTATTAACTGATCAGTTTCGGAACCAGAGTTATTTTCGTTTAAATTTAAACCTTCAGAATCGGTTAAACTATCGGAAAAACTAACCTTTTTCGAACTTTTTCTGGACTTTTTACCAGTTATTAAACTCATTTTATCGAAATGTTTTTTTCAAGTTTAAAACTAACTTTTAGTTGTTACTTCAGTAATAGCAGAGGCCCGTAGTACAGACATGCTTACATATTTTGCTCTAAATAAAACGGTTTTATTTATAAAATTTAAAAACAAAGATCGCCATTTTATAAATAAAAGTAATTAACCAAGTTATGCATATTTTTTTTCTTTTAATTAAACCATATTTAATATGCTGATTTAAATAGTAAATATTTATGGATTCTTAATTCTGCTCTTAACTATTATAGATATCAGTACAATGTAACATAGCCATTGAAAGCCTGAATAAAAACTTAGATTTCAATGATTTGTTTACGTTTTTGTCAAGCCTGCAATATAACATTAACTGGATTTTCCAAAACATCTGATCATTTATCACGAATTGAAAAGTTTTTCGATTTCTCGTGGCATTCGTTTCCGCTTTAAATGCGAAAGCGTTTATTTTAGTCGAAAGTTGTAACGTTTTTGGGATTAAAACTTTTTACTTACCCTTGCCTTATGTATAGTGACATTTAAAAAATATTATTGGCATTTAATTTCCATTACATTGTTAAAAAAAATTGGCATATCAACCAAAATCAATTTAGAAAATGAAGAATTTTCATTGATTTTGACAGCCTAGGGTAATTAAGTTGGATTAATTGGTTTTTATTTATTATGCGCACATAGCATAATAAAATTTTATTTAAATATTTAATCTTTAATAAAAAATGAAATTTAAGTAAAAGTAGGTTGTTTAACACATACAGCAAATAAAACATGGCATTTTTGTACTTTGGTATTTTTTATTACTATCTTGGACCTAACACAAATAATTTTACGCATTTGAAACCTACTGGTTAGTTTTGTATGTCAAATACCAGCCTTTCTAAAGGCGACATTCAGAATGAATAAATTTAATATTTGTGCAAAATTTATATTCCAAATCTATACAACAAATGAATAAGTTTATAAGAAATATAACCCTCCTTATGCATTCGTCAAATATCGTTCAATAAAAAGGAAGTTTCGGTGTAGTTGACATGTTAACATTTATGTTCCTTTTCAATTTTGATAACACTTAACAATTCAGGTGAATTTGATATTAGCAAAAGATTGTTTTTGATCAGTTTAGTGTATGTAAATGTGTATAGATTATGTTTGAATATGCTTAACAGCCTTGACTTTAGACTAACAGTAGAAACTTACCATAGGAAATTGATTATAACTCAACATTAAAGTAGATCGAGTTTAGGCACAATTATATCAAGTTGAAATATGAATTAAACAAAAAACTTTCATTAAACTTGTTTTCCAAGATTAGCCAAATAGTTTATAAAGTTTACTGTCAGCCTTTTGTTTTAAAATGTAAGAAAACAAAGAAAAGTCTTCGGAATGTCCAAAATATATCGTTACCAATATCGAGTATCTTTGCCACGTGACCAATCTATCGAAACTTTGCTGGAAAAAGCCGAGAGATATCGTCGTTGTTACCCGCAGAAATGGGAAAAAAGAAAGCGGGAAATGAGGCAAGCTTTTCTTGCCTCGTTGGGTAAATATCAGCCGAGTCCGTTTCTAGTTGAATATTACAAGAAGTTGGATGCTATCAGAGCAGGAGAGATTTCATCTGAAGAGGAAACAAAGGTAAAACAAATTAAATTCCAAATTTCTTTTTAATGTTTTTGCTCTAGTTTGAAATGTAAATATTAATTACAATTTAGACTTCAATTTTTTTTTATAAAAACAAATTGTATTTTTAGACCAATCCTCAGATTAAACTTAGAGTAACTTACAGCCCGTTGGAAGCAGTTGTGTTATTCACTAAAAAGCAGAGAAGGGAAAGTCGAAAAAAGAAAAAGTAAATTACAAAAACAAACATTAAATTCTAGTTTTGCAAATATCTAATTGTATGTAAAATTAAAAAAAATGAATGATTTTAATAACCTTCGTTTTTTTTAAATTTTAAATGAATAAAAGTCTTCTATTTTAATTCAAGGCAAAGCGTATACACTGCGAATCAGTACAATGCCTACGAAACAGTAAGGGAATTGGTAAACGAGACCAGCTGTAAACCTGAACTGGTTGTCGACGTCATCGAAGGATTGCATGTTGCCCGCCACAGGGCGACAAAGTGCTGCGTGAGAGTTAATTTAGTACCCCCGGAAACACAGCCAAGAGGGAGAAACATGCAGACTGCGTTTATTATACAAAACGCATACGAAAAACACAGGCATGTAAAGATGACTTAAGATTAAAATTTATTTCATATTTTAATTAAAAACAGCTTAGCAGTACTTTAATTGTGTGTTTATTTTCTTTTTTTTGTATATTTCTTTATCCTCGATGTGGGAAAGTCGAATGCGCGGCTTAACATAGAGTAACATCAGTTACTCCGACCCAGTCTCGAGTTGCCTGTTTTCGTTTGGGATAGTATGGAATATAATTGCCCAATAATTATGCTGCTGATTAAGTGCTGGCTCAGCAAAAGTTCATACCGTTTATAGCGCCTTACTCAAGGGCGCTACAGCATGAGATCAGTGGGGATTAAACCCACGACCTCATGTATGGTGTAGCAAGTGTTCTTACCACTACACTACGCTGCCGGTATAATTCAACATGATTACAAAAACACAAGGAAATGTATATTATTTAGATATTTATTATATAATATGCCTTTTTAACCTTTAGGTCAATATTGTTAATTTATTATACATAAACCGATATTAATTATGTAGCAGTTACAGGATAGCATTTATTGTGATTCACAATACACAAACCAATATTAATATTGACATTTCCTCGTTTTGTTTTTACCGACATTTCTCGTAAACAATTTTATTTATTTTTTCTAAATGTAAGTGCCTGTTGTTCGGCTTGCCAAAATTTCTCGTAAATATTTTTGGTTTGTTTTGTTTAGATGGAACCACACGTTCGTATTTCGTGGTTTTGCCACCTCACAGTTAACCTCACGGTCGATTGTTTTGGAAATTCGAGAAAATAAATTTCCACAGAGTGCATGGATGGGTGAGGTGGTGTTGAAAGGAAAAACAGGTTTATTTTTTTGTCTGTTTTTTGGGTGTTATTTATAGTGCGTTAAATAATAAGGTAAAAATTTACTAACACAAAGTTTATGAAAAACAAATTTTTAGGATACAATAATGAAACATAAACAATAGGAATATTTTGTTTCTATAAATTCTGTTAAAACAATTTCTGTTTTAATACAACTTTAAACATTTTTTTTTTAAATTTTTGGTTGCTCTAATAAAGTAGAGTTTTTTAAATATGTTTTGGCGAACAATTAATAATAATTGTTTACTTATTTTTGCGGTCAAATCGAATTAATTTTCTACACAAGGACAAAAAAATGACAAGTCAATAAATATTGTTTCTAAATAAACAATTAATCTAGAATAACTGTTAACTGTATGAATACTAAATTGATAATATTAAGAACGGTTAATTCTCTTTTTTTTGAATCAGTAATATCATATCAAGAGTAAATATTTGTGTTTTTAAGGTAAAATTCCGAACGAAGAAGGGGCTTCAATACTAGCAACCGCACTATCCAACCCTGGCATAACCATCGAGAAAATATTAGATGTTAACCACAAGAGAAAGAGAGTTAAAAGTGTGAGCTCCACTGGAAACTAAACCTTGAAATCTACGTCATTTTAACTTGAAAAATTACTGGTTAAACGCAGTGTAATCCTTTTAAATGTTTGGTTTTTGGGTTTCAATCATGAACCACCGTTTAAGCTTTGGTTAATTTTCCTGACCCAAAGGAATGAAAAATATTTGGCAAATAGAATGTGAATATATTCGATTCCACTATTTCTACAACAAAACACATTTATTTACGCAATAAAGCATAAGATACACTTCAAAAATTACCGTTCGTTGCAAAATTCTTGTTGTGTTAAAATGCAACTTTGAGATAAAATTACACATTTCAACAGTTCAAACGAGGTTATAACTGAGTAATAATATAAAAGAGGTTGGGAAATCAATTTCTGACGTCATTACATTGCAAAATTTATTTTTCAGCCACAAAGCAAAATATAAACATTTTTTGCAAATCAATGTGGAAATTCCTATGGACGTTGCTTTATTGCAAAATCCACATATCGAAATTGCTTTGTAAACGTTTTCGCGTATAAAGGCGAATTGAATGAACTGACTCGCACAGATTTTAACAACCCCTTGTCGATTGCAAGCTGGATTATTCTTAAACTATTCGGCTGGTTCAAATCTGGGCTTAAAAGCTCGTGGTATTGCGATTCCGTATAGATAGGCTAATGTATATATACAGACAAGGCTTTAAATAGAAAGGCGTTTTAAATGTCGAGTTGGACAAGATAGGATATATGATATGACAGGCAAATTCAATGAATGTTGATAACCTATCGATCGTGCATTTACGTAAATGGGATATACGTTTATTGATAAACATATCATAATACTAAACCTAGTTAAAAATTAATTTGTTAAGGCTAAGACTATAAAAGTCGGTAATAAAATTATGTAACTGCCCTTTTTTGAAGGCCAGTTATTTTTGCAGGTCGCTATTTTGCAAGCCCAGATAGCCGAAAATGTTAAATTATTTTTTAATTTAGAAATAGGCTAGATAGAATTGTTTATGCAACCCTGTTGTTTATGTTAACATGGTAAAGTATGCGTGGTTAAATGAGCTATGTCACGATGTACAAAGCTCTCTGCAGACCACCTAGTTGGCTTAAAGTGATCTTTAAAACATGTTTAAACGATATTTTATTCGTAGTTAGATCAGCTTAATTGGTGTAACGACCTACGGCACTTGGAAGAACCGGTTTTACTTGCATTTACTTACACAGGAAATCTTATATTTTGTATGCAATGTCTCGGTTCGTTTGAAATAAAATTTAGGCCTGGCAAAAATGTGATTTGTTTACATTCATGACCTGATAGTAGAAACTTTCACAGGCCCCTTTTTTTCTCAAGATACAATTTTATTAAGAATAAGAAAAAGAGAGCGTACCGTTTAACCCCTACATGGGCTTAAGGGTTTAGTAAGTCATTTATATTTAAAAAATAAATAAATATAAAATATTTAAATTCATTGGTTTTAGCGTAAATTGTTTTAAATTCTGTAATTTAAGTTTTTTCTTAAATCAAATTTTTTTTTCTTTAAATTAATTTTGAAAATAATAATTTTTTTATGTCCCGTAAGGAAGAGACATTTTAACATGCAACTAAACGTTACATTCCATCGCCATTACAATCATGTCCTTGCTCTAAACATAACAACAATTAGAGTTTGATCATACCAGATTATCGACCGCGAATGTTTAGATAAATGAAAAATATGAACGGAAACGCCAGAGATGTGACACGACCTGATTTATTCTTGAGAGCGAACTATTTCCGCTTCATGCACTCTCTCTCGTACAGTCTCGCCTTTGCTATAGTAAGTGACGCACATTTTTCGAATCGTTGCACGAATCATTCTCTTATTTCGCTGAGCAACGTTACGGAAAGTGTGGGGGCGTTTTATTGTGAATAAATTCAGGAAAGTTTGAGTAGAAATGCTTAGTTCCTGATGCGGAAAACTTAAACATTTAACCCTTTTACCAGGCAGTTGAGTTAGTAAATCAGTAGTTTTCTCTGAATAGTGACTAATAAAAAGTTATAAAATAATTTTTTATTTTATTTGAAGTTAAGTAGAATATTTTAACAGTTTAGGAATATCATTTTCTGTCTAATTTCTTGCAAGAAAATGGATTCAATTGAATTGGTTGAAAACGGGTAAGTTTCATTCAAAATTAATTCGGTTTAAACACTCTAAAAATATAATAACACCATAAACATATGAACACAATACTATGACTTAACGCTTCTGTGTTTATATTATTTTAAAACAATGAATCACATACAACGAACATACTTGTTATGTATACAAGAAACATTAAAGTACCTGAAAAATTTCAATCTTTTAAATTATTTAGTACCAAAATCATTTTAAACTGACATTGAAAAAAATATTGCAAGAAAATTAAACTTTTTAATATTGAATTAATTATGATATCAAATGAAATTCTTTACAGTCGGCATGGTTCTAGAACTGCTGACCCATACACTAGAAGAGAATCGAGGAAAAGAAATAATGAAAATGATGTGTTTTTGGAGGATGATAACTCTCCTATTTTTAGAGGAAACTCAACAAAGGTTTGTAATTAAAAATTTAGACTTAATATAAAAATGTTGATTTATAAATTACACCATTTATAAACTAGTTTCACTTTGCTATCGGTTAATCAAGTTATAAAATAAGAGTTGCTTTATTGGCGAAATATCATCAAAATTGAAACATTAAAATTGTTTTATAAAAACTTTTTTTAGAGCAGTTAATTGCTAATTGTCCATATTTACATATTTCCTTCTTATTATATGTCGGACATTACAGCGCATTTTCGCAAGAAAAATATTAAAAACGTATGGCTATTGCAAACTTAAATTTGCAACATTTTCATATGAAAACTTCCGTAGCAATATGAAATTACTACGAGATAATATTGTAACTTAAAACCTTATAATAATATTGTAACCTAAAACCTTATTATCAATTTGGCGAATATTTTGAATTAGTTTAACGTTTGCGCATCTTATCCTGCTTATAGTATTATTCTGTTGCTTCGTAAATCTTACATACGGTAGCATATGACTACAACAATGAAGTTATTTTTAGATGTTTCGGACAATAGTTGGCTTATACACACAAAAAGCTTTGTGTTATATTCCATAAAAATATGGTGAAATGTCAATATAAAGCTTGTTGTCCCCTGAAATATAAATCCTTGAATAAATGTTTAAATATCTGGGCTAAAATAATATAGTATAAAACAAAACTTTCTTTAAAAAGTTTAAAAATAAATGTGCATGTAACATTCACAAAAAAACTAAATAAATATGTGACTTGCCTTTACAAAAACAACTCTTCTTGCACAATGTAAAAAACTATATGACTTTTTAATTATGACTTATTTGTTTTAGGCTATGCTTAAGCACAAACCCAGCAAAGCAAGTGTTTACCATCAGGATCTACAGAAAGGAACAGCTTCATTTCCGTTGAGTGTTTTTAATCTGATGAACGCAGTCTTGGGATCAGGAATTCTTGGGCTTGCTTATGCTATGGCCCAGCTTGGATATGTTTTGTTCTTGTAAGTAAACGTTTAATTTAATGTATTATATCTCTGTGGAAATGGTATGGTCATAATAGGTATAGAATATAAGATCTTCTGTGTATTTTACCTTAAACAAAAGTGAATGTCCTTAAAAATGTATTGAAAAGTTTAACAAAACTTAATTACTAACTTTTAAATGTTACATTTAATTCCTAAATACTACAAAGTTACAATATGTATTGTACAATAGTATTACAAATATTTAAAAGTTTTGATTAAAAGAATATGTAGGCTTGGAACTATAGAATGCAATGAAATAACTGTTTTTTACAAATATCAATATAGACTTTTTCAATACCGTAAAAATTCTTGTATTACATCCTAACTGAAGCTTAACACATTGACTACAAAGTCGCTTTTATCAATTTTACTACGGATGACTTAATTAAGTGGGAACATATGCGTTTAACGTGTTAACCATCGTACCGTAGTAGTTTAAACCAATAGAAATCTACAATAGGTTCCCGCCCACAAAAACCCAAACACCATAGCGGTAATATTGTGGGCATATTTTACGTATTTTTTGTAGGTCGATAAGTTTAACCGGTTTATCAATCACTAGAATACGTTTTTTTAAGAATTAGTAATTAAATGACATACTAAGTTAAACAAAAAAAATTAATAAAAAAATAATTTAAAATGAAAATAATGTAATAAGTTAGTGATCTTTATATATATATAAAATATAAATGCTTACAACTACAAAACTATTTAAAAAATATTTATTTTTTGCATTTAAATTGCTTAAACTTTATATACCAATTGGTCATGTATGGTTTTCTATACCAATTTGGTCATGTATGGAAGTCTTGAATCAACTTTTTTAATTCAAAAAATTTTTGTTATGTTTTAACTCGATGTAGTAGATTCACATTCCTTACATTTAAACCATGACATTTGCTCATCTTGTGCGCACAGATTGTAAAATGTTACGTAAAAAACATTTTGACATAACCACATTCAATTAGGATTTAATTGAGTTTTGTTTTACCCAAAATTGGTATATATTTGTATTTGTATGTAAACTATGTGATAATAAACTCCTCTATATTGAATGTATTTTAATTACCCTTGAATATGAACTCGTATAACATAGCATTCATTAATTAAGCACAATACGCCGACACCATAAATTATGTTATATTGTGCACAACATATTTATGACATTCTTATATGATATAAATCAATTTTTATTTTTTGTTTTTAGTTTTTTCTTGACATTCGTTGCTGCATTTGCTTTATTTGCAATCCACCTTCTTCTTATAATGTGTGATAAAACCGGAGTTAAAGCTTACGAAAAACTTGGCAGAGAGGCTTATGGTCTTCCTGGAATGGTTAGTATACTAACTCCAAGAAATCAAATAAAAATTTAAGTGTAAAACGTACCAAAAATCAGTTGATTTAAAGAAATTCGAAAAAGTCATAAAGCTTGGCATAGTATAAAAGACAACAATTTCTTTAGCATTTACATTTTCTTATATCACTGCAAGATGATTTTATTTTATTTTAATTTAATAATTAATTTGTTATTATTTCAAGGTCGTTGCAGCATGTTGTATCGTATTACAAAACACAGGAGCCATGTGTTCGTACATGTTTATTATTAAGTATGAGTTACCAAATGTTCTGATGACATTATTGGGAATGCACGAGTCAGATGGGTAACAACTTTTTTGTTAGATTTATAAAAAAAAACTAATAATATTTTTCAAGTGTTTGCCATTTAAATTGTTTTTTGTTGGTTTTATCTTAAGTGACTAGATTTAAAATTAAGTAAAAGTGTTTTTACAAATTAATTAACATCTGACCTTTTAAATATTTTTTGATCTGATATTGATGACTTTATTTTTATAAATTAAAAACCACTTAATATAACGTGCCCAATACCGCAACGATATTATTTACTAATCCTGTTTTTACAGAAGATTATGCCTAAATTATTCATTTAGCATTAAATGACTACGTCATAATTGTCATGGTTTTGTTATCAGCTTTCAAAGGTCCAATTTATTTTTGCTTACCAATATTTTATATTTTTATTAGGTCCTGGTATTTAAACGGAGATTACTTAGTAGTGCTGGTGACTGTTTTGGTAATAATTCCACTTGCAACGTTTAAAAACATCGGGTTTCTTGGATATACCAGTGGATTTTCAATCTTTTGCATGTTCTTTTTTACTGGAGTTGTGAGTAAAAAATTAGTTGATTATTGCATTCTTAAATATCATGTTATTTGTAGTTACTTATTCTGAACAATTCCTGATTTTTATTTAGGTTATAGCGAAAAAGTTTACAGTACCATGCCCGTTGGATACCAGAACGTTTGAAAATATAACAACAAACTCCTCGATGGACTCTTTAGCGAACACTACCGGTCCAAATATTACAGATCTATCTCATGGATATGGCGAATTCGAGGAATTTTATCATTTGAATGGACCTCAGCAGTGCAAAGCTAAAGCAGTTGCGTTGACAAACAGAGTAAGTGTTGCTTAAAATAAGATAAATCTTTCAAAAAAATATTTCAAATATTTTTAATTAGAGATTGTCTTTATTGTAGTGGGCTTACAGTATTCCAATGATGATGTTTTCCTTTGTATGTCATACAGCAGTATTGCCAATTTACGCCGAGTTAAAAAGGTAAATTTTTACATTTTTTGCTCTAAAATACGTTTTAGTATCAAATATTGTGTTAAAATATAATTGCCTTTTAGACCAAGTGCGGATCGGATGCAAAAAGTAGCGAATACGTCATTGGGTTTATGTTATACTTTATATTCTCTCGCATCGTTGTTTGGATATCTTACCTTTTACAGTAAGTATATTAAGATAAACCTAAAAAAAGGTTATTAGAACAGTTTATAAATATGTTGGTTATTGTAAGGGGGGTTAAATTTATTAAAGTAAAATAAACTTATGTGAAATTTTGTAAATAAATAAAAATAAAATAAAATTTCGTAAACTATGTTTATTAAATAGTTACTAATACCTGACATTTTAAAACAAGTAAATATCTGTTTATTGTTTGATAGATTGGGTAAATTCTGAAATGTTATTGATGTACAACTACACCAATCCTGGAGATATCTTAACTTTGATTGTTCGTCTTACCGTTCTTATCGCTGTGGTGCTAACTGTTCCTCTAATTCATTTTCCTGTAAGTGCTCCATAGTTGTTTGTTAATATATTCATTATCGCAACAACTACCTTTTAAAATCCATTAAGTAGGTTAAATGTTTTGTTAAAATACTTTTTTATAAAAGAGATTGTTTTTAACATTATTGAGTTAGAATTATTACATTTTCTTCTTGGTTTAGGCTCGAAAAGCTGTTACATTTCTATTGTTTCGAAATCGTCCATTTTCGTGGATAAGCCATCTTGGGATCATGTTGTGTTTTATGGTTTTAATCAACATATTTGTCGTGTTTGTTCCAGATATTAGA
The DNA here is from genome assembly GCF_963082875.1 of Corella eumyota. Classification (NCBI taxonomy): domain Eukaryota; kingdom Metazoa; phylum Chordata; class Ascidiacea; order Phlebobranchia; family Corellidae; genus Corella; species Corella eumyota. Next base: position 2,846,715 of record NC_137495.1, on the reverse strand, counting down.
GAGGTCTTCGGTGTCGTAGGTATTGGATTTCCTAATACAAATATACTTGCTTTTTTTCAATTAACTACAGTTCCATTTCTGTATCACATCCTAATAGTAGGGTTTTTATGACTTTAATTTAGTCTTAAGTTAGCAAATTACAATACGGCAAATAAATTCTGGGCTCTAACATAGGAGTTAACATAGGGCTGTTAACATATTGCAACGTAAATAAGTCTCCCTGTCGGTTCTACGTTTACCTAATTCGTTAATTTCAAATCTCGTACAAGTTCAGTATAAAACACAATGTATTTACAAAACGATAATCAACACTATAAAGCAACCAATTACAACCGTTCATCAGGCTGTTCACTACGACACCCTCATACTATTCATTTCTTACACTTTTAACTTGTAAGTAACGTGATACAGACAACAGATATAAGATGTGCCCACGTGACTAAAGGTGTAAACACGTTACTAGGAACAGATAACAAGTTACAGTAAACAATTAAATGGCGGATTTGTTACAATAACACCACATTGAGAACTAAACCAGGGCCTCCTGTAGTAGTGACTTTTTAAAATCTTAGCCACTGCGCAATATCGTTAGTTGGTGTAAAAAAATATATTTAATAAAGTCATTTTTGCTTTATTCAAGGTGCTACATCTTCCACTATGCTTGTATTTATTCTACCTTCTGTTTTCTACCTTAAACTCGACGAAGCACCAATCAAGACACCAAAGAAAATATTTGCAGTTATAACTATTGTGTGTGGAGTCGTCCTCATGCTTGAAAGTCTAACTATTATTGTATTAGGGTATTTTGAATGATGATGTTACTACCTGATATTAATTATTATTTGATTTTGTTAATATGTTGGGAACTAATAAATTCACTGGTGCCTTTAAACACGAGAAGGAGTTTATGTAATTAAATTTTTGTATTGATTTGTTTTATAAGTTTGTATGGAGTATAAATTTTTGTTTTTTGCGTAACTTAATCACGTGATGTTCTTCTACATTTGTTATATATATTAAAACTTCTAATTGTCAGATAAGGGTATTGCAATAATATCATTAGATGTTTTGTATAAATATAAAATTTTGGATGTTTTTGGTAAAATATTTGTAAAAAAAATCAGTTTTTGATTAAAAATGTTAATTTAGCAAGTTTCGATTTTGTTTATAAAGTTATATTGTCGGTTATAAAAATCTTTAGATGACAAAGTGTGTTGTAAAATTCGAATTTAAGACCTAAAGTTTGTTACTAATATTTGATTATATTCTTAATGTCGAATAATTTGCAGTTTTTTTTATTTTAAACAAATTTATTTTGAATTAAACTTGGATTCGATTAAATTTATGCACAGTATAAAAAGGGAATTAAACTAAAACACATTAAAATGTGCGGAGGTAATTGGGTAATTGGCTTAATTAGATCACAAGTACTTTTATACAACACAAACAATATAAGAAATCTAGGAACAATTGCATTTCTTTTGTATAGGTCAATAAACTTCTAAATTGTTACTGAATTAATATTCGAAAAATTCCAAATAATCTCTTGAACGAAATCATAATCCAGGAAAAGAAAAAACTTAATGACAGCCAATAGGCGATGATATTCAAGTTGATGACGTCACGAGTTCAAAGTTTGCCACATGGTGGCGTGAAAGAGCTTTAGTTGAAATATCCAACTACGATCACGGTCAAGCTTTCGATCATTAGAACTAATCCACAGATGCACATCGCGAGCGCGGATAACTTTTTGAACGATTTAAAAGGACGTGGATCAAGTTTGATGAAGAAAATACAAGGAAGAATAAACACAAGCATGGTAGATGCAGTTGCTCCTAAAGATTTAATAAATTTATTTCATTTAAAAAACTTCTGCTAAAAATTTACTTAAAAGGAAAGTATGCGATGCTTTGTAAAAAAAATGGCATTAATTGATGACGTCATAATTAAATGACGTCATCAACGCTTCCTATAATCTTACCGATGATGCCGAACACTTCTCGAATGCTGGGAACAAAGATGACAAGGACGTTGATCAGGGAGAGAAGGAAGGCCATGATACCAAGATGAATCTTCCAGGAGAAATCGCGGTCCGGGAAAAGGAGGAAAGTCAACGCTTTACGGGCCTGAAAGAAAAATATAAAAGGCTTTAAAATTTTTCGAAATCAAGTTGCTCAAAGTTTTCTTTTTAGTTAAAATGTTGCTAGGTTATATATATGCCTAATTAAGAGGCCTTTGGAATAAAAAAATATGTTTGCAGTGCGGAAAAAATCACATAGAGGGATGTTAAACTATATTACTATGGTAAAGTTGCTGCTCTTAGAGTGAGCAATTGATTGGTTTATACTGTTTATATGATCTTATATAGATAAGTACAGACTATACGGTGTCGTTTATATACGGATAAAAGGGTTGTGTAACTTGTGACTTGTTTAACTTACAGGAAAGTGGGTAAGTGGAACGGTTAATACTACGGCAAACAGGACGGTTAGTCGCACTATCAAAGTAAGAATGTCAGCAGCGTTGGTGTAACTGTACATCAGCAACATTTCGGCCTCCATCCAATCTTAGTAGAGAAATTAGATTTAGGCAACGTTAAGGCTACAACAATTGTACATGAGTTAGTTCAGTTTAAAATAAAGCATTAGGCAAAAAAGGCAATTAAAAATTTGGTGAAAGTCTAGGTGTAAAAATTGGTAGGTAGGTTTTTATATTAAATCTTGAAGGATGTACTTATATATGTACATTGTAAAAGGCTGTTATAAACTTACTGTAGAAAGTAAGATATCCAAACAAGGCAGCCAATGAATAAAGGATGAAACATAAAGAAATTGAAGTATTTGCAACTTTCTGCATATGTGCCGCACTAGGACTAAAAACAAAAAAAAGAAATACATTAGTAGAATGTATTAGTAACGTGAAGCTTGTGCAAGCCAAGCATAGCAAAATTCGTAGTTTGCCTGCGGAATTTCTTTAAACGTTTTTTTTTCAGCGAAAGTGTCGGAAAATTAAAAGCGTGGAAACTGTACTAAGGCTTTCACTTGAATTAATAATAAAGCATTTGTTTAGGTTTAATGTAGTATATTTAAAAATTTGTATCGTCAAGTAATATAATATACTTGGATATTAGCATCTTATCAACATTATGTGCATGATTGAAAATGGATTATTTTACAAAATTTTAAGTAAGGTAATTTTAATTTTTAATTTTAGGCTTTCTTGTGTTATATTAAGGTATATGAACACATATTTGGTGTGTAATACAAAGACTGTAGTTTTATAAAAATTAGTTAATATATAACGTGTTATAAAAATTTGAGTTTACTTACTTTTTTAACTCGGCGTAAATTGGTAAAACTGCTGTGTGGCATACGAACGAAAATGTCATCGTAGGAATGCTGTAAGCCCACTGTTTAAATAGTCAAAATGTTAGTTAGCTATATTTTAAGTTTGTGGGTTGGTTAATTTGGAAGACATAGGTTAAAATACTTTGTAGATGTTCAAAATTTGTTAAAGAATATTTTGTTAGGGTTTTTCAAATATTTTTTGAAATATGTTCGTGCCATCTGTAATACTGAATGTGTAAGTATGTTTAAATAACCTGATAAGAGTTTAGATATGTTTGTACGCTTAACATTAAGTTTAAAATAGTTCAAAGTAAATAGCAATTACTGATTAACTTACACGATCGGTCAAAGCAAACGGTTTTGCTTCGCAGACTTGAGGGCCAAAGTTCTCGTACATTTCAAACGCTTTTTCCTCCAAAGATTTTTGGTACAAATCCTCCTTTGATATCTCCATGATTGTTGTATTTTGGTGCACCACTACCATGGTCGTTTTCGCTATGTCAGCTATTGCGTTGCCGGCAGTGGTCGCTAGAGAGTTTATTGTATCGTTGAACGAATTTGTAACGTATGAATCGTCGTCGCCATGATCCATTGTGACGTTAGTGCTGTTGTCGTGATGTTCGAATATTGATTGGTCAAATAATGGGCATTCAACTGAGAATTTTTTGGCTATAACCTAAAGATTAAAATAGTTGTTTTTTTGAAAATACATATAGTTTTTAAATCTGAAATATTTTTTTTTTTTACTTTTTTGTTTTAACTAAAACTTACGACTCCAGTAAAAAAGAACATGCATGAGATTGAAAACCCGCTCGTATAACCAAGAAATCCGATGTTTTTAAGCGTTGCAAGCGGCATGATAATACAGAAGGTCACCAATAATACTAAGTAGTCTCCATTTAAGTACCAAGACCTAGAAAAAAATTTAAAACAAAATTACACCCAACTAATGGCAAATTTGTTTTTTAATTTAAACATTGTCGCTTGACATGTTGACGTCATCAGTAGTGACGTCATCATTTATTAATGCTTACCCGTCACTTTCGTTCATGCCTAGGAGTGTCATCAAAACATTAGGAAGCTCGTATTTAACTATAAAGAGGTAGCTGCTCATGGCACCGATATTTTGCAACAAAATACAAATGGCCGCTGTGATCTGTTGAAAAATAAATAAATATAGTTTTAATAAACTGTTGGTAGTTGTACTAATACGATTTGAAAAACTTATATTTTTATGTTTTTGAAAGGTGTGAGTTTAAGTTTTTGATATTGATTCAAGTGTGAATACCAAAACCACCTTCAAGAAGTTATTAAAACTTAAAATAAGGGTTTTATTGCCTCTTATAATATTATATGGCCTGATAAAATATCGGTTAAACAGTCAATCAAATATGAGCGCCATAACCTTATATAACGCTGTAGTCCGTTTTACTCTTACGCAATTACAGTTAAATGTAGTAAACAACTTTGAAATAAGATGTGCAAACAAGAACGAGGTGTTATGTTTGTTTTGTTTGGTGCAAAGTGCAAAAAACGTGTCGTTATTTTATGCAAAATCAACATGTACTTTTGGTGTGTCTTAATGTAGTCAACATCTGTTAAGGTTCCTTTTTTTCAATTGAGTTACATTTAAATTTAAAACAAAGAATTTATCAAAAAAAATTTTCTTTTTTAAGTAATTTGTATAAGCCCCCTTATTTAATAAGATTTTAATATGTGTTTTTGTAACACATCATTTGGTTTTATTTTATTTCAAATCACAAATTTGAAATACTTTTACCTTAGATAGAAAATATTTATTTTTTTAACTAATTTCTTGTGAAATTGTCCTTATGTTCTTAGGTATATTGGGTTTAGTTGTAAGCGCCTAATAATGAAGTTTGAACTTAAAAAGCGCCACAATATGATTACCCAATCAAATTACCCCAACCTTATCCCGAGTTGGTATTAATGAAAATTGCCAATTTTTGATGCCATGCATAAACATTAACATTTGCTAAGTTTATCGTGTGCCGATTGGCGATAAATACTAACGAGGAAAATAACAATGCGAACAACAGAACGCAATTCGTTGAAATTGTTTTAATTGCCCGGTATCCAAACACCTTACCGAAAAATATTTGCTTTTTTAATTTAATTATCTGCCTCGTAAAACTTTATGGCCATTGGATATATATACGGACTGTTGATTTTACTTGAAAAATCTTGTGACTTTATGATAATTTTAAAGCTGTTTTTGTTGTTGTTTTTACTTCAGGTCACTGTCATTTTAATTCAATTAGGTTTAATGTTTAACCGACTTTTTAAACCACGTGTTGTCGCTAACTTTATGTCAACGTTTACGACTTGAATGTGCAGAAATGAGATGACGTCATTTTTTGGTTTCCTAATTTTTAAGACCAGCGATTTATGAAATGATTCATTTTTTAAACTTGAGTAATCAACACGTGTTAAATTTGGGTATTGCTTATTGTTAAATAAAGTCCAAAACTGCCTTGGTAAAGTATCAAATTAATTTAAAACCGCCCTTGAAAATAACTACCACAAGAGCCTGCATTAAAATGCTTTTAGAAGAACTTTGTACCGTTGTTTGTGTGTTAAGATCGGCAACAAGAAGGGTTTAAATAATATGCAAGCTAAATGTATTGATACTTACTCGTCCTGGTAACCCAAATGCTCGAAATCCAAGTTTTTCGTAAGCTTTAACCCCGGTTTGATCGCACAAAATTAGGAGTAAGTGGATTGCATAGATCGCAAAGAAAGCAACGATAACTTCACTTACACTAAAAACAAATTAAAATGATTAAATTTAAATTTAAGAGCGTGTTTAATTGTTAGTTTGTAGGTTTTATGGTTGTTTATTAATGCTCCTAGTTGTAGAAGTATTTCTTGAGTTCATATTTTATAGTAAGATGTTTAAAATTTTTTTTGTTAAAAAAAAATCGTATATCGGACACTTACTTTCACATCATATTAACCCTGCAAAATACTTACAAAAAAAGTACGATTCCAAGCTGGGCCATAGCATAAGCAAGACCAAGAATCCCTGATCCCAGAATAGCGTTCATAAGGTTAAAAACGCTGATGGAAAATGATGCGGATCCACTCTGTGGTTCATGATGGTAAACACTAAGTTTACGTTGGCTGTCGGTCAATGGCTGTTAAGAGAAAGAGATTTTATAAGTTTGTATTAAATTTGGTCGTGATACTCTGATTAATTTTTGCGTGTTTATTGTAAGCTTTTAAAGTTTGTTTGTTCTTACTATTTGTTAAAGCAATTTTAAAAGGGTGAAATATATAATATTGTAAAAGTAGGTGTGTTCTGTTTAATTATTTTCGGTTCCGAATTTTGAGTTCCTGAAATTAAATCGTAAAAATCTTGCACGAGAACTATGCGGTAATAACCTTAACTTTAACAGGTCAAACAAAGTTTGTTTGTTTTTTGAAAAAGCTGACGTCATAGGTAGTAAATTATTTTTTAAAGTTACGTAATATACCTTTAATGTGTGTTAAGGAAAACTGACGTAATTTTATGTTTTGTTGTTAAATCCTGCGTTGTGGTTATTCTAATTACCTATACTGTTTAAAGGCTACTTAAAATGTGACAGGCTTGTAAATTATTGATGGATTTAACCATATTGTGAATTTTAAATTGGGTTTGTTGTAATTAAAAGCTGTCTTAACGTTAATTAGGCCAAAGTTATAGCTCTGTACTGACTGAAACAATATTACAACTATATATACAGTGTATTACGTTTTTTTTTTGGATATATCTTTATCCTCGATGTGGGAAAGTCGAATGCTTATAGAGACTATAATTGCCCGGTATTATGCTGCTGATTAAGTGCTGGCTCAGCAGGAGTTTATACCGTTTATAGCGCCTTACTCAAGGGCGCTACAGCATGAGAGCAGTGGGGATTGAACCCACGACCTCATGTGGTGTAGCAAGTGTTCTTATCACTACACCACGCTGCCGGTAAAATAGTATGTTTAAAATAGTATATATAATAAATCAATAAGCAATGGGTGTATATTAATGTTAATAAAGATATTTATTTAATGTATGTTTAATTTTGAATTATTGTAAACAATTAGTTTCCTTTTTAAAAATATTATTTTATTAATTGAATATTGTAATGTTATTGTTTTATTTCGAAACAATAACAATTGCTGGACAATCAAAAGACCAAATTGGGTATTGTTTTTGTTTATTGGTCGTAAACCAATCAAAATTAGAATAAATTGACATATGTCAAGATAGTATTGACGTTGATTTCTTAATCTAATTTTCAATCGATTGAAATTATAGTTATTTTAATTTGACCGACTCTCAATCGATTTTTTTTTGGGTTAGTTAAATCGAAGAGACGAAAAATTTTTTAAGACAATTTTTTTTTAAATAAATTATTTTCCTAATATCAGGAATATAAAAAATTAAACAAAATGCCCAATTTTTAGAGACTCGTTGGTTTTTGCTATGCAACCCTTTTAATATTAAAAAAATGAATAATTTTGAAATATTGTCATGGTAACTATGCTTACCGCGGTTGAGGAGTTTCTTGTTATTTTGTAACCATCAGTATTAGTAATAAAAAGATCGGTTTCTTTCATTTTTGATCCAGTTCGAGTCCAAGGGTCATGAAATTTGCTGTAATTACTAAAAAAACGTGGTCAATATTACATTTCAAAAAACAACAACTTAAGACATCGGTTAAACATATTATCTTACTTGTGCTATCTTTATTGTAAAATTTAAATTGTTGTTTTAACTTTATACTGGCCTAAAAACTTGGTAAAAAAAACTTAAATTGTAACAAATATTGAAATGAGTTGGCATGAGCCTACTTTTACTTTTATACGCAAATCCCACATTTAATTTATGGTCTTAAATCTTACTTGTTGGGTTCAACGAAGACGTTGTCTCCTTCCATTTCTAAATCGTGTCCCATTTTTCTTGATGATTTTGAAATCTTACAAAATAACCTTAACCAGTACCACTAACTGCTCTGCCTACGAAAAACAAAACAAAACTAAAAATACCAGTTTACAGACAAACTGTAAAAACCGTAACAACAACAACAATGTTGTAAAACCCAAGTAAAACTTATTTGCTTTATGTTTGTTTCCATTAAATCATCATGTTTATGGTATCTAGAAATTTGCTAAAAACGACTACTTGCGATATCTATTTATTTCTGTAAAATCGTCCTTATTTAAACAGTTTTCTAAATACTTTAATTTGCAATTTTTTTTTTAATTTCTTAGTTTCTAAGCTGAGTTTAAAATGATCTGATGACACTAAATTCAACCAATTTTCGCAAGACCAACGTGTTTTATCTCAGTCGTAAGCGGAATAGAAATTGTTCAATCATAAACCGGTGAACCTAACACACTGAGCTACGTGTGAATGCCGATTGCGTATTGCTTTGCAACGTAGGCGAGTCAATACAACGTTTCGCAATATCGCGACGATTGCAAAATTCTGTGTTTGTCAAAAACAAGCCCAATAGCCTCGTTGCAGCCTCACCCTAGTTCTTTGTTCTGGCCCAACCTTAACTTGCTTGGGATTACATATTAACTTGTTTAGTAAGAGCGGCGAGCGAAAACTTGCAAAAACAGATTAATATCAGATGGTAATTGTGATGAACAAATGACCTTCGACCTTTAGGAATGTAATAATTTGTATGTGGTTAATCCTAATACACATACGAATAAACAAAGTTAAATATCTCCTATTTTGAGTTACTAATTAAGAGTTACTTCTACTCGTAACAATTAAGTTTCTTAGGTTTAAATAATGAGAGAGTGTCGAACAGCATGTTTTAGTTGTTCTTTTGTTCTGACTTGCGCAGTTTAAATAAATCCTATATTCAATACACATTTTCACAGAGTTTACATTTTCTTGATTATAGTTACAGTTTTTACTTTATTTTAATGTAAGTTTCTCCCATTTGGCCATTCAAACACAATTGCAAATTTATAAAAGCTACATTTGCAAACTTCTATTTACTGTACGTTCTACTGTTGATGTTATTTAAAATTAAACAAATCATTTGTCGAGAAATATAAACAAACAAAAATTTCACTTTGTCAAAATTGAGAAGCGGAAGTAATTGAAAATTTAAATCGATTCTCATTCGGGTAACAGCTGACTGTTTATGCTACATTGCTTTTCTCAATAAATAATATGACGTCATGAGCCGACTGTTTTGTTTAGTTTGTGTTTTTTGTAGCAAATGACGTGAACTGGTGTTATTGTTTGTGTTTGTAGGATTACCTCAACTACTTGTATTGTAAACAGTAATATTGGTGTAAACATAAGAGATTGATAACTGTGTCAAAATCTACTATAAAATCGTGTAGAATATTTAAAACCACAAGATTTATTTTTTGATTGGACCAAGTTAAAACACTTACCGGCAGCGTGGTGTAGTGGTAAGAACACTTGCTACACCACACATGATGTGTTTGGTTCAATCTCCACTGATCTCATGTTGTAGCGCCCTTGAGTAAGGCGCTATAAACGGTATGAACTCCTGCTGAGTCAGCACTTAATCAGCAGTAGAATTATCGGGCAATTATACTCTCTATAATATCCCAAACTGCCACAGGCAACTCGAGACTGGGTCGGAGTAACTGATATTACTCTATGTTTAAGTCGCGCATTCGACTTCCCCACATCGAGGATAAAGATATATCCCCAAAAAATAAAAATAAAATTTATTGTTGTTTAAGAGGGGGAATTTTAATTTGTATTACAAGTTTTATATATTTAAGAAAGTGTGCATTATTGAGACATTATTCGCTCTTAAGACCGGCGTTTACAAATAACTAAAACATGTCTTAAAAAGCTGTAAAAATTTTGAGAAGTGTATAGAACCTTTACTGCAATCTAGGTGAATACTGATTCCAAACTATTGTCCCCTAGGTTATGATAGAGAGTTGGGTTTGTAAATGATGGTGTTAAATTATTGTCCTTTTGGTGGTAATAGAGAGTTACAGTTTGCAGCATTTGTCTACACGACGTTTTGTTGTGAGCAGTTTGTATTCTACAATGTTGAAAATAGACAACGAAATTAACGCATGAGGGCGGTATGCACCTGCGTTTAAAAAATTTTTGACGGCATTTACTGATAGAGATCAGCCTTTAATTTTAACAATGTTAAAGCTATAACCATTACAATTTCAATGTGTTGACAAAAAAGTTATTTTTGCCTTTTATTAGTTACTTTACCAAAATTCCTAACGTACGTAGTTTATACAATTCAAAAAACTTTGTTTTGTTAAACCTAGTCCACAATCTGCGTCAATGTTTTATTATATAGTGTGAGAACTTAGAAATATTTCCATGTTTTTCTTATTTAATACACCAGAAATATCTCATCACATCTTGATATCTTTTCATTGTTGTGTAAGCGAAAGGTCGTGCGAAAAGAGTCATTAAAAACCTTTTCACTTATTGATCACAGCAACAACGTTGGTTTGGGCCTTAATTTGTGCCTGGATGTTTTTAAAAGGTGTGAGATAACAAGCAAGGCACCATAAACAAGGAGTACTGTGGCCTCCTTATGGTTGGAATACTTTTCCAATTCACACGCTTCTTTCTGCTGACATTGACGCCTCCACGCCTTCTAACATGCCCTATGACGTCATAAACTGACGCTTTGACATCACAAACGAGGCTGTTTTGTCGTCGAACATTAAACAATGTGTCCGGATCGTTGTTCGAACATAAACTTTGTGACGTAAGTTTTGTCTGGCAGATCACGTGTAAAAACGCTAGAAGTCACGTGACAAATTTTTGACAAATCTTTGAAGAAATGTAAGTGGGTTAAAAAAATGTAAGTGGGTTAAAATATAACATTTTTTAGTGTATTGTAATCGGTAAATACATCTAAGGTATTGGGCCTTGTTTTGTAAACTCTAAGCTGCGACTAAACATGCTTGAGAACTCTAATAGTCTGGGAACGAAAAAGCCGCAAAAATCATTTCACTTCGTCCTGTTAAATAAGTTTATGAAATCTAATCCGAGCCGCGTCGAGAACAGGCTAATATTCTTTAATTAAAATATGAAACTTGAGCCTTTGCCGGCGTGGGAAATGTGCTGTGCTAGTCTAAATAATAAACACGTTCCTTCCCGCAACAAGAAGTGTCTAATTTGGCGCTCGATTTCAAAAACACAACAACTCGCGATCACTTTTACCTTATCCTTATGAGGTTATCGCACCAAGGCCTTTCGTTTTACCGAGAAAACGTGTTCGTTTGGGCTATATTACGCTAGTTCAAAGCCAACTGTATTGCGATAGTGTTATGATATCGGTATTGTTCCAAGTTTAACACGGCGTTGAGCGTTTGGGGTCGTCGACATTACTGAATATGATAGCAGGGCTGTCTGTCACCGGAACGATCCGGTTCCAACCGTCCGTGACCGAAGCCCTTAATAGTTAATTTCCTTTCGTTGTGCTTACTTATAGATGGGTGGCCTCAATTTTAAGCAAAAAGCAAGCGAGTTTTAACCGAGTAATGACAGCGTTTGTAACCCAAGCATGACCGAACCTCGTGCCACGGCTCCGATTGGCCAAATCGGTTATGGGAAGTTGCAATGAAGAGGCGGGGTCGTGACACTAATCGGCCCGCGTGGCTTTCTCCCGTGTCCTGGTAAAGTGACGACAGCTGAAACTAGCCTAATGTTTGCATGAAAAGATCGAAAACCTGCCTTATTTTTAGCCCTTGTTGTTTGAACGATTTAAAACTCTTAATCCTTGTCTTTAGCGATTGTCTGCAGGTCGCATTCTTTTAAGATTAGACTTCAAATTGTTTTGCATTAGTTTGTTTTGACCCTTGCCCGCTGGAAATTGTTTTGTTTTAGAAAAATAAACACTATAACTACTGCTTAGGAATTTGTATCAAGGCAATGATTTATTCGTTTTTTGTTAAAATTTCTAAAAATACCTTATACGATAAATAAATAACCTAAATATATATCGAAAAATTAAATTAATTTTTTAATAATAAGTCGTTTTAAAATATGACGGTCTTTACCATTATTTTACAAAGCCAAGAAAAATATATTTTGTGGTGTTGTTAACTTTTAGATGTAGCTTACGTTTTTCTTTCTTTTATTTATTTTTTAAAAATTTAAGCTGGTTAGACAAGGTTAAAGCTTGTTTAAAATCTTGAACTTTTACTAAAGATAAATTGGTATCGGGTAACCTTATATCCATAACGTGTTGGGGTAATGGTTAAATATTTAGGTAGTGAGATCTTGCACCTGTTTTTAAACGTGCTCAAAACTTAATTGACAATACTTGAGTAATATATAAACATGGTTTCAAATTTCGTTTGCCTTAAAATCTTAAACCCAGAGTTTTAAAAATTGTTTTTTCTTCAACAGATTATTTTTCGGGGAATTAGGATTTAAATTTTTTTGGGTTTTAGATTTATAAATATAAACATTGTTGTTGATTTAAATACTTTCATGTGATCACAGTTCTGTTAAAATGTAGGCGTTAGTTAAGACGCTAAGTGGTGTGGATCTCAATGTCGCAACATATAAAGAAATCATTGTTTGAAATCAGCATCAGAGAGATAAAACTTGCACACTTCTTAGGTGAACTTTATTTTCGGTCTGGTCGCGGTTTTACTCTGAGTGAGTGAGTGTAATTTAGGCTGTTACACCCTCTTTTTCAAGTGGTTTAAACCTTCGAAAATACATCATTTAGTTGAAATCCACGTGACCTGTATTTTCGCTAATGATTTCTAAGTTCAACAACGTGTTCGTTAAAACGCTGTAATTGTGAGTGTTAACAGGTTTTGAGCAACAACTTTCGGGCCGCGGTTGCTCTGTTTTTAAAACCAAGTTCAACCGTAACACAACATACCCCTTAACAAGTGCACGAAAAACTAGCATCCTTGTTTATGCTTAAGGGCTAAAACTGTCGGCCAAACACGCGCACGTCGGGGTTTAGTTTCACGCGGGGTGCGTGTATGAGCGCGTGCACGCCGTGCGTGATTTTGCACGCGCGTGACGTAGTGTGGGAAAGTGGCCCGCGTATTTACGCCTGATCGAATTTCAGTCCGCGACGAGGTTTTCCGAAGAGTGCGCGTGCCGCGACCAGGTATCGGATTACGTAGGCTGCACTTTGTAGTTGATTATATCGCTCGCTCTCTTCGCTTGCTGGTCGTGAATTGAGATGACGTAACGCTTAGTTATTTAGAGTCCTTACCCGATATATTGTATTGAACAAAGCATTAAAATACCGGTCTAACTGTTAAACTAATAAGCAATGGTGGCCGGTAATGATTCAGGAATAAAATATTTAAAGTTGGTTAATACAAAACCTAAATAGAAAATCTTTTAAGTGGATAAAATAATAACAAATATTGGAAAATTTTTAAAGGTGTTTTTGCTTTAATTTTCCTATTCAATGCTTTTGCCTTTAATTTTTTCAGTTTTTTTTTGAAACCATTAGAAGTTATTTAAATTATTTTTATTTATTTTAAATAGTTGTCATCAATTATGCATAAAATTTTTCGAATAAATATTTTAACTAACGGAAAATGATCAAAAGTTGCCGCAATTATATTTGTTTATAGAACAAGTAAGCAAACCACTTTACATCATGTTTTGTATACCCGATAATAAGATTTGTTTATTTCGGACCTAAATAAAATTATTTTTGACGAAATTTGTTTAAAAATTAATAAACACAAAGTTTGAAAGATTTTTAGTATTGTTTGATGGTTGAATTTGTATAACATCCGATGGTTATAAGTACTTGAATTAATCTTGGAAATTTTTTTAAATATGTTTATTTTTGATTTAATTTAAATTAGTAATATTAAAAAGTGACTTCATTTTTACTTAAATTAAATTTTTTTGAATACTAAATTTTTGGCAAAAAGTGTATATTAAATTGAATATAATACTTAAATGTTTTTTTTTAATTTTTTTTATTTATTTTGTTTTTTTTGCGCATTGATAAAAGTAAATAATAAATACGATATACAATTAATATTACAACAATGCGACGGAAAAAAGGACAAAATCAATTTAATGATTTAAAACATGCCAAAAGTAATAATGTTTATACAAAAATGTTATAGTATTTTATGGCATGGTCACCAAACCCAGTATAGATTATATTAATAATAAATGCGATAAATAAAATACATTTTACAGAATATACATCAAAAAAATAAATATTTTACTTATTATACCGTCGCGCAGTTACATAATAAAGATGGTAATTAATATCAATACACTAATATCCTATTTTAGTTAAAATTGTTCCTTTTAGAAAATCATTAATATTAATAAAGCTAATTATAAGCATGTAACATGAAACGAAAATTAGTTAAAAACAGATTTATATTAGTGATCGATGGGTTGTTATTGACATAATTATAACGGATAACTTCAGCCTTAATAAAATGTAATAACTTGTGTTTTCCCACAGGAAAAAATTAAGTAAAAATTATCAAAAAATCAAAGGCATTAATATTTTTTCCACTTTGAAATGGTTCGAATATATGTTCAAGAAATGTAGAAAATTTTTACGAAATATGCCATGTTGAATTAGCAAGTATTAGCAATAAACCATTTAGTATACAACTAATACACATTATTGTATCAATCTGTTACTAAATATAAGCTTTATATAAACACAATTCTTAATAAGATTACGTCATTTGACAAAATATATATTTCTCCCAGATCCAATATAATGTGGGTCGATCGGATATTTTAAATATACATCCGCATTGGATCAATCCACAAATGTATCTGATTAAAGATAAAAGAATTTAATTTGTTATTCTAAAATTTTAAAATTTTTTCAGTGTTCAAATGATTTATAAATTAAAAATGCTTTGCAAGAAATTTACAGTTAAACAGTCAGCTAAAATTAACCTTTTTTTTTAACTTTAAAGTTGAGTTAATTTTAGTTTCTTGTGTATTTATTTATCACTGAATTGGTAAGGCTGAATGCCCGTATTTACTCTTTAGCTTTATTGTATATAACAAACTTTGCGATATTACGTGTCCATAACCAAAGTTTACACATATTTACATCGTTAGTACATGCTCTATAGTGCTACCACATGCCAGCAGTGGGAATAGAACACGAGGTATTTGGGTCACAAAAGTCTGCGACGTTCGGGCGCTCAATCATCACTGTAAGATTTTGTTTTTATCGTTTGATGTTTTTCTCTTAATCATAAACCAATCAGATTTCGCAAATTTCCTATTTTTCCCCGATTACACGCGCGTCTGGTCCTTATTGTTCTTTTTATTATTACCTCACAATAGGGTTGCAGCGATTCGATAACGCCGTGGGAAAGGGGGAAATGCTAATTAGCGATCGATTAAACGCGATCAACATCAATAAAGTGACTCCGTGACGTCACAGTGTGATTGTGTCGGCATCAAAAGGTTACAAATATAGAAAGCTCAATAATTGGCGACAAAAATAAACACGTTTTTTATTTTTAAACTAAGATTATTTTCAGTTTCCTGCATCACGTGATATGCAATTTTTCACATATATAAAAATAAAATAAATAATGTTTTAAATAAAAAACTTGCTTAAGATTTTTGTTTGTTCAAATGCTTTAAAAACTAAAAAATGATAAATTTAACGCTGGTCTTAGATATGATAAGCATCACAAAACACATGTGAACAAATCTGTCGCAAATTTATCAAGATTTAAAATCGGAAGGTTATCAGAATTTACCATCATAGTGGTTACGTCATATTGGTCGATACTTATATACACAATAAGTGGGTTAGACCACGATTATTATCCCTGTTATTGTAACAAATTTATGATAAACTTCCATTGGTTTATTTACCAGACATAGCTTGAGATTTGATGGTGAAATTGCGATAACGATTTTTAAGTTTTATTTTAGTCTTGAGTTAGCTCATGAATCATATATACAACAATATAAGCGCGCAGAGGGTGCATATTACTCATTCTAAGTTCATCAACCCTTTAAAAATCGTTGTGTTAATTTGTATTACTTATGGGTTATTTAAGAGGACACTGTCGTTGAAACAGTTATGAGAAATGGTATGTAAAGTGTGTGGTTGAACTGATCACCTCTCAATTTAAATCAGGCCTTATTTGGTGGATTTTGATCATGATTTTGAACGGTTTTTGTTGAAATCGCGACATAGGAAATGAAAGCATGTCCTCGACTGTACTCCAGTCTTTTTTGTATGTCATGACCTTTACCAAAATTTGTGAATAATCAATTGGATTATCACTTGGATAAGGTCCTCAAAGTAAGACTTGACTTTTTTGTCTTCAAAATATTTATTGAATTAGTCAATTTAAATATTATGAGTCATGTTGTAAAATAATTTTGAATTTTTAAAGATTCTTTATTTGAAGACTTTTTTTTGTTACGAAGAAACTAATTTGTATTATTTTTATAAAATTTTATCATAAAATTTTAGATATTTTTTTAAATAATATTTTATGAACTTATACTTTTTCTTTGAGAGTTCAAATTATTACGTTACATTTTACGTAATTCGAATTTAAATTTGATTTTGTTATTTTTAACCCAAATATTTATTTTTTATTCACTATTTCGTCATTTGGAAATTTATTTATTCAACCGGGCTTGTTTATTAACATTGGCACACGATTTAGAATCAACCTAAAACCGGAAACTGAATTAAACCAATTTCTAAGAAAAATAAACGGCAGCTAAATAAAATTTTGGTTTTTAAATTTGGAAATTTATTTTTGTTAGACGAAGCGGTTTCTCTTTATAGTTTAATTCGTAAAATAAATTTCAATTTTAGGGTCTTACATGTTTCGGGATATGCTTGTCATGATGCTTAATTAAAATGGTTTGTTTTTTTGTTGGTTTTTATGGGTTTAAACCCTGAAATTGTAAAAAATTGTCAAAGTAATTCCATGAATTTTTTGATTCTACGTGACTTAGAGTCAGTAGTCAATGCACAGTTTTTATAATTGACACATTTTTTATTGACCCAGTGAAATTTTGAATCACAATTCTGATTTTTACAACCTCATTTTAAATATTATTTCGAACTAGCTTATCTAAATTATTCTTGTATTTTTAAAGTGTGATTAAATGATTTTAATTTTTCCCTTTTTTTTCTTGTTACAGAGTTACACAACACTTAAAGAAAATGGAAATAACCCCAAAAAATCGTGTAATTTTCAACGTTTACAGGTAAGCCCTTTCAGTTATTTATTGTAAATACCAAAACCTTATGTGTCATACAACTAACTGACAAAAATCACGATATCTGTAAAAAGTCAGTTAAAAATAAAAATATCATAAGTCGTTATAATTTTTAATTTTATTTTGATTTAATTTTTAATTTTTTTTTGATTTACACGAATTAACCTTAACTTGTCAAAACGTTAATTGTCCAGCGTGAAATTAATTTTATTTTTAATCTGAAAGTTGAAACAAACTAGTTATGACGTCACTTGGTTATTACGTCACAGTTTAATTCGATTAGCAGCTTCTCACGATGCAAAATTTGTCGACAATTAACAAACCCATTTGTTACGTCACAGTCTTTTCTTTTCGATTTCACTGTATGACGTCATAAACAAAGAATAGCGAGCACGACGTTACGTCATTTCAAAGTACCAATCAGCGCTCGGCAATAGACACGAAATGAACAATAAAACTCGAATTCGATTGACCTAACTCTTCTAAAACTATTATTATGTCACAGTAAAAAAACTGTGACGTTTTAAACACGTATCGAAAGTTGCCACTTTCGTTAATTTATGACTTGTCTTGTGACGTCATAATTGTATAAACAAATTAGAAACAAATGGTTTGAAGATTGGGGTAATTTTGAACGAAGGTTTACGATATTTTATTGGGTAGTAAAAAAAGGATTTTTATTTTTAAACAAACAGAGTGGCAAGATATTTATTTCTAAACTTCTTTGAAAAAAGGGGATTTAAATTTTTATGGTGTCAATATTTTATTTAAAATTGTTTAATTTCCACAACTACAGTTATTAAGGTTTATTTAAGAAAAAAATAACCTTTTTAAACAAAAATGGCGACTGCGGGTTACTGAGTTTAATTTACAAACTCCTTTTAAAGGGTTACAATAAGGGTTAAGCAGACTAATGACCGATCGATATTAAGTTTCTCATACTTAACAAAGACGGAAAATCAAATAAATTTAACAAAATTTAACGACCCGAATCTCCGTGCGGGTGGCCGTGCGTTCAATTCCCGACGGTGTCATCGCTTATTGCAACTTTCACATAAATTCTTGAGAAAATTACGAGGTCACATGACCCTGTCGGAATTCGGGAATTTGTTGAATTTTAGTTATGACGTCACAATCATGGGAAACAACTCTTTAATATCTTGTTTAGGGAGTTAAAATTATCGAAACATATTCGAACGTAGTTTTTAATTATTTGGATAAACGAGTTGTGTAAAAATGAAACGTTGATGATAAAATTGGAATTCTTGATAAATATTTAACATTTTTTCTTGCTGCAAATATAAGGCAATAGGTTTGCAAAAAGTATAGGTCTTAAGTATTCTTTAAAAAGATTTATAAACAAATAATACTTACACGTGTAAAAAACTATGTCTTGTCAAACATTGCAGGCCGTTTGTTTGTATATTTATTCCAACCACTTGTTTATAATATTACTTGTTAAAATTTAGTTTCTTGTTTATAAATAAACAAACAGGTTTTTGAAAATTAATTTTTTAAATTTTGGGTGTGAAAATTTATATAATTTTTAAAATTTTATAATTTGCAAAATTTGTTGAAATTAACCCTGTAAGATACAATTTGAACACATTATTTGTAACAATAGTTTATAAATAAAATAAATTACATTTGTTATGTATTATTTTGGACACTACTTACAAACTATTACTCGGCATTATTTATAATCTTTTATTTCCTTAAAAAGACTTCAAACATTTCTAGAACAACCCAACCCCTTCTGCCAAGCATTTAGAATAAAAAAAGTGACAGTTAACAAGGTATAGGCGTGTGAATACCGCAATCCTACTCATTAATTTTTTATCAAATTTGTTCAATTTGCTTTACAATAACAACAGCCTAACAATACTATATGAAGGGAGGCGGATTGGCTGCCCATATTTAACGATAACAAGATCCAAACCGTGAGAAAAAAACAACATATTAATATTTAATGTCACGTGAACATTTAAGAAATGTGTGTCGCGCACTCACTAATGCTTGTTCTGATTAGTTTGTTTTGATCGCTTTCTGACGACGTTTTTAAGGTGTCCTGGGCGTCGGTGTGTTGCTCGTGGTTTAACTTGCCTTAAATGTGATTTAAAACGTAAAATTGTTGACGCAAAATGTAGGTCTGTGTGCCAAAGTGTTCTGACAAGTACCCAAGTTTTGGCAGCTTAAACCTTCCCACACCTATCCTATTTTTAGATTGAGAAACCTATTTTTTGTCTTTAACAGTTTAAATATTTAAAGATTTAACAAACCAAGGTCTTAAAATAAAAATCTTAAATTTATTTTATGTAACTTTTCAAGAATTTTTTTAAAAATACCAAGTTTTGAAAGTAATTTCATTTTTTATCTTTGTTTGTTTTTTGGTTTTTCGCACATTGATAAAAGTAAATGATAAATACGATCTCCAATTAAGATTACAACAATGCGACGGAAAAAAATGACAAAATCAATTTAATGATTTAAAACAAGCCAAAAGTATTAATGTTTACACAAAGATTTTAAGTATGTTATGGCATGGTCACCAAACCCAATATTAAAAGCATCATAAAATAGAGTAAGTTTTACAAATTGCCCGATCAAAAAACTACACTCTATAAAACATCGTATTTATTGAGTTCATAAAATAATAAAACAATTTGTAAAACACACTAAACTTAATTTTATAACCTTATAAAACACTTGTGCTTATTTTGAATTGACTTTTAATGAATTTATTGGCAAGAAAATCTAACAACACATAATCTAAATGCTTTTACGGTGCAATAATGTATTTGGATACGTTATAATTAAATATAAATTTGCATAATAAAATTATTAGAAATATAAAAGCTAGATTTTTATTACTATTTTAAATTTATATTTTTATAAAGGCAAATGTTTAAAATTTTTTATTTATTTAGAAGAACTTTCAAATGTTTTAAAATAAATATTTTAATTGATTTGCAGACAATTCTTTTTTAATGGTTGCTCAAAAATATTTTGATTTTTTTATTGGTCCTTTAATTATTCTAATGCGATCAACTTTTATTTTCTCATTGTTTTTAATCGCATTAAAAATAATTTCAAGCCAATTAATCGAGACTCAAACCTAA
Organism: Corella eumyota; assembly: GCF_963082875.1. Lineage (NCBI taxonomy): Eukaryota > Metazoa > Chordata > Ascidiacea > Phlebobranchia > Corellidae > Corella > Corella eumyota. The sequence goes on along the minus strand of NC_137495.1, from coordinate 2,826,022 downwards.
TCACTTGAAATCGCGAAAAAATCTCGAATTTAATCAATCTAGGAACAAACAAATTTCGGACCCGCCGTGAACGTGCGAAAGGTCAACAAAGAATGCTTGTATGACGTCACAATGGCACGGTGTGACGTAACAATGGGCCTTGTTAGAAATGTCGCGATTTTCGGATAATCTCAAAGAACGATTTTCGTTTGATAAATCGTAACAAAAATGTTACTTTTTTAACTAACTTATTTTTTTCGAATTTTTAACAAATTTAAAATAAATTTAATATTTTTAAATCGTTTAACTAAATTATTTTTTAAATTTAGAAATGCTTGAAACTTGATCGTACATGAATCGAAATCTTTTCATTTGCGATGTTTTCCTGCACACATTTACTTCGTAAAAGCAAAGTAAAAGCATGCGATGTGAACATGGAAAATAAGTTGAGGTGTGTGAAGTTACAAAGCACAACAACATGGTAATTGACTTTTATCAGTGCCTATATATAGCCTGTTTAAATATTTGCAGTAAGGATTGGACTATTGTAATATTTTTGCAATTATTTTTGTTTTTGAAACCGAAAATATTTTTAAAAGCGAAACTAAAATATTATTGAAATTAACCACGTGACCAAAATGTCCCTAAACGTGGTTTTTATCGCGTCCCAAAATACCCACTTAGAAACTACCATGACGTAACCACTTTAAGCAAATAGGGTTCGTCGCGGAGCATCGCGCGCACGTCCTTGTGACGTCACAAACGCCCCCTCCCGCGCGCTTTTCATTGATTAGCAGTCGAGCCTAAACGAGCGCTCAGCAATAACACGCGCTTAGAGTGCCGTGAACGTTAATAATTCGGAAGGCGAGTCGGCCTGGCCTCGGATTAACCGCCTTTAGAGCCCTGGCTGAAAAGGATGAGGGAGTGGGAGGAGTGAGAGAAAGTGAAGAGAGTAAGAGAGAGGAGTTAAGCTGCACGCGCCGACACGTACTAGCGTGTTTACACCCGACTTGTTCGCTGGTCGAGGAGCGTGGGAACGGGCCTGTTACTGGGTTCGCACAGTTCGCTCATTCAATCACCAAAGCGAGAAGCACCGCGGCCCGTTGTTTATTTATTGCCAGTCCGTATTATTGGCGCTTTTGTCCGCGGCGCGAGCTACAGATTGTCTCGGCGGCCGAGCAGAGAAAAAAGGGCGAAAGTGGCGAGATATTGGACTTAGCGGAAGCACAAAGAAATAGACTTGTGTCGTACACGCGACAGGCGAGTATAAAGCGATCAGCAAGGACGGGATGTTTAGTCATTTCATATTGTCCTGCTATGAAGAGGTCGACTTCAATTTTTTCAATCGTATATTTTAGAAAAATAAATTTTAAAACAAGAAAAAGTCAGCGCAGATAATGAAAAATAAAATATTAGTTGCATTTATTGAAAAGTTTCTTAGGCTTCAGAAATATTCTAAAAATTATTTAGATTGTACATACATAGTTGTTTAGAATACTTGATCATTAGCAATATTTATTACTAAAAATATAGACAAAAATAAATCAAGATTTTAATTATTTTATTTTTTATCGTAGATATTTTTATCTAAACATTAAAAAACTTTGACAAATCGCGTATTTCCGCGAAACAAGATTCAACTGCTTCCTAATAAAATCGGATTATTTGCTGCTTTCAACTTTTTTATCGATTTATTTTGGAATTTATTATTTCAACTCAATGAAGACCATTATGTCACCACATACCGGATCAATTCAAATGGTTTCTTCCGGCGCTGTTATGAAAAACGACCGCCGGGTAAGAATTAATTTCACGATCTAAAAATTAAAAATTAATTTGTTTGTAATTTTTTTTTTATTTTCAAAAAATTTTTTTTTATGTTTTATATTTTAAATTTTGATTTTTTTTTAGGCTTCTAAACCATTGATGGAAAAACGTCGTCGTGAAAGAATTAACAAAAGTTTAAATGAATTGAAGTCGATCCTGCTAAACGCTCTTCGAAAAGACGTAAGTTTAAACCAAACGCACTTTTTATTCATTAAAAAAAATAATTATTTCACAACTTTTTTTCTACATTTAAATCTTTTTGTCAACTTTAATTTAAATTTTTCCACAAAATAACATTTTTCAAACAGTAATATTTTCTTTTATAGCAGAGTACTTGTCATTCCAAGCTTGAAAAAGCCGACATCCTTGAGATGACAGTTCGTTATTTACGTGGGATTCAACGACAACGTTTAAGTGCAGCTATGACAATGGATCCTACCGTGGTTGGAAAGTACAGGAACGGGTATGTTGAATGTAAGAACGAAGTCTCGCATTTCTTCGACAACTCGACCGAGAACGTTCACCCAGAAGTTAAAGCGAGGCTTATCAATCACCTTGGCAACAATGTCCCCCACCAACCCCTTATTGCCCCCCATCAGATTATCAACCAACAAGCTAGAAACGCCCAACTTTTAACAAGTGGGCCCCCAGTCCCCGTCGTTTCTACGATATCTCCCCTCCAAATTCAAATGTCCCCGAACACTCAAATTCAACAAGCGATGGCGGTGGCAGCTGCCATGGCACAAAACCGTGGCATGCGTCAACGGATGTCGCAGTTTAACGTTGCTATGGATACCCAACGTGACCATACCCCGTCTCCCCCCCATTCGCCGTCCCACCCCGCCGCTCAAGTTAACACCAATTTTGAGCGAAAAACCTGCCACATGAGGCGCAACAGCGAATCTTCGTACACGTCATCGGGTTTTGCGTCACCCGGACTTTCCCTTTCCCCAAGTACGTCACCCAAGAAAACAGAAATCCCCACTTCTGGGTCGTATCCCACGCCTAGCGTGTCGCCCGTTACCCCGGTTTCTACGCCCACCCCTATGATGACGTCATCAATTGCAACACCAGCGTCACCAAGTGGTAGCGATTCCGATCCAGTCTGGCGACCTTGGTAATTCTCTTGCCCGAGCAATTTACCCAATTCCTTCATTTCTTGATATTTTGACCCCACGATTCAACGTTTGTTATTTACTGCCCCCTTTATGTTATTCGTTTATTATTTTAAATATATTGTTTTACTTTTATTTTGCTGCATTTAACCCAACGAAAGTTGTTCGAAATTTTAACCAACAACTTTACTTCTGTTTTTTTTATATTATACACAACGCTGCTGTCTTCGTTTACAATTACAATTTTGAAATTGACCAGGAGCATTTTGACTCCTTTTGTTTACCTTTTGACCAAAGTACATCGTCAGTTTTTGACTCTACTTTTTTCGCGATTTTTTTAAGTTTTTTCTTAGAAATTTTAATAATTTGTTTTAACTGCGGGCACTACCCGCCATTTGTGCCTTCGATTATTATAAATATATTTAAAAATATTTTTGTTCTATTTTATTTTGTTTGTTGTTTTGTTTTTGCTTCAGTTCATGCCATTTGTTTCAAAAAAAATTGATTTATTAATATTAATAAAAAAAATAAATATTACAAAAACTTTTAAATTATTAAATAGCAAAATGGAGGTAAAAAAATTAGTCAGATTAAGTCGGTTTTAGTTTTTTAATCTTGTTTTATCAAACCGGTTAATTTCACATTTCGTTATCAATTTAATTTAAATGTCATTAGCCAAGTATTAGTGATTTTTGTCGCCACTTGGCACTAGTAAAATATTTGATCCTATCAATTAGGGAAAGGGATAAAACGACAAAGTGAGTTGTTTATTGGCATGATAATAGCCAGGCAGCCAGGTGCCAAAAGCCAATCGAAAAAGCTATTAGATTACATCATGAAAACACTAAGTATTTTATCTTTACGACGTGGTTATTTTTTTAAGAACTCAATCCGTTTTTAATCTAGAACAGAACGGCGACTTCCCCGACTAAACTCACCCTTCAACCTCCAAAGTTTCTGAAATTTTGGTTAAGACGGTTGCCTCGGATAGGTATAGAGTTGCATTTCCGTCAAATTGCGCTTTTGTTGGATAAGAGTTTGTTTTAAAAAAGGATCTTGGCATATTGTCGAAACATATGTACCCAGAACGACAATATGAGGACACAGAAGGCCACAGGGGTGTGTGACCGTCTTTTGCAGAGTGTCAAATAACGTGTCGCGAACGCGTGTTGCCATTGTTTAAGCCTGAGAAATTAATGTCGCTTTCCATTGTCTTTAGTCGGCGTGACGTCACAGAAGAATAAGACAATAGACGCCTAAAGTAATTAAAATGCGGCAGAACAAACGGTCTCAGAATACGGCAAACTTTTCTGTAGGCTTAATAGTTGTAATATTATATACATATGGGAGCTTACGTATGGACAAAAACACATAAGTCGATACCCATGCGACAAGAAATGACGTCACAAGTCGGCTTCTTGCCGAAATTTTGATTAAATATTTGATCTGGTGGTGTAGTAAACTAGACAGCGAATGTTGAATAATGCGTCAATCTAACTTATAAGTGGTTATATTAGTTCTATATTAAGCCGCCCTTTTATTACTTTTTTATTAAAGATTTAAAACCACAAATAAATTTAATTTACCAATAAAAAACAGTATTTAAAAGGGATTTTAAATCATTGTCGGTTAACTTCATTTTGTCACGTGATCTATTTCGAAAAAATATTCTAAGGTTTCGGTAAACATTTAAAACGGTTTTGTTTATAAATTTTTTAATATAATTACCATTTTACAGGAATTCTTATCATTTATATTCACAGAGTTAATATTCAACAAAATAGCTAGTTGTACCTTTATAGGAATGCGTTACGTAATTTGTTTTTATTTGATTATAGTTACGACATTTCAGTTTATAAAAACAACCAGTATCTAGGCTACGTTATAATATACCTTGTCAATTATTTCATAATTATAAATATACGAGATCTTTACAAAAATTATCTTAATATAAAACTCACATTTTCGTGTTAAATTAAAAGGCGTTGTGTTAAATTAAAAGGCATTTTTTTAACTTGGTTGCTTGGCAACAGCCTTACCCTATCACACCCCTCTATATAGAGTTTTGTTATTTAGCAGTCTGAAGGTTAACTTATACTGCTTTGATGTAATATGTTTATTGTTATATCCGTACCAGAGAATTTACTTTGTTGGGTGTAGAGCTTTATAAATGGATTAAGTATTGTAGTCTGATGGGCGTTATATATTTTTAGACCCGTTTTCAAACTAGAACCCGAATTGAATCTAAATATAAGTTAGTCGATGGTGTCAAGTTATTTTAGCCTATGTAAATGCCGCTATTATTGTTTGTATATTATCATAACTATATTTATCATTTCTCTAATAAAAACGGTTTGGCGTGGTTTTATTTAAATCCTTTTCATAGAAGTTATTAATTTTACTAAAAACCAGTTATAAAAAAATTAAAATCGAAGAAAATTAAAAGCTTAGAAAAAAGTTAATTGAAAATTGATGTCACCAAAACCAAAAATTATGTTCGGTCACGTGACATTGCCAAATCAAGTGTTCGACTTAGCAGCTGATCGAAGCACTTCAAAGCTACCCCATTGTGACGAAACAAACATGTTGTCGCAGCGCGTTTCCAACTCGCCGCGTCGCTCTAATGAATTATGACGTAGTGTGTTTGGATTGTGACGTATTCTGTTTCGTTTGTCACACGCGGTGAATCGCTCAAGTGCAATCGAGAGCGGGGCTCGGTTATTATTGCGACGATTAAACCAAATACATCAAACCTCTTCTTTGTTGAAACGAACGATCCTTTAAAGTCCTCCGATTTGCGACATCAACATGTGACACGTGACTCGATGGCGTTGTGCAATTATGACGTCATAAACTATATGTGCGTAGCAACGCGGTCTAAACAATTGTGTAATGTTTTGTGCAACCCTTCATGCTTTTTATGTTAAAATTTTTTTATAATAAAATTTATTTTATAGACTTTTCAATAAAGAAATAATGGCGAACGCAAGTTTAAAGCATTGATATAGTATACAAAGATAGGTAAGTTTACAGTTATTTTATAAAATATTCCAAAAAATTATTGATTTCCAACAATCTAAATCAAAAATATTTTTATTGCTCCCAAAAATAGATTCCCCATTTTATATATTTGATTAGTTTATTTTCATTTTATTTGTAAGAACAGGATGTTCAATAGACTTCTATAAAATTGATTAAAACAAGTTTCTGTTTTGGTTTGAAATTAACATCGAGAAATTAATTTTTAATTTAAATTAACTTCATACAACATACTTGTATCTATTATACATCGACATCTAGAATAACTTTTTAATCAGAAAGCAAAATAACCCGAACAAAAACTAATCACAAAATTACCCGTGTCCGGAATCGAACCCAGTATTATCTGCTCCCGGATTTAATTTCACGCAACCGCACTTCTCAATGCCATTAAAAGATTATCCTTCCGCCGTGAATAATTAAGAAAGCGGAAGAATACACTTGCTCAGGCGCGTGTGGACGCTATTATTTCACTTCCGCGTTGTCCATTGTCGCGGCTATTTACAAGCCCACTCAAGCGTGATCAATGAGTCACTGTGACGTCACAATCTCTATGTTTTGAGGTTGTTTATTTATGTGTCAGGGGGGTAAAAATAAAACTTTTTTGGAGAAAGGGCAATTTTCTGAAAAGGAAATTTGTAAACAGATTTTCGGTACATGTCTGCCGAGGTTTCGTTGTTAAATTTGTTTGTTTTTGTCAAGTGCCACCGGATATTAGCGAATTTGGGTTCTTTTGTTAATAAATTACTAGTATTCGGGATTTGTTTATACCCTTGTTGACATTTCAAGTGACGTCATAAATTCGATTTCGGACAAAATATTTTAGGGAAGTTATAAAATGTTTATTTAAATATGAATTTGTTGTTTTAAAGGAAAACTTAGCAGAGTTACATTTAAATTGGAGTTGTTTTCGCTGAACTTTAGTTTAGTTCATTACCCGAAAAATCTCGTTAAAATTTTGACATTAAATCCCCTGTAATCTCGACCGCCTTTTCCTGTGTTCACAAAACATAAAAACCCTTATTACCGGAGCGCCTTGCAACCCTGCGAGGCCAAAACACAATAGAATAAAGTCCTTGAATGAAGTTAAAGAGGCGTAAAACGAGCGAAGTGCGCTGTTTCGCAAAGTCCGAGTAATACCCGCTGCTGAAATTACCCTTTTACAATAATAAAGCCTGGGCTCGTGTGTTCTAAAGGACGATCTTCATAAAAGGCCTACTGAGCCTTAAATAAAAGCAAACTCCGTCGCCTGGAACGCGTGGTCGACTGGGAAGCGTGGGAACGCGGCTCTTAACCGGTTCACAACAAGCAGGCGCATGCCTGTTGGTTTTTATTATCATAACATCTGTCAGTAAAGACGTAGAGCGTAACCAATCTAGCCCGCTTTCCCTGTGCTTTTGCCCGGGATCTAAGCTTTAGAAAACCACAGGCAGCAATTTCCAAAAAACATTGGTGGTCCGAAATCTTCAAATATTAAAAACTTTAAAAAATTGTTGGGTTAGGATTTTAAATTAAATTTTGCCCCCCTATTTTTGTTAACACTTGACACCTATGAACTAGCGTTCGGCTTGCAACTTAAGCTCGATTTAATTCCTTGTTTTCTGTCAGCAAAGGCTTGGCATACATCTCTCATCGATCTTTATATTGTTGAAACAATAAAAATAATGAGTTCTGTTTAATGTACAAACCCAGGGTCTTAAAGGTCGGCGGGTAACTGGACTTTAGACAAACGCCAACCGGTTGTAACTTGTTATCTTAAAAACTAATTTGCGATTGATTCCTGTTGTGTTTTTTGTGTAAATTCGTAATTGACTTGGGTTAAGTCAAATTAAAAATGACAAAAAAACAAAAAATCGCTTAACTGGCTATGATTAATTATTTTTGCAATATCTAAATTTAGTTTTTTATTCTTCACCTTATTTTAATATCGTAAGAACAGAGCCTAAATTACTGAAGAGCATTTTATTTTTGCTAAACCCTTTTTTTATCTTTGCCCGAGTCGTCTTTTTTTAAAATTAGATTTTAATTACAATCAAAATTTAGTTAAGTTTCGAGTACATGTCATATTAAGGTGTTGGTTAAGTCGTACTGGTCACGTGATCAGGTAGGCGGTTATTACAAAGGTGAGGCTGCGTACTAGATTAACTTATTACGTCATTTTAACTTAAGCGTGCTTGATCCGTTTAATTCGGGATTATGTTGTAATTTTGGATTGCTACTTGTTCTTGTTTGACCAAATATGGGTTTCGAATAAAAAGGTGTGATGAGTGACATTTCTGAAGTTGTAAATTTAAATTTATGTGAAAATTTGTACTCAAAAATGCCTTTAAAGTTTCACCAAAAATGGTAAATAATTTTTAAATTTGAATTTCGGAATAGATTTAAAAATATATTTCTTACCAATTTAATTCATTAAGTGATTCTAAAAATTCTTACTCAATTAAACCAATGAGTTAGTCTTACACGTGCAATTTCAACATAAATATATAAAGATATTTGTTCATTAAAAATTAAAACGCGTTAGCCGAAAAAAGGTCACAGTTTATGAGGTAATCGTCTCATGCACCTAACAGTTAAACCTGATAAACTGCTGCTTAATGGTGAAAGTACGGCTCGTACAAAGACATTAAAATTTAATCCCCACCTTGCCGCGTTTAAACATAAGCTAAACGATCGTGGGAGGCTATTAAATATTAAAACCGACTTAACCACATAATTTACCTATCTGACTAAAACCTACCCATTTTCCCAGGCTTATTAGTCACGTGCAAGATCGGTGACGTCACATTCGAACAACTGAAACGTCATAATTGAAAGTTATGTTGTAAGGCGAACGCGTGCTGTAGGATTTCCGTGAGTTTAATTACCAACTATTAAAATTTTCAGATTGTTAATTCGAAAATATTAATTATTTCTTTATTTTTAGAATTTAAAATATTAGGATTTTTTGCGGGGTTTTAATGGAATTTTTTGTTTAATTTTCTTTGGTGATAAATCATGTGACTCTAATGCGCTAAGACCATAAAAAAAACAAATATGATTCATATCATAAGGAATTTATTAAAATTTTAAACCCTTATTTTACATTTCAATGCCGCAACCTTACCGGGTATCATTTACTTGTTTAAAAACCACCGTAAAAGGGTGTTACGGCAACTCTAGTGTAACAAAACAAATCAATTAACTGGTTAAACTCGCAAGATTAAGTATCGAGGGTCAAGATCGTATTTCTCTTGCCACGGTCTCTGCAATGTCTTATGATATAAGATACCTGTTTTGTTTGTGAAGTCTTTTAAGGGCTTTACTCAATCCACGCTGCCAGCTGCGAAGGTGAATTACTTGTAAAACAAAAGTGTTTAGAGTACCGTGAATTTTCGCGGCCGAAATTCGTAGGAAGTAGAACATAGACATAACAGCATTAATGTTTGTTTATGTCTGACTTTGTTGAAATAACGCAAGGTTAGAACGATTTTTCGTTGACTAAAGAATAACGATATGTTGTTAGTAATACGCAATGGTTTAAGGCCTTGTATAAGTTCGCAGAAAATCCTTCCATAATCTTACAAATTTTTTGTAATTGTAAATGTTTTACGTGGTATGGTAATAATTAAAAAAGTTTTGGTAGGTTTTATTTTGGCTTATGCGTAATTTAATAAGAATTACTCTCCTGCGACATCTATTTGCGACGTCGTGGTAAACTTAGGTTTGTTTTAGTAATAATTATTCTGCTCTTTGCTGTTCTCTGGCGGTTAATAAATACAGTGTTTTATTGAAAACTCTTACTTTTTTACATAAGTATTCGGTATTCCTTTATCAGTGAACGATCTTGTATTAAAATTTTGTTTTTATTATGCAACTGATTGCAAAATAACTTAAAATAATAAAAAAAAATCACAGTTACAATTCTATATACAAAAGTCAAAAAACACTTCAAGATATATAAAAAATTAGTAAGCTATCAATTTATGCTTGTGGAATCAATTTGGAAAAATTAAATGCTATGGTATAAAACAAATAAAAACAACTTTAAAATTATAATTTATGTAATGGTAAGACTGGTGTTTAATTTTTTTGAAGTGTTTAAGTAGGCCCAAAGCGTACCTTGTATCTAGTGTAAGATACAATAAAAAACAAAAATAAATGCTAATCCATTTCCATTGCATTTAATCATATCTAACCCCTTCCATATTTTTCACAAACATTTTATTTAAGTAATAATAAATTAATAACACTGATTATAAAAGCACTTGAACTAAGTGACGTCATAAATGGATTGAGTGAGCACAAGAAAGTTGAGAAAAGTTTTATATTTGTTGATCTAATTGTAGAAGCTGAACCACGACCTTGTGATTTAGAAAAACTTGGAGCTGTAAAATAAATCAAAAACATTTTTAAACAACCAATTATAAAACGGCTTATTTTAAGTCAAAACCAATCTCGCGTTTAAGTTTGACAAAAAAGTAAATAGGGTCAGGGTAACAAATGTCACTTAACGAACGTTCATTTACGCCAAGAATAAATAAATGGAAAAAATCCACTTTAAATTAATGGGTTAAAAACAAAAATTTAACAAAATGCGAATTAAGCAATAACAACCCAAGGCCAAGTAGCAGTGTAACGATCGAATCTTATTGTCTTTCGTAAAAAAATCTGTATTATAACTTAGAGTCTATTATTGCGAAAAGATACACTTACAACCGTTTAAAATCTCGCATCACGAATACTATTTACAATTAAATTTGAAACAGTTAAACCAATACATCACGTGATTAAAAACACGTGATAGAGATAAGGGTAAACACGTGATCTGAGGAATGGCGGATTCGTGGCAGCAGTTATACAAGTTAAGGAACGCAAATCTCTAAGAAATCAAACTTATAATAATTTTTAACTTACGTGTAATAGTGGTAGTTGGAGGTAGCTTACAAGGCCCATCCTCTAATAAAACATCATCGATCGCAATATCGCTCTGGAAACCATTCATCTGCGTCATTTCCGCTTCGAATATTATCTTAATAAATAAAGTAAAGACATTAGAAAAGTAAAGTTGAGGGCATATTTTAGTTAACGTGATGAGGTTGAAAAGTTGAGGGTCCTAAATTGGTTTTTAAATTTGAATAAATTTTGCTTTGAAATTGTTACTTTTTTGGAATATAATTGCCTAAACTGGGGACGCCGAATCTGTTGGAAAAAAATTGTTGGAACGGATATAAATGGAAAGGAAATAAATGGAACGGAAACAAATGGAAAAATAAACAAATGGAAAAATAAACAAATGGAAAAGAAACAAATGGAAAAGAAAAAAATGGAACAAAAACAAATGGAAAAGAAATAAATGGAACGGAAACAAATGGAACGGAAACAATTGGAACGGATTTCATAAAAGCAAATTTTGACGGATTAACTTTTAAGGCGGACTTTTAAAAAGTGGAAACAAATGGAAAGAATTTTTGAAAGCGGATTTTAAACGAATAATGAATTTAAAGCGGATTTTTTTAAAAGTGAAAACAAGTGAAATGATTTTAAGAAAGTTAATTAAATAAAGAATGAAAACAAATAAAGCGAATTTAAACTGAACATAAATAACTAAAGGTATTTCAGTTAAGTTGTTTGACAGACAAGTAGGATAATATAAAAAGTTTATTATAAAATTAGGGTATAATTTAAAGTAATAAGAATTATAGCTTAAATTATAATTGTTTTGGTTAATTGGGATCCGTTCCATTAGCTTTTTACCATTTGCTTTCTTTTTTTCCGTTAAACTACTATTCGTCGAAAAAATCCGCTTAAATAAGATCTGTTCCATTTGTTTCCGTTAATATTTTTCCGCCAAAAAGTTATCTGTTAAAAAATTCCGCTTGATTGAAATCCGTTCCATTTGTTTCAGGTTCGTTAGTTTTTTTCCATTCGTTTCGTTAATTTTTTTCCGCCAAAAGTTATCCGTCAAAGAAATTCGCTTTATTAAAATCCGTTCCATTTGTTTCGTTTCCATTTGTTTCGTTTCCATTTATTTCGTTTCCATTTGTTTCCTTTTTATTTGTTTCCTTTCGATCTGTTTTTTTTCCAACAGTTTCTAGCGAATTTTAAATTATTGTTTTTACCTGATAAGGAGCTGATAATTTGATCGTCGACAACCCTGTCATCCACGTTCTCCCTTGCTCCCCCATCCGGATCCAAATCAAAGTTTCGTTACCGGTAGATGTCCTTGTGAGCACCCTCAATATACCTTCAATTTTGAAATGGTAATTAAATTTAAAACTTTTTCTTTAAAAAAGAAACTTTGTTACTTCAAATTAAATGTGAATATTGCCTAATGTTTTCAAAGGGTAAATATCAAGCGTAAAATTTGCCACAGCTTTAATTTAAAACCACAAATTTAATTTAAAATTAAAATAGTGAAAGTTGATTTCAGTTTCTCGTACCAATATGTCGACCTCTCATGTGATAAAAAAACTTTAAACATTGTTGGGTGGATAACTCATCGTAAAACACTGGAGTCATAAGCCTTGCTTTTTGTCCAATCTCAGTAGGAGAAGCTTCAATAAACATATAACCTCCTGAATGGAAAAACATGTAAGTCATTCTTTGTAATGTTTTCATTTAGAATGTATAAATACTTAAATTTAACCAACTATTAGGTATAGTGTATAAAGATGTATATAGACATCTTAGATGCATTTAAAGTTACTATTTGATTACTATCACATAGCCTGCTTGTTAATTGCCTTAGTATGGTCGCTATCCGAGATAAAAATTTTCTTGTACAAAAATTGTAAAATAACATTTAAGCAAGCATTTTACAAAGGTTTGCCAGTTGCATACTTATACTTAAATGCAAAATATTAGCATTATGTATGTTTAATTTGCGGAAATTTTGGTAAACAGTAATGTAGCCCCTTGATTACCTTCTTTGCTTAAATTTGTGTGGTCGAAATAAGGTCCAGTTCCCTGCGTTCGTTTCACTTGGTTGCCTTCATAATTCCACGTCCAATCAAAATCGTCTTTGGGTGAGGTATCTTGAATGTAGTCGCATATACTTGATTTTTGAAATCGGCAAAAAAATGAAGAACTCGCTAAAATTAAATAAAAATGTTCAAACTTATTTCATAAATATAGTCAGACAAAAACTATCATTGATATTTTAAACTTTGTTTTTAACTAGAGTCAAAGCTCATGCTTTTATATTTATTTATTATTCAAATCTTACCTATGCTACGTAGTGTTGGTGTAACTCCGCTTGCCGATCCTATAAAAATAACCCCAATTTAACATTATTTATAAAAAATTTTCTCACAAATAAAATACTTTAATCAGTATACTAACTTCTTGATCTTGCGACAATAAGTCTTGCGCCCGAATCTCCATACCCAAACCTTGTTTTAGGAGTTACTTCAACCTCGTACGTTCCTTCAGTTAAATCCTTTATACTGTAAGTTAACAGCTTGCCGTACTCTACGTTACCTAATATTAAAATTACGAGTTTTTATCATATAAACGTTGCTTACCCCAAAATGAATTTTTCTAAATATAATGCTAAAGATTTACAATAATTTTCTACCTTTAATATCCCATAAATCTTCTAACCAAGGTATTGGAGTGGTTGTTAGGCTAGATATCTCGTTTGTTCGTCTGTTACTTGGTCTCCAACGTATTCTTAAATAAATATTATTGTTTAATGTGGTATGGACTAATTGTTGTTTAATATATATCTGTCTGAAAGATGTATAGTTGTATGAAAGGGTTCGTTGATGTGTTTTCTTTAAGATTTGTTTATTTAATAAACATATTTGTAATTTGAAAAATTGTAACTATAAATCTTACTTAAACAAAATTACTCATTGCTTTATGTTAGTTAAATGGATTAGAATTTTGTGAAATAAATAGTTAAGATACGTTTAACTTGACAATATATGTATACCTGTATTGGTCGATAGCGTCTACTTTGTTCGGCAATTTTTGCGTCCATGAAAGTAAATAAACAAAAGAATTTGTCGCCAACTCCGAGTTGCCGGTATCTGCATCATCCACTCTTAACGTGGACACTGCGTTATAAACAAACTCTGGTGCAAAAGCAAACCCAGTGACGTTTATCACGCAAGTGTCCCATCCTATTTCGTTCGTAACGTTACAAACGTATACTCCGTAATCGGCTTCAGTGATTGGCTGAAGTTCTAGCCTCTTGTTGGCGTAAGTGGTTGCCACGATTTTGTTGTCTTTACGCCAAGTGTAAGTAAGCGAACTAAACAAAACAAAGCGTTGGAATATAAACTACAATGAATTGATGATAGTTGTAATGATAAAGTTATTGAATACATTTGTATTTGTTTAATGATGATAAATATTGTAGCCCTAATTGCCTTAACATAATGTAATCAAGTTAAAATTTGTTATTAACTTACTCGTATGGATTTGCATCTCTGAGGTAGCAATCTAAAACAACGGTTGATCCTAAGGGTTGTCGTTTTTCTTCGTATACTGGTTCCACACTTGGAGCATCTAAGTTTTTAATAAAAAGTTTTTAATAAAGGTTTATGCAAGATCCGCGTAAAGATAAATTTACTATTTACAAAGCGCGTAATAGATAACAATCTAAGAGTAACCAACAAAATTGCAACTTTGTTACAGTTTTTAATTAAAATTCATGAATTAATTAAAGATGAATAAAAGTGTAAATTAGCTAACAAAGTTAGATACAATTTAAAAAAATTTACCAACCAATACATTATCATACAACACCACATTCAAACGTTGGAAAATAAGTCTAAAAACTTTACAAATAGACTAAACAAAAACTTCCAAAATTTTGGTTAAATACTTACATTGTACTTCAAGTACAATTTGGTCTCTTGGTTGGGTTCTTGATAGTTTACTAAACCCGTTAAATCTTGCAGTAGTGCATGTATATATCCCACCTGCATCTCTGCTTACACCTGGTATAACTAGATTTCCGTCCTAAAAATAAGTAAGTTACATACTGTAACGTTTATTTGCCTGATAGTCTTTTGTGTAAAAGAGATAACGGTGTAAACACGTGACTTGAGGTGTAAACGCATGACTAGGAACAGATAACACTTGACGTGAACAAGAAAATGGCGGATTTATTACAATATTGTTGAGTAGTGTTACAATTTATACAACTTAACAACATTTTTTGTGTAAATCTCTGTTATTAGCTTGTAGTCATTTTTTAAGATTTTGTCTAAGGATTTTTACATATTGTTGGATTTATCAAACTGCTTACCTCCACGATATCTTCGCTATTTCCACTCGGCATGGTCGTATTTTCATCGCGGTACCACTCAACTAATGGTGTTGGTCTTCCAAATGTTTTACATGATAATGTCGCTTGGTCACCCTCGCGTACAACAACATATGGCTCAACAGATTGGATTCGAGCGGGCGCTGTTAAAATATCACAGTTACTGTTAAATTTAAACCTCATTTGTAATGGACTTCATATTAACGTTTTATTAATGTCAAAACGCTTAGCCTTGTTGTTATCTAAATTCAAATAAAAAAAAACTGTAAAGCGATAATTTCCTTGGCATTAAAATTTACATATAGATATGTCTAAGTGTTATATGCATACAAAGAAACATCGGCATTTGTTTATTGCAATTTAAGATTAAATCAACCTGATGAACGTCCGATGGCAATCTTTGCAGATACCTCTGTTGTGTTGCTTGGTGCCCCCATTAACCTTGCAGCACAAACATATACACCGTAATCATCTGGTGCAAGATTGTTTATCGATAATCGACTGAAATGTAAATTTTGTTGTTATTTGGTATGTTTTGTATAAGTTGGAATAATATTTAGTTTATTTTTTAAAGAACATTGAAAATAACGTTAAGAAAGGTTGTTGTTATAGTATAGTTTATTAAACAAGCATTTTTGGCTTTAAATTGTGGCTAAAATTTGTCTAATTTGTAACATATTATTTTCAATTTGTATTCTTTATTTTAATGGATATAAATTTAGTCTATTTACCTTGAAAATGCGGGAAAAACGAATCCACGTTTTAATTCTTCCCTCGACAAACTTTTAATTTTCATATTTTTTGCCAAATTTCCTTCAGTAATTTTCACCCTCACGCCTCGATTATTCTAAACATTTAAATTACATATACATATACATACTAAGACGTTACATATCTTATAGGAGAATTGTATGTTTTGTATATACCTTATCTGTTTCTATATTTATTCAAAATTATTGTTGGTAATGAATCATTAATGAGGGCGTATACAAAACAGCATGTATTATATAACGATTTATATAGCACTGCATTAGATAATGCATATAAATAAATAAGCTTTGCAATTTATATATCAAATTCAATGTTAAAATATCAAAACTTACGAGTTTAAACCAGGAATATCTAATCTCATTATAAGGTGCTGCGTCAGCATGGCAAGTAAGTTTGATTTGCGTTCCTTCAGCTAATCTTCTATCATCTTGTAAGTGATCAGGTGTTATCCAATATACCATAGGAGATAAGTCTAAAAGGAAATATAATGTATAAAGTAATAAATTAATGTGAAATGGGATCCAAAAGAAGCATACATACTGATTCTTAAGCTTTACTTTCGCCAATGTATTGTTGCTTGTTTTCCTTTTATTGAACACACTTTTTACAGTTTATACAATTCAATTATACAACTTAATATCTTATTTAAATAATATCACACATTAATATAAACATAAAACGACGAATTACAATAATATAATTAAACTGAGAATAACCAACGTTATATCTAAAGCTAGAACTTGTTAAACTGGCTTAGAAATCGCGGCGAAACTCAAGGTGTTAGTGACGTAGACGAAAGGGCGTTAAGCCGGAAAGATAAGGATAATAAAACTAAATACTGTACATAAACAAGCAAGCTAACATCCACGCAC
The DNA here is from genome assembly GCF_963082875.1 of Corella eumyota. NCBI lineage: Eukaryota > Metazoa > Chordata > Ascidiacea > Phlebobranchia > Corellidae > Corella > Corella eumyota. The sequence continues at coordinate 2,809,160 of NC_137495.1, read as the reverse complement.
TTTACAGTATGTAATACGTTACAAGTATAAGTATATGCTGGGTATACTTTATCGAATGTAGAAAAGCAATTTAAGTAACGTGCTTTAAGATATGCTATAATTTAAACGCAAAAAAACAGTTGAGAAAAAAAATTTCCGAATTCTCAAACTTATATAAAATTTTGTATCTAAATTTTTCTTTTAATTTCCCTTGCTTTCTAGCTCTTACCTCTAACCACAACAGTTGTCATTTTCCTAACAGGAAGACCAACTTTATTACTTGCAATGCAATAATAATTTCCAGTATCTTTTGTAGTGATTCTTCGGATTGATAAACCGGATCTAAATTTTAAATAATAAATAGTTGATCTGATAGTTAATCTTAAGTAAAAAATGTTAAATTACTTTCCCATTTACCAGACCAGCGAAACTGTAGTGTATAGTTTCAATCGCTTACCCTTTCTTTTGAATGACAACCCTTTCAGAAAATCCGTCATTTTCCCGCACCCAAGTGATCTTTGGTTGAGGGACTCCGGTAGCCGAACATTCAAGTTTAAGGTTTTCCCCGCGATTAAGCACAACTACTGTCTTGTTATGCTTTAACCTGATCTGTGGAGGAGCTAATGACGTAACAAAAGTTAAATTGTGTAGTGACATTTTTTTTTACAATATGGAAGTTCTAATTTCGATATAATTTAATTTAAAATTTTTAATAATTTTTTATTTTAGAAATTATTTAATATTGAATCTTAGCCTGATGAATGTTTTAATATTTGTTGTCAATTTAAATAACTTTTTAATATTGGATAATTATTTTTAATATAAAATATTGTGAGTATATTTCTCTTACTGATGTTTCTCGTATAAGTAAAGTTTGCGTACTGATCCTTTACATTATAAACTCTTCCGAGTCGACCTATAAATGCTTTGCAGTTGTAGTTTCCAAGATCTGAGTCCTTTGTATTTTTGATCCTATAAGTTATTGAAGATAGACCTGGACGGTATGGATCAACTTTACGTTGTAACAAACCTGTTAACCAAAAACCCAAATTATAAATATGATATAATGAAGTTTTGTATTTGTGAACGATGTTACTGTTACCGTTTATAGCTGTTGGTCTTATCTCCGACCCATTTAAAGTAAGGGTAAATGTAGCTAGCGGATTACTCCAAACTTCGCAATACAAGAACATTGTTTTCTCGAACCAGATACTCGTGCTTGGAGTTGTACCGGTATCTATCGTTTGCGTTTCTAAGCTCGGCTTGTCAACATCTGCCAACGAATTTCGATAAATAATTAAAAATCAATGGCCGTTAACGATGTACCACGGTTTATATCAGATGGGTAATTAAGCTCTATAAATATTGACTGGCTTTAAATTTCAATTTAAATAATGATTAGTATTTAAAGACCATGTACTACAATGATTAATCAATTATTTTGTCGATTTTAATTAAAAACTTTTATCTATTGAATGTATTTTCCAAAAAAATAAATCATAAACCAATTTTATAGCTGTATAAGCTGAAAATCAAATTTAAAAGTTTAGATTTTTTTAAATTTTGGCCTTAATGAAATGTCATGATATAATATGTAAAAAAATGTAAAATCTTTTTTTTATGTCATATATTATAACATTTGCATAGTTATTGTACCAATTTCAACCACATTTAAATATTTATATAGATTACATAGAACATTGATTCGCTTTGTTGTAAAAGCTGGATTTCCAATCCCATTAATAGCCCTACAAGTAACTCTCCCCCCTTCGTCTCTTCTTATTGAGTTTATTCGCAACGTTGGGTTGTAAATATCAATGTCTTGCCTTAAATAATGTATTGGTATGTTTAAATATTATTTAAATATTAGATAAGTGTAATATAAAATGAAGTAAATAGGTATTGAAAGATGTATAGCAAATTGGTGCCATTAATTATATTCGATTCAACTTTTAGTTTGTTTATGATTCAATGGTTTTTAAAATTAAAAAATGGGTATTTTTATATTGTAAAATACATTAGATTAACTATTTAAGTTTGTGGCTTTTGTTATTTTACTGTGTTACCTTGACTGTGTTCCCCCGGTTAATGTCCATTTAATTTGTGGTTTAGGGTGCCCGTTTGCCACACAGTTGATTGACAGTGTGTCAAATTCTCGAACGTAGATGTTGTCCACGCCGTCAGGTTCGATTCTTGCTGTTGGCGATTCTAGATTGATATAAAAAAATCTTAAATTTTGTTTGCTTTGAAACTGTTCAAGGGCATTTTTATTTTAAAATTAAAAATGAATTAATATTTTATTATGTAAAAACTGGGATATATTTACATAGTTTAAGGCACTAAAATAATAATTTTTTCTTTTATGTAATTCATTTTGAGTTTGCTGTTTTTGGATATTTTTAGTTCAAAAATCATTAAAATTCTATTAGCAAATTGTAATGGGGTCAAATTTTTTAACGTTACTAATCTAACAAGTTACGTTGAATGTTATGTAGGAAAGAGTGAGAATTAAATATTTCTCCTGTACATTTTGTAGCCTTAAAAATTAGAATTTCGAAATTATTTACAATTTTTTTGTCTTGAAATTTTTTTACAAAATTCAGCGCTGAAATTTGAGTCGTTTCAATTATGTCTTCAGTTGATTGACAAGTAAAACCAGGTACCTTAAGCCATATACATAATACATGAGGTCTTAAGGCCTGTTGGGACGCTAAAAGGCGAAGACGGAAAACTAAGAACATAAAACACGGCCGAAAATTCGAAGCAGTCCCAAAAATCAATGTCGTTAATGGGAGAAGATTTTCTTAATTTAATTTTGGGGATTTTTTTGCTTTTTATGGTTTAGTAAACCCGAACTTTGGTTGTTTAATTTAATTTAAAATTATTTTGCGGGGTTACAGTTTTGAGTTAAATTTGATCTTTAAAAAAATATTATTTTATGGGAATTTAAAATAATTAAGAATATATGGTCTTGTCTAACGGGCAACTTTTAAAAAATATATGCAATTTAGACATAGCATTAATTTAAAGGACTATTTAAACTTACTATATTCTCCGATTTCTGCATTTTTTCCGCCTTTTAAAATTTGCAAGCCTCCCCCTTTAATTGTAGTGGCTAACCAGAAAATTTGAAACAAAATTAAAAAAGTCATAAAGCTTATATTTTGTTTTAACATAATCTAAAAAAAAAGTATTTAAATACATAACAACCTATTCACCTAAAATTGCTGCTGAAATTGCTGCACTATTTTCATAGATAAAAGTTGGCACCTTTTACTACAGCTTCTAAATGGTATTCTCAATATTTCTGTTAGTTTTAAAACTCAAATTTGCCACTATTGTCAATATAATGTCTACTAGTGCAAACTAATAAATAAAAAACTTTACTAAATGTCAATAACGAGCCTAATGTGCAGTTTATATCGATCTCAAGCAGAAAAACTGTCGACCCTTAATGACACAAGTTTATATCATAGTCTTTAAGACATAATGCTTACTAATCTTATGTATTTTTAAGTGTATATAAAAATACTTAAAAAAAACAATAAATGCATGTATTTGAGGTAAGGTAATCTATATATATTTATTTAATTTTACTTATAAATAACATCCAAAATATCACTGCTATAACTTCTGCCATCACATATAAAGTATTATATTTAAACCGTGAGGACCCTAGACTGGTTTTGCTAATTTAAATCGTCTCAGTAAATTTAGTTTATATGTTACAACTATTAGTAACGACTGGCTTTTAAATACCTCAACAATAGTGATTGCCCTTTTTCTCATACTGGCAAAGAGGTCAATTAAAAAATTTCTTAAAACTTAGTCGATAAATTGTCCAATTTTCTGTTTAAAGCATTTCCAATCCCTTGTCGAATGCTTTATTATAAGTTAATGCTTATTTACAAGCCCAAAAAATTGTTAAGATATTTATGTTCTCTTTCTAATAAACTTTCATAATATCATTCCGTGCTACTCTGTCGAATTGCGCGCCGCAGTGATGTCATTAATATTTAATGATAGTGACGTCATGATTTAAAGGACATTTAGGATGTTGGTTAATACATGAAAACCTGTTGCATTGTTTAAAAATCTATTTTGGTAAAAATAATCAGGATTATGCAAATTCTTTAAAACCTTTAATTCTTTGTTGTAAGGTCACATAATTTAAAAAATTATTTTATTTAAAAGCATAGCTTAGTAATAATCGTTTCAATTTTTTGACATGATGCATGCATTATAAAAATATAAATTTATATTTATTGTGATTATTTACATTTCGGGGAGAAAAAATAGGCTGAGAACTAAATTAAGGGCTTTTGGTTGGGATTTTTTAGGTGTCTTACTTTTCCAAGATACTTTTAAAATCCCATCATTTGCCTTTCTATTAGGTAAAATAACCTGTTGCTTTTTTGTTGACCTTGACGTGGTGCAATGGCACGCTTATTACTAACGAACCAGAGTTAAAAGACACAAATACATGATCAAGAACGTTATAACCGTATCTTAATATAAGAATCATTAAAAGAACATTCCTATTTTATTATAAATTAGTTATATTTTACTTGTTTTGCTAGGCAATTAGAAACAATTTCAAAAACTTAGCATTATTTTCAAATAATTTAATATATTATACTTAAAATGGGATAAAAAAAAGATACCAGAACTAAAATTGTATAAAAAATTAATTAAAATAACATTTCTATGGAAATTCCCGCCGCGAAAATCAGACGACACTTTTCGACCAATAGGATTGATTGACGTCAAATCATCGGGCTGCGCTTGAGACTAAATTCCTGCCTTTCGCTAAAACTTTCGTCGAGAACCGGTCGGAATTTTGCTGCGGAGATTTATACAAGTCTTACAGATCGTTTGAAAGGACTTAAAGGTTAGTTTTAGGCAAGAAATATGTTATTTAATTTATAATTAGCTAAAATGTAACAAAGCTTCTTAAAAGTAATTAGTTTCTTAGGCTGTAGGTTGCAATAAAACACAATTTTTGTTAGGCTAAATTTCGGCATTCTCAAAATGGCGATTGCATCGTTAAAAATACAATTTTTAACTTAACTTTAGGCTGAATTCGACTAATTTTGGGTATATTAACATTATTAAGGCTGGGTAGTGTACTGTTTTTATTTAGTACTAGGCTAAAGACAATCTTTTTTATCAATGTTTTTTCAACTGATGAAGTTGTAGTTAGAGCCTCGATCTTTTTTTATTTTTAAGATTAGGTAGCAATCAAGTCCTAATAAATATACATACTATTGAAAATTGTAAACTAACTTGTTTTTGGTTAAAATAAAATATATCTTGATGTCAAAAGTTCACCCCGCACTAGAAAGGTAATTTAAAGTTCAGGCATTATAACTTATAATAACGTCATAAACAGTTGCTGATAAAGCTATGTAATAGTTTAAAATTTTTACTAAAGACTTTATTAAACATAAGAGTGATTATTATAAGATTAAAATGTTACAGTTTCTTTTTTAGATTTTGTTAAGCCATTGCCACAGATAAGTCTAGAAAAGGTAAGTTACTAATAATGATAATAGAAAAGGTTTCAAATTTATAAAAAAAACAATGTTAATAGTTTAACCTGTTCGTAAGTAAGTTAAGTAAATACAGGAGTTGTTTTAATAATTTAAAAGTAAGAGAAGCATTGAAAATTACAATTTTCTTACAGAATCTGATAAGTTTGATTAATAGAAATCTGAACACAACTTGCACTTGCACCAAAAAAGGGAAAAGGCGGGAAAGCCTGCAACGAGTGATGACGTCAAAAGTGGAAAGGCTTGCAACGAGTGATCACGTTAAAAGTGGAGAGCATTGCAACGAGTGATGACGTCTCTTATCTAGTTCCTGATTATAAACGTCATCACGTAAGTTTTGTTAATATATTTATAGGCCTCACGTCCAATTTTTTACTTAAAACAATGATTCTGTTACATTTTTATTCCATTAGTTCTGGACATATTGCAATTTTTAATATATTGTAAATTTAAAGTGTGTTCCGGCTTTGCCGTTCTTGATTTTCTGTTGGTGCTGGTTGTTTTTTGTTGGTTGTTTTTGCTGGTTGCATTTATTGTTGGTTGTTTCTGCTGAAGGCTTTTACTGTTGGTTGTTTTTGCTGGTGTTTTTTATTGTTTGTTGTTTCTGCTGGAGTTATTTTTTTGTTGGTTGTTTTTGCTGGTGTTTTTTTGTTGGTTGTTGGTCTTTTTGTGGTTGGTTGTTTTTGCTGGTTGCTTTTGTTGTTGGTTATTAAGGTTTTTAGTCTTTTGATGGTTGGCTTTATTGTTGGTTGTTTTTGCTGGTGGTCTTTTTGATGGTTTAGTCTTTTGATGGTTGGCTTTATTGTTGGTTGTTTTTGCTGGTGGTGTTTTTGATGGTTTAGTCTTTTGATGGTTGGCTTTATTGTTGGTTGTTTTTGCTGGTGGTTTTTATTGTTGGTGTTTTTGCTGGTTGCTTGTTTGTTAGATGTTTTGGTGATGAATTTTATTGATGGTTGTTTTTGCTGGTGTCTTTTTGTTGATTGTTGTAGTTATTGGTGATTTTTTGTTGGAAATTTTAAATGAAAAAACCTTTTTAATTTATTATATATTATTTTTGCAATATATAAAAATCCAAGCAAAAAAACAGGTAAATAGATTTATCAACTTAATGTCATGTATAAAATATCACTTAAACTATTTTTTTAATTTTTTTATGGTACTTAACCTGATGGAAGAAAAATAGGGAGAAACAATGGAAACACAATGATGATTGTTATACCAATAGTAATGACAAACAAGAACAATTGATGTAAAGTTGGTATTAAACTAAGTATAACTAGCAGTTGGAATTGTTTTTAATTTTACAATGTTATTGTTATTCATAACACTTTTGCTATTTATTATATTTAATTTAAATTTATTTTGTTTTTGTACAATTTTTTGTCCAATTTTTTTAAAGATTTTAAACTGTTTAGCCTATCATATTATGTTCTTTAAAGCAAATAATATTTAAAAAAATAATCTGTACAAATCTGACATTATATATATTTTTTATTTAGAAAATCAACTAATGAAATAAACATCAATTTCAATGTTTAAAACATTGAATAAACATCATAGAATCCCTTTATGGCTCTAAGCTGCCAAATATTAAACTTAATAAATCGTAACTCTTTTACTATTTATGTCCTAGCTAAGTCTTACAACAATGTCATAACTGTTTGTCCCTACATAACTTTTATACCTTACAACTTATTTTGTCATATCATAATTCTCTCACCCAGTTTTAAAATACTGTTAATTTCAAGATTAAGCTGCCAAATATTTAACTTATTAAACTACAACTCTTTAACCATCCAAGTCTAACAATAGTGCCATAATTATTTGTCCTTACATAAATCAAACTTTTATACCTTAAAACTTATTTTGTCATATCTTAATTCTTTGACCCTATTTTAAAACATTGTAAAATCTAAGATTAATGAAAAATTGCTTTTTTAAATAGATCAAGTTTAAAAGATTTCTGAATCTTACAGAGGATGGAAAGACGTTAGGAAAAAATCAGTGGGACAAAAAAAATTCATGAAGGATGATGCAAGAAAGACAAAGATGGAAGACATTGCATTGTCGTTAGAATAAAAAGTGACAAGTGTTTAATAAAAATTAAATGATAAACTGTAAATCAATTAAACGAAGAACTATTAAAATGTTTTGTCCAACATCTTAAACTGTCTAAAAATTTAAATTTTTGACATATCATAGTTTGTTGCCTAGCAATATTTAAAAAATGTTTAAAATTTCAATCTAACAAATTTATTTTTTATTTAGGTACAAAATCAACTGCTCCAACAACATATTATTATGTCATTAAACTAATAGAAAGTTTTTTTCTCGTTACCTAACATTTTTAGAAACATGATTGGTCATATTTATAAACTATTGAGTTAAAATTAAAATAACTATGTCCCAAATAAGTTTTACAATAATGCCATAATTATTTGTCCCTACTTAAACAAATTTTTATACCTTAAAACTTATTTTGTCATATCTTAATTTTCTAACCCTATTTTAAAACATTGTTAAACTAACTATGTCCCAAATAAGTTTTACAATAATGCCATAATTATTTGTCCCTACTTAAACAAATTTTTATACACTAAAACTTATTTTGTCATATCTTAATTCTCTGACCCTATTTTAAAACATTGTAAAATAAATCTAAGATTAATGAAAAATTGTTTTTTAAAATAGATCAAGTTTAAAAGCTTTCTGAATCTTACAGAAGATGGGAGAAGTAAAGGGGAAAACAACAGGACAACGAAAAGTTCATAAAAGATGTTGCAAGAAACACAAAGATGGAACCCACTGACATTGTGGAAAGAATGTAAAGTGACAATGTTTTATAAAAATTGAAAAAAATTAACTGCATTTTAATTAAACTAATGATTTATTACATTTTTTGCCCAACATCTTAAACTGTCTAAAAATTTAAATTTTTGACATATCATAGTTTGTTGCCTAGCAATATTTAAAATAATGTTTAAAATTCCAATTTAATAAATTCTTTTTTTATTTAGGTACAAAATCAACTGGTCCAACAACATATTATTATGTCATTAAACTACTAGAAAGTTTTTTTTCTTTATTACGTAACATTTTTAGAATCAAAATTGGTCATATTTATAAACTATTGAGTGATAATTAAACTAATTATGTCCCAAATAAGTCTTACAATATTGCCATAATTATTTGTCCCTAAATAATCAAACTTTTATAGCTTAAAACTTTTGTCATATCTTAATTCTGTGACCCTATTTTAAAACATTGTAAAATCTAAGATTAATAAAAAATTGTTTTCAAAATTAGATCAAGTTTAAAAGCTTTCTGAATCTTACAGAAGATGGGAGAAGTAAAGCGGAAAACTACGGGACAATGAAAAGTTCATAAAAGATGTTGCAAGAAAGACAAAGATGGAACCCACTGACATTGTGGAAAGAATGTAAAGTGACAATGTTTCATAAAAATTGAAAAAAATTAACTGCATTTTAAGTAAACTAATGATTTATTAAATTTTTTGCCCAACATCTTAAAACTGTCTGAAAATTTAAATTTTTGACATATCATAGTTTGTTGCCTAGCAATATTTAAAATAATGTTTAAAATTCCAATTTAATAAATTTATTTTTTATTTAGGTACAAAATCAACTGGTCCAACAACATATTATTATGTCATTAAACTACTAGAAAGTTTTTTTTCTTTATTACGTAACATTTTTAGAAACATAATTGGTCATATTCACAAACTATTGAGATATAATTAAAATAATGTCCCAAGTAAGTTTTACAATAATGCCATAATTATTTGTCCCTAATCAAACTTTTATACCTTAAAACTTATTTTGTCATATCTTAATTCCCCGACCCTATTTTAAAACATTGTTAAATGTAAGATTAATGAAAAATTGTTTTTTAAAATAAACCAAGTTTAAAAGCTTTCTGAATCTTACAGAGGATGGAAAGACGTACGAAGGAAATCAGCGGGACAAAAAAAGTTCATGAAGGATGATGCAAGAAAGACAAAGATGGAAGACATTGCATTGTCGTAAGAATAAAAAATGACAATGTTTAATAAAAATTAAACGATAAACTGTAATTTAATTAAACGAAGAACTATTGAAATTTTTGCCCATCATCTTAAACTGTCTAAAAATTTAAATTTTTGACATATCATAGTTTGTTGCCCAGCAATATTTAAAATAATCTTTAAAATTCCAATCTAACAAATTTATTTTTTATTTAGGTACAAAATCAACTGGTCCAACAACATATTATTATGTCTTTAAACTAATAGAAAATTTTTTTTCTCGTTACGTAACATTTTTAGAAACATAATTGGTCATATTTATAAACTATTGAGTTATAGTTAAACTAACTATGCCCAAGATAAGTTTTACAATATTGCCATAATTATTTGTCCCTACATAAATAAACTTTTATACCTTATAACTTATTTTGTCATATCTTAATACTGTGACACTATGTTAAAATATTGTTAATTTCAAGATTAATAAAAAATTATTTTCAAAAATAGATCAAGTTTAAAAGCTTTCTGAATCTTACAGATGATGCGGGAAGTAAAAGAAAAAATAAAGGGACAACAAAATGTTCATGAAAGATGTTGCAAGAAAGACAAAGATGGAAGATACTGCATTGTCGTAAGAATAAAAAGTGACAATGTTTAATAAAATTTAAATTATAAACTGTAATTTAATTAAACGAAGAACTATTACAATTTCTTGCCCAACATTTAAAACTGTCTAAAAATTTAAATTTTTGACATATCATAGTTTGTTGCCTAGCAATTATTTAAATAATGTTCAAAATTCCAATCTAACAAATTTATGTTTTATTTAGGTACAAAATCAACTGGTCCAACAACATATTATTCTCTCATTAAACTAATAGAAAGTTTTTTTCTTTAATACGTAACATTTTTGGAATCAAAATTGGTCATATTCATAAACTATTGATTGATAATTAAACTAACTATGTCCCAAATAAGTTTTACAATATTGCCATAATTATTAGTCCCTACATAAAGAAACTTTTATACCTTAAAACTTATTTTGTCATATCTTAATTCTGTGACCCTATTTTAAAACATTGTTAAATGTAAGATTAATGAAAAATTGTTTTTTAAAATAGATCTAGATTAAAAGCTTTCTGAATCTTACAGAAGATGGAGAGACGTTAGGAAAAAATCAGCGGGACAAAGAAAGTTCATGAGGGATGGTGCAAGAAAGACAAAGATGGAAGACACTGCATTGTCGTTAGAATAAAAAGTGACAAGTGTTTAATAAAAATTAAATGATAAACTGTAAATCAATTAAACGAAGAACTATTAAAATGTGTTGTCCAACATCTTAAACTGTCTGAAAATTTAAATTTTTGACATATCATAGTTTGTTGCCTAGCAATTATTTAAAATAATGTTTAAAATTTCAATCTAACAAATTTCTTTTTTATTTAGGTACAAAATCAACTGGTCCAACAACATATTATTATGTCATTAAGCTAATAGATAGTTTTTTTTCTCGTTAGTACATTTTTAGAAACATAATTGGTCATATTCACAAACTATTGAGATATAATTAAACTAATGTCCCAAATAAGTCTTACAACAATGCCTTAATTATTTGTCCCTCATAATTAAACTTTTATACCTTAAAACTTATTTTGTCAAATCTTAATTTTGTGACCCAGTTTAAAAATATTGTAAATTTCAAGATTAATAAAAAATTGTTTTTTCAAAAATAGATCAAGTTTAAAATCTTTCTTAATCTTACAGTTGATGGGAAAAGTAAAGGGGAAAACAACGGGACAACGTAAAATGCATCGACGATGTTGCAAGAAAGACAAAGATGGAACCCACTGACATTGTAGTAAGAAAATAAAGTGACAATGTTTAATAAAAATTCAATGATAATTTGTATTTTAATTAAACTAATGACAAATATATTTTTTGCCCAACATCTTTAACTGTTTAAAAATTTTAAATTTTGACATATCATAGTTTGTTGTCTAGCAATATTAAAATAATGTTTAAAGTTCCAATCTAACAAATTTATTTTGCAACCGACCTACTTATTAAAATGAGGAGGCACGTATGTTAACACAATTTTGTTTTACTTTATGTAACACTTTATGCTTATTTACTTTCGGCTTACGTAATTTTTTATATGAAAAAAAAATATCAAAAAAATAGATATTCTAAAAATTTACATATATCTTTATCGTAAAAACCTAAGGTTTTATAAAAAGTAAAAAAGATTTTAATTAAAGCGTAAATGCCTATAAACCAAATTGTAAATTCTCTTCTAGAAAAACATTCCACTGATTTAACCTAAACGAGAGAGGCGCGCGCGCTGATTAAATTTACGCCGGAATTTGCAATTTTCGGCCCCGGGTTTGCAAGAAGCGCAAGAAATTCTAGAAACTTAAACTCGTGATTCTTTTTTGTCTCGACCACGTGGTAGAAGGTTGTTAAAATCTATGCTCAGTTCATATCAAGTTTCATCGTCAGTTTTCAATGATTTTTGCGACAATTTTACAACACAATCAGAAGAGTATAGTTATTATTACGTCATACTGAAGTACAAACCATCTAGAAGAAAAAAGTTCAAGAATTTATAGACAATTTAAATTTTATGACGTCATACAACAGACAAGAAAGCACAACTTCATTTAGAAGTGGAAATCAAAATCAATTTCAACATCAAAGGTCTTAAAGGTCGATCTTACGCCAAATAAGGTAAAATTAATTTTAAAAATGTTTGATAAATTTATGTTTTGTTTAGAATATTTTTGATTCGTTATTAAATGTTTAAACCTTGGGTTAGTTTAAAAGCTTATTTTTTCTATATTTTGTAACATATAGCTGTTAATCACCTCAAAAATATATAAAAATAATTTAAAACATTTTTGAATATGTTTTTAAAATAATTTTTTTTTTTGTAGACAATGTTTCGACGAGAGTTGGCGGAGTGGGGGGATGGTTGGTTATTTGTGACGTGGATTGTAACGTATACCATGACGTCATGGTGATTTCAAGTTGGTTAATTTTTTGTGTGTAGACATAAATTTAGTTTTATTGGTAAGCTGGTGTATTAAGAAACGTTATAGGTTGGTTTTTTAATGTAAAAAAAATTGCCAGAATGAACTGAGAATTTATATTTTTTTGCATGTTATATTTTATTTTTTTTGCATGTATGCTGCATGTTGCATGTTTTTTTTTGTTTTTTGAGTGAATTTTATTTTTATATATTATCTCAGTTCATTTTGACCAACTTTTTTTATATTTAAAAGCCAAGTTATTTCGATTTTTTAATATATTAGTTTATTTGTAAAACAAAATTTAGTTGAAAGCAAATAAATTAATTGACGACAAATCCGTCGCTTTCTATTTTACGAATCTCTGATTTGTTCTCTTCTTTGTCGCTGGAGTTTGAGCATTCTCAAGACCCTACGTCATGAGACGTCACCAGTTATTATGCAACGTCATCAATCAAACAATCACAAGTTTTTGACGTCATCAATTCGACAGCGTGAACGCCTTGTTGTTGAGAAAGTGTGAAAGTGCACCAAAATAAGTTTAAAGGTATTTGATTAAAATTATTTTCCTTACAGTACTTTAACTAGATATATTTGTTTGTAATACTAAAATACAACTCTGTTCTAGTTTAAATGTATTTTAAGGACTTTATTTTATTTTTTTAGATTGACTATAGCCCAATGGTCTTTAAAACTTATCGTGCATTAGTGGCGTCATTACAGCCTAAATGACGTCACTCATAACACCAGTTCCTGATTAATAAAAGGTAAATACTTAACTTTATACAATTATCATTATCATAATTTTAAAGGTATGCATTTAAAAATAATTAAATAATATTTTATTTCTTGTTTTTTAAATTATGTTTTGTTATTGTATATATATAATTAGTGTCTTTTGATTATTTTTACTAAATTTAATTTTTTGTTGCAGTGATAAGTCAACGTCACTTTTATGTTCATCTTATCACCAGCAAGTGACATCATCTACGTCACAACTGATGAGATTAGAGCCGGAATAGGAACTGGAACGCCCGTCCGCTTTATGCCGAAGGTAAATTACTAAACTTTAATTAAATAAAAATATTGCTATTGTGTTTGTTATCAAGTTATGACGTAATTAAATTTTGTTCATGACGTATGAGCATACATATATGACGTAATTGTACGTAACATGTATACAGGAATGTGAAATATAGTTTTATGCGTTTATAGCCTTAAACTTAAATTTAATAATGTAACAGTTTTAATTAAAAATTTTTATTAATATTATGTTTTTTCATTAGAAACCCGAGGAGGATTTACCCCATATGGATATATTTTACGCTATTGTTTTGCAAATACCGATAATTTTTTGCAAATGAAAAGCAGCACTAAAAGAAGTGAAAAGGTATTTACTTCTAACATATTTTGAAAGTGATTATATTTTTATAATAGCTATAATCAATAAGGGATATATTCCTAACCAATTTGTATAACGATAGGTATAATTATAAAGATTTGGATAAAATATTTAATTTTTTAATTTATTTGTTAGATCAAATTTTTCCACCCTAAACGATCTTATAAACTTATCGTGCTTAAGTGACGTCATTATAGCCTACAAATGACGCCACTCATACCGCCAGTTCCTAATTGATAAAAGGTGATTGCGTTTATTTTAACCATTTATAATTTTAATTTATGGTTTAAATAATTATTGTCTTTTAATTATTTTTTAAGTAATTAATTAATTTTTGTTTGTTACAGTGATAAGTCAACATCACTTTTATGTTCATCTTATCACCTGCGAGTGACGTCATCGCTAAATACGTCACAACTGATAAGATTAGAGCCGGAATGGGAACTGTAAATGTTCTTTCTCCCTATGTTGAAGGTAAATTATTTAAAATTCGATAATTAAACTAATTGTAAAATTGTGAAAGCTCTTCCAAATGACGATTTTTTTTTATATATGATGTAACCCAACTGTCTTAAAGTTTGTTTTGTATCTATTTAGCTTTATGTAACTTTTAACTTGATGTATAAATACTTCAGCACATTTTTAATACCTTTTTTACGTTTAGATATTCAAAAAGTGACGTGGCTTCTTTCAATCTTGGTTCCTATTAGTCCTATATCCGATTTTCTATTGTTTAAAAATGAAGAGTTTGGATTCAACCACTATGACGATCGATGATTTTTGGATTCAACAATTGTGACGTCACGTATGGTCAATGTGACGTAGGATAAGGTCATTCATAATTGATCTGAAAAAGAATGGACATTGAGATTAAGATTTAGATTTTTTGAATTTAATCATAAAATTTGAGGTTTTGAAGTATCAGAATTAGACAGAATTGTATGCAATATCTTTCTCTTCTCCCAGTGTATTTTTATTTTGCGGACTGTCCCAAACCTAGATTTACCCATTTCGCTTCGTGGGTCGGTCGAAGTTTGGGATCGAACAGTCAATGAGCTGATGCGTTCCCGGCGGCCATTGTCACATTACCATTACTGTTAGGTCCCCTTAGTGTCCCATGTGCCAGTACTAGTCTGTGTTTTGGCCCTTATGGTCAGCAGAACCACGTATCGCCAAATGGTCGTCCGGATTGTCCCATGTTGTATATTTGTTTCACATTTATTTTTTATTACTGTTGTATTTCGTGGCATATCATAATTACTTTTTCAACATAAACAACGCAAAGCTCATCTGATAGGGTAAAAACGCATCGAACAATTAGATAATGTGGAGGATTATCCTCAATAGCTAGGGACTAAACTTTAACTAAAGAAGCAACACGCTTGGGGGTGCAGAGTTAATTATATTTAAAGTTTCGCGCTAACTAAATACCGGCATCTATAAACCCCGGTTTTCTACTTTCTATCAATTATTTTCTTCCTTAGTGAGCATGGTGCGTTTTACTCGTGGGTAGTATTTAGCGCCATGCTTAGTCTGCAGAATTGTAAGGTATCAGCTTGTGAAAATGGAAATTTAACTTCGCAGGGTAGGAGGAACTTGGACGTGGATGGAACATAATTAAGAGTTGAGTAAAAATATATAAATTCTAAAACTTGAACAAAATTCTGTCCCATTTTCTGTCATGTTTATTATTAGTGTAATGTCATATCGTAATTATTTATTAAATGCCATCTCTTAATATAAAGTTAAAAAAAAAGTATAATATAAAGTTAAAAAAAAAGAATAATTTATATTAAAAATTTATAATTTTGTTAACAACTCGGGACCTAAAAAATTAGAATTTCATGTAATTTTGAGTAGGTATTAAGTTTTAGCTTAATTTGTAATAATTTAGGGTTAATATAACTTATTTTAAACCTAGAACCTAAAACCAAAATATTTTTCTCTTCTCCCAATTCTTTATTGTATTTGTATCAGGCCTAAACAAAAATTAAAAACGCGTTAAAATTTAACAATTGTACATTTAAAAAAAATGTTTTAACTTTGTTGGTGTTGGGTTAACCACAAAGTTATTAACATTGTCTGAAGTAAAAAGGATAATTAGTTGTCAGTTTGCTCGGTATAGTTTTCTTCTTTCGTTCTGGTGAAAGAAGATCTGGAATCATATATATAGTAAGTATTATCAACAAATATGGTCCGTTGCCATCTCTCTTACAATTTTTCTCTAACCATTTTTATTTTTTACAGGTTCTAATTATATATATTTATAGGCTATAAACTAACACCTAATCATTTTTTACAGGCTCTTAACTCGTTTTGACGATTCTCTTGGACTCTTTATATTTTAGCTAAAAAACAGTCAGATTTAAATAAACGGTTTAGAACCGTAAGAGCAAAACAGTTTCCACTATACCGAGCTTTAGAAATTAGTCGCGCGCACCCTCGAACTTAGTTAAAATTGGGGTTTAGGGAAAAATTGGCTGATTACTAAATTAAAGGTTTTTGGTTAAAATTTTTTGGGTGTCTTACCTTTCCAAGGTACCTTTTAAATTCCATCGTTTGCCTTCCTATTGGGTAAAATAACCTGTTGCTTTCTGGTTGACCTTGACGTGGTGCAATGGCTTAGTACTAACGAACCAGAGCTAAAAGACAAAAACAAATAAAAAAATGTTATTAACGTAATTTAACATAAAAATCGATAAAAAATTTGTAATGCCATCATAAATGATTTACGTTTCACCTTTTTAATAGGAATCACCACGCGCTTTATATTTTCAGAAAAATGATGTCACGCAATTGGCAAAAATTAAAAAAAAATTTGGTATTTCTAAAACGTAAAAAAACCTCCCAATGTTATATTTCTACTATAGGTTAGCAGTTATTGCACAAGAGAAAAACACTTATCTTGTATATGCGGTTCTATTTTCTTTTTACCTTTAAAATTCAATTTCCCTGGATAAAATACTGTCGTTATTATTTCAACAATATATTCACAATCTAAGGTTTGCTAGTTTTATTGTGAAAACACACATTCTAAGCTACACCTTTGGTTCTTCAACTTTTATGTACTACACCTGTACTAGTTTTAAATATTTGCTTGGCATTAGGTGTAGTGTAACGTAAATTTCTCTCTGCCCGTTTTCCCATTACCAAGTCACGTGATACAGACAACATAGATAAGATGTGCTCACGTGACTAAAGGTGTAAGCACGTGACTAGGAACGTATAACAAGTTACAGTAAACAATTAAATGGCGGATTTGTTACAATAGTTGTGAAAGGTTCTTTTCGAGAAACTTGATAAATCGAAAATTGGCTTCTAATTTTGGACCCACGAATTGTTTTTTTTCTACCCATTTCTTTACATTTAAACTCACTGCTAGCACAGCATTTGTAGTTGTACCTTGTTAATTTTATACACTTTTAAATGATTTGGTGCCATATTTAAAATAGTTTTAACCAATTCATGTGAAAATATTCTGGTTATTACTAAATTAAATTTAAAATTTATAAATTAATAAATAAGAACCTCATGGCGGTGCCGCAGTTAAATATATGCCGGAAAAAATGTGCCACTACTTTTAAGCTCCTGTTTCCGTTCGCTTTTAATTTGAATGTTTTGATAAGATAAACAGTGTAAAAGGCCTAAGTGTTTTTGTTTTAGAAAGGGATAATTTATATAAAAATGAATGAGGTAGAGTTTTATGACAAACAAGTTCACTACCAGGAACATCTCGGAAAAATGTAAGTTGTACAAATTGCACTTTTAAATAAAGTAAGTTGGAATTTCTTTTACTTAGGTCTGTCTGTCAGTCTGTTACTTCTGTTTGTTGTTAGTACCACAACGTCATCACAACGCCCTTAGAACCTTGTTCCTTAAAATAATGGAAAATTATAAAATTTGGCATATGCATATTTCTTTTACCAAATTAGAAAAAACTCAATAATCACATTTCGGTTACATCTGTACATCTCTTGTTTTACCTGATTATCTCAGTACAAGCCTTTTGCATAGATAGATAAAATGTGCTTAAAGCAAGGCTGTTGGTTTAAGTTTTGATTTTTACATAAAATTTATTGAAAAAGTTCTAAATTTTTTGTAGACAACAGGAGCGTGCAAAACTAGAACGAGAATTTTATAATTTGGTTCGATCTGATAAAAAATTACAATCCATCCGTCTACTCAAGTTAAAAAGTTATTGGAAAGTATGTGGAATTTTGCATTTAAAATAATATGACTTAATAAATTAATAACAGTAATAAATTAATAACACAAAAAAGCCCACACAAATTGACAAGTTTTTATGTTAATTCTTTGCGTAAAATAAAAAAAGTGGTCAAAACACTTGGCTTCACTGCATGAGTTTCTTCGATCGATCCCCACTGCTCTCATGCTATAGTTTTTAAACCTTTATAAACTTAACAGCAAGTTTGTGAAAGAGAAAGAAAAGCTAGAATAAGAAATGAGGAATTACTTCGAGATTTTTCTGAAATGGAAAACAGAATATCTAACATTCAATCTCAAACCAACAAACTAAGAAGAATAAGGGTAATATTTCGTCTATCTTATAAAAAATGATCTATGTTACACCTTTAAAGTTTTTTTTGTAAAATTTAATACACAAATATTAAAAAAAAAAGTAATTGAATGGAAAGGTACACATAAAACTATTTTTTTAAGTATCTAAAAAATTTAAGAAAATTGCTAATTGTATCAATTCTTGAATTATCACCATACTACAGCTTGGAAATTTTTTTGTGCAATTTTTATTGGAATTATTAGATGTTCCTGTTGTTCATTTTTATTTAAATAATATCTCCAGAAAGATTATGAAGACGAGATAACCAAGCTTTACCCAAAATGGCGACAAGAAATTGAAATCGCAAAAGCCAAACGTCAGCTCGAAGAACGTGGTTTCAACTTTCCACAAAACATTAACAGTCAACAACATGAAAACCAATCATCTCTCTCTAAAAACCAATTTGCACCATCTTATGGTTCAGACATGGCAAACTATGGTCAACAACAGCAAACTGCTTTGTTTCAGCTGGTACCATATTCTATTAACGACCAAAATTCAACATCTCACCCAGTTGTTTTAAGCACCCAAGTATCACCTGTTACAACAGTTAAGTCTCAGCGTGAATTTACACCGAAAGAGAATTTAACTACTGCAAATACATCTCCAAATGTTATGGTTCCACCTCTTAACCTCCCAACATCCGGAGATCGAGATCTGCCGGAGTATCACAAAAATGTTACAAGCTCTGTGCCCAACAATGCTCTTGACTACAATAAAAGTTTGACTGCTCCGTTTTCTCCGAGAAACAACAAACCAAGGGAATTATCCAATTTACACCCAGCTGCTCAAAATATTAAAGTTAACAACACAACACCAAGTTCTAATTCCCATCAAAGTCCTCGGGACTTCCTAAATGATGACTTGGAATCAAAATCGACAACTTCCGCTCAATTCTCACCCAAATCTAAATCCCCAGAACCTATTTCAAGCACACATGTACATAATAACAACCCAGACTTTCAGCAAGTTGAAATCACAAACAAAAAACTAATGAATTCCAAGAATAGTGTGAAGAAAAGCAACAAAAATCCTTTTTTTGGAGATGAGACTGAAAGTTCTATTAGTGAAAATGAAATTCCAAGCCAAGATTTAATTCCAGATGGCAGTCGAGGTTTTGATTTTATTTTATAATTTTTAACATATATATATACAATAAATAAATTTTTTTTACCAAAAAATCAAGTTAACAAAAAGTTTTATTTTAAAGGTTTAAAATAGTTATCTAGCCATTATCTTAAATATTGTAAGGCTTAAGTATGGAATTGGAAGGTAAATTTACTAAATAATTTTTATTTAAGGTAACACTGCAAGAAGTCTACAATCCCTTAACAAAGCAGGTGAAAATTCTCCATTAAGAACACCACACAAACTGATAGTTCCCATCCCTAGTAAGTTAAAATTACTAATTTAAAGTCTCTATTGATTTGGTTATTAAAATGGTATGGATAATAACAATTTTTAACCATTAGATTTTATAGAATAAATTTTTGTAATGTTTGTGTACACATAACTCTATGATAAAAAAATATTCAAGTACACTAGTTGTTAGCTACCCTACAGTTGGCATTTTTATTGTCGTAATATGGTTGCAACTCGCATTATCTGTTTGCTTGCAATAATTTACCCATGCCATACAAGTAGTTTTATTTATTCTGTACACTATAAGCCTGTTACTATAAGTCATCCCAACATTTTAAAACCTGTTTTTAACAACTTAAAAATCACGATTTTATCAAAAAATAAAATTTGAAAAAAAGCGATTCTCGTGCACCATCTTGCAGTAAAAAAAAACTATAAAATTAAAAAAAAAGAATTTTAGGCATTTTGGGGCAAAAAACTCCTTTTAATCTAATATAAGTCAGTTTAACGTCTTTAAAATCAAGTTTTTGTCAAATTTCGGTAACTTCCTTTTTTCCCCAAAACAATGATTTTCGGCATTTTCTACAAGGGTATATATAGCCTTGGTGTTTTTACTAAATTTGACCGAAAATGAAAAAAAAATGTTTTGGCATTTTTTTGCAAAAAAGCCACTTACAGTCTACTATAAGCTATCCTAACGTTTTAAACCCGTTTTTAACAACTTAAAAATCACGTTTTTATCAAAAAATAAAATTTGAAAAAAAGCTGCTCTTGTGCACTATCTTGCAGTAAAAAAAATGCACTATCTTGCAGTAAAAAACTCTCTTGTGCACTATCTTGCAGTAAAAAAAAAAAAACTATAGAATTAAAAAAAAAAGAATTTTAGGCATTTTGGGACAAAAAAACTCCTTTTAATCTAATATAAGTCTGAAAAAACAGTGATTCCATCGGCATTTTCTACAAATTGCACATTTATATATGGTCTAAATATGCATATTAAGATAAATTTTATTTAATTATTTTTATTATTTTATAAAGGTGATAGAGATGGTATAGTGCAGGAAAGTCTGGAAAGTGTTTTAAGTGAAACCATTACAACTGAAACCTCACCTCGAACTGATGCACCTTTAACTTGTAAGTTGATTTAAATTATTAATCTTAAAACTGACTATTTAAAAGTAAGTGATATAAGTGGGAATTAAATAATAGTTTGTGTTACTTTCTTGGTTTTGTTTTAATAATTTAATTAAAACATTAAATTTTTAATTAAAAAAAAAAAAAAAAATAATTAAAACATTAAATTTTTAATTAAATGATGTGGATATGTTATGAATTGACATAATTTTTTTTTCACAAAGTTTTTGTTCTAATTATAAACTATCGTATACATACACCAAACATTAATGCTTTATATCAATTCATTTTACACTAAAGCAAGAAAATATCGATTTAAATTGCCAGAATTTGAAAAATACTATCGTGAGTAATTAAAAGTCGCAAATTATTTTCTAAATAATTTGATAAGTTAGGGTGATTGGTGAATTCTTATAGAAATAATTTAAAAGTTATGCAAACAATAAAATTTCCTAATGATATATAATATTTGAATCTAATTAAAAAGTTTTTAATACAGACCAAGTATTAAACATAAATGTGATTACCCTTAAAAAATAAAAATATAATTTATAACTTTAATTTTGGTAATCGGTTTATTTTAATTTGTTAAAACTGCCCTGAATTTATTTGTAAAAAAGTAATCTGTTTGGAATGTAGTTTATGACTGAAAGTTTTGTTTAAAAGATCAACATAAACCTGTTTTTGTAGAAACTTGTTCATTACCTTTTCAAATTACAAAAACTTGTAATTTTACAACATAGCTTTTACTATATTGTATATTATATGTATTAACTATATTTTTTTATTTGTTTTTTAAAGCAAGTGCAGCATACAAAGAGTTGAAAAAGCAACATAATCTGTCGAATACATTTGACGAAAATGGGGAATTTGTGGAGGATTATGCTGAAGATATTTTATCCCCTAAACCCAAGTAACAACTCCGGACTTTATTTAAAAAAAATTGATTTAACAACCAATTGTAATTTAGTAGTTAATTCAACTATCACCTCGAAGGTATTTTAACCCTGTAGGAATGGTATCTTACTGACTTGACATTTTGAAAATACTGTATACCTATATAAACACCCAACCTAGTTTGTGGTTTTTAAGGTTCACTTAAAATAATTTCTTCAATTTATTTTTTAGAATGGATAGAAGTTTGGAGAAGAGTTTAACCCAATCTGGTGTGCAAAAATTGTTTTTGTATTTTGTAACTAATAGTTACTGTTTTATTTGTACTAAAAACAATGCAATCTCAGTTTAACATTTTTTGAAAATTTTTAGAATCTGAATCCGAATTAGATTCAACAGTTCCTAAAAGCCCCATAGTTAAAATTCCAACTGCTATGGATAACAGGTAACTTAACTTAACTTGGCTTAATTAACTTTTAATTTAGCTCACCATATCTTACTTTGAATTTGGGCTGATTATTTTAACCAATACTGATCCAGGGTCAAGTTTTCTTTACAAGTTAGGATAATATTAAAATTCTAACAATGCCTAGTTATTAATCCTGCATTGGTTGTTGGTTTGTTTGTCCTTATGTAAGCTGCGGAAATCACAAGCTTGGCCCCATATGTTGATGTCTATGGCATGGAACTTAACACATTATGTTCAACACTTATACTAAATTATTATTATTTTAGCCAAGTACTAAACTCATCAAAAGAAACAAACTTTTCTCAACAAAAAGAATCAGAAAAAAAGGCAAACAAAGGTGTGTAATATTTTTATTTTCAACATTGTTACTTACTTTGGGATACATAATAAATAGAGTTTTTTTTATATGCAAACTTCATGGTAATGCTTAGCCTTTTTAAACAACTTACAAGAAAAAAATTAAAATATTTACTCCAGTTAGTTTACAATGAAACAAAACACTATTTTTCAAAACTTTTATTCTAGCTCCTTGGGATTCTGATTTTTCTGACGAAAGTGTAAATTTCGACAACAAATCTCATTTAATTGAAGATGATGATTTTGATTTTTATGATTAGATTGTTGAAAACAAAATAGATGTAGATTTTATTTTAAAAAGCAGTTTTGTAGACTTTTGCAAATAAAATAGAAATAGTAACAATAAGCAGTGTTTCAATGTTTTCCAAGTTAAAAAAATTAAATAAATAAACTAGTAAATTGTTTTTAAAAAGATATACAAATATTTTTTTCAAAACCGGACGGGATTTAATCAAAAATTTACCTGATTTTTAAATCAAGTAAGCCAAAAAAACAACATCACATTCAAATTTTCATCAAATATATACTAAGTTTATTAAAAAATAAAACAGTAAACGACAAACCCAAAACAAAACATTTCGTTAAATGGGTATAGGCCTAACTAACATACTAGATTATGAAATTATCCGAAATTGTAACATCTTTTTTACGCTGGGCTGATTTGGCCCTAATATCGGTACCATATTAAATTGGCCAAAAATATTTGATAAAAATTGAAGATTTTAAATCAAAGTTTCATTCACCATTGAAAGCATTGGTCTTAATAACATATTTACACAAAAAATTACCCAAAAATATTGATAATGTTATGACACTTTTACTAAATTTTTCAAAATTAGACCCCATTTGACCTTATATTGGTACCATATAAAGTAGGCCAAAAAAAATTAAAAATTTTAAATTGAATTTAAACCAAACCAATAGAACCGCACTGGTCTTAAAAATACTGCGTTAAGTCTTAAAAAAATTGTCTAAGTATTTCGAGTTGCGCACTTACATTGAAGTTTTCGCAGCATAATTTCAAGTTCTCTCGTGCCCCGAGTGGTTATGTTGAGGTAGTTGTAGACTTGAAGTTGTGAGGTTCGAATCTAGGCAGAAGTAAAATTAGTTAGGTAGTTAGACAGTTAAATCAGAAATACAAAAGATATATAAGATATAACGAAACTAATAGAACCGCACTGGTCTAAATATCCTATTTCAAAAAAATTATGAAAAAATATTCAGTATTAATAAAGTTATGAGATATTTACTAAATTTTCGCAAAATTTTAAATCTCTAAATTAAAAATTTTATTTTATGCGCATTGCCTTTTTGAAAATTTAGTAAATATGTCATAACTTTATCAAAATTAAATATTTTTTCATAATTTTTTTGAAATAGGATATTTAGACCAGTGCGGTTTTATTGGTTTGGTATAAATTCGATTTAAAATGTTAAATTTTTTTAAAATTTTTTTGGCCCACTTTATATAAGTACCAATTTATGGGGGCAATAATTTTTTGCCCTAACTTTTTTATTTTTGGATTTTTTCGCAAATTTCTTTATCTCTTATGTTAGTTAGGGCAATGCGCATCAAATAAGATGTTTAATTTCGGGATTTGAAATATTACTAAAATTTAGTAAATATGTCATAACTTTATTAATATTAAATATTTTTTCATAATTGTTTTGAAATAGGATATTTAGACCAGTGCGGTTCTATTAGTTTTGTTTAAATTCGATTTAAAATGTTAAATTTTTTTGAAATTTTTTTTGGCACACTTTATATAGTACCAATTTATGGGGGTGGGGGGCAATAATTTTTTGCCCTAACTTTTTTATTTTTGGATTTTTTCGCAAATTTTTTTATCTCTTATGTTAGTTAGGGCAATGCGCATCAAATAAGATGTTTAATTTCGGGATTTGAAATTTTACGAAAATTTAGTAAATATGTCATAACTTTATTAATATTAAATATTTTTTCATAATTTTTTTGAAATAGGATATTTAGACCAGTGCGGTTCTATTAGTTTCGTTTAAATTCGATTTAAAATGTTAAATTTTTGTGAAAATTTTATTGGCCCACTTTACATAGTACCAAAACTTTTTTATTTTTGGATTTTTTCGCAAATTTTTTATCTCTTATGTTAGTTAAGGCAATGCGCATCAAATAAGATGTTTAATTTCGGGATTTAAAATTTTGCAAAAATTTAGTAAATATGTCATAACTTTATTAATATTAAATATTTTTTCATAATTTTTTTGAAATAGAATATTTACACCATTGCGGTTCTATTGGTTTGGTTTAAATTCGATTTAAATTTTTTTGAAATTTTTATTGGCCCACTTTATATAGTACCAATATATGGGGGGGGTTGGGGACAATAATTTTTTGCTCTAACTTTTTTATTTTTGGATTTGTTCGCAAATTTCTTTACCTCTTATGTTAGTTAGGGCAATGCGCATCAAATAAGATGTTTAATTTCGGGATTTGAAATTTTGCAAAAATTTAGTAAATATGTCATAACTTTATTAATATTAAATATTTTTTCATAATTTTTTTGAAATAGGATATTTAGACCAGTGCGGTTCTATTAGTTTCGTTTAAATTTGATTTAAAATGTTAAATTTTTTTGAAATTTTTTTTGGCCCACTTTATATAGTACCAATTTATGGTGGGGGGGGGGCAATAATTTTTTGCCCTAACTTTTTTATTTTTGGATTTTTTAGCAAATTTCTTTATCTCTTATGTTAGTTAGGGCAATGCGCATCAAATAAGATGTTTAATTTCATAATTTTTTGTCCTAACTTTTTTATTTTTGGATTTTTTCGCAAATTTCTTTATCTCTTATGTTAGTTAGTGCAATGCGCATCAAATAAGAATTTTAATTTCGGGATTTAAAATTTTGCGAAAATTTAGTAAATATGTCATAACTTTATTAATATTAAATATTTTTTCATAATTTTTTTGAAATAGGATATTTAGACCAGTGCGGTTCTATTGGTTTCGTTTAAATTTGATTTAAAATGTTAAATTTTTTTGAAATTTTTTTTGGCCCACTTTATATAGTACCGTTTTTTTTAAGTAATTTAACAATTTGTGCAAAAAAACGAAAAAAGTTGCCAAATTTGCCGATTTTTAGCGATTTTCGGCCATTTTTTCAAAATTTTCATAAAAATCGCGATTTCGGAAAATCGATTTTTAAAAAAGAATTTTTTTTGTATTTCTGATTTAATTTTCATAACTTTTGTATTTCTGATTTAACTGACTAACTAACTAATTTTACTTCTGCCTAGATTCGAACCTAACAACTACAAGTCTACAACTACCGCAACATAACCACTCGGCCATTAGAGAACTTGAAATTATGTTGCGAAAACTTCAATGTAAGTGCGCAACTCGAAATACTTATAAAAAAAATTAAAATCTTTTTTTTTTTTTGCAAATTTATTAATCTCTTATGTTAGTTAGGGCAATGCGCATCAAATAAGATGTTTAATTTCGGGATTTAAAATTTTGCAAAAATTTAGTAAATATGTCATAACTTTATTAATATTAAATATTTTTTCATAATTTTTTTAAAATAGGATATTTAGACCAGTGCAGTTCTATTAGTTTCGTTTAAATTTGATTTAAAATGTTAAATTTTTTTGAAATTTTTTTTGGCCCACTTTATATAGTACCAATTTATGGGGGGGGGGGGGCAATAATTTTTTGCCCTAACTTTTTTATTTTTGGATTTTTTCGCAAATTTCTTTATCTCTTATGTTAGTTAGGGCAATGCGCATCAAATAAGAAGTTTAATTTCGGGATTTAAAATTTTGCAAAAATTTAGTAAATATGTCATAACTTTATTAATATTAAATATTTTTTCATAATTTTTTTGAAATAGGATATTTAGACCAGTGCGGTTCTATTAGTTTCGTTTAAATTCGATTTAAAATGTTAATTTTTTTTGAAATTTTTTTTGGCTCACTTTATATAGTACCAATTTATGGGGGGGGGGGTCAATAATTTTTTGCCCTAACTTTTTTATTTTTGGATTTTTTCGCAAATTTCTTTAACTCTTATGTTAGTTAGGGCAATGCGTATCAAATAAGATGTTTAATTTCGGGATTTGAAATTTTGCAAAAATTTAGTAAATATGTCATAACTTTATTAATATTAAATATTTTTTCATAATTTTTTTGAAATAGGATATTTAGACCAGTGCGGTTCTATTAGTTTCGTTTAAATTTGATTTACAATGTTAAATTTTTTTTGGCCCACTTTATATAGTACCAATTTATGGGGGGGGGGGGGCAATAATTTTTTGCCCTAACTTTTTTATTTTTGGATTTTTTCGCAAATTTTTTTATCTCTTATGTTAGTTAGTGCAATGCGCATCAAATAAGAAGTTTAATTTCGGGATTTAAAATTTTGCGAAAATTTAGTAAATATGTCATAACTTTATTAATATTAATTATTTTTTCATAATTTTTTTGAAATAGAATATTTAGACCAGTGCGGTTCTATTAGTTTTGTTTAAATTCGATTTAAAATGTTAAATTTTTTTTGGCCCACTTTATATAGTACCAATTTATGGGGGGGGGGCAATAATTTTTTGCCCTAACTTTTTTATTTTTGGATTTTTTCGCAAATTTCTTTATATCTTATGTTAGTTAGGGCAATGCGCATCAAATAAGATGTTTAGTTTCGGGATTTGAAATTTTACGAAAATTTAGTAAATATGTCATAACTTTATTATTATTAAATATTTTTTCATAATTTTTTTGAAATAGGATATTTAGACCAGTGCGGTTCTATTAGTTTCGTTTAAATTTGATTTAAAATGTTAAATTTTTTTGAAATTTTTTTTGGCCCACTTTATATAGTACCAATTTATGGTGGGGGAAGGCAATAATTTTTTGCCCTAACTTTTTTATTTTTGGATTTTTTAGCAAATTTCTTTATCTCTTATGTTAGTTAGGGCAATGCGCATCAAATAAGATGTTTAATTTCATAATTTTTTTGTCCTAACTTTTTTATTTTTGGATTTTTTCGCAAATTTCTTTATCTCTTATGTTAGTTAAGGCAATGCGCATCAAATAAGATGTTTAATTTCGGGATTTAAAATTTTGCAAAAATTTAGTAAATATGTCATAACTTTATTAATATTAAATTTTTTTCATAATTTTTTTGAAATAGGATATTTAGACCAGTGCGGTTTTATTAGTTTTGTTTAAATTTGATTTAAAATGTTAAATTTTTTTGAAATTTTTTTTGGCCCACTTTATATAGTACCAATTTATGGGGGGAGGGGGGGGGGGCAATAATTTTTTGCCCTAACTTTTTTAATTTTGGATTTTTTCGCAAATTTCTTTATCTCTTATGTTAGTTAGGGCAATGCGCATCAAATAAGAATTTTAATTTCGGGATTTGAAATTTTGCAAAAATTTAGTAAATATGTCATAACTTTATTAATATTAAATATTTTTTCATAATTTTTATGAAATAGGATATTTAGACCAGCGCGGTTCTATTGGTTTAGTTTAAATCGATTTAAATTTTTTAATTTTTTAGAAATTTTTATTGGCCCACTTTATATAGTACCAATTTATGAGGGGAGGGGGCAATAATTTTTTGTCCTAACTTTTTTATTTTTGGATTTTTTTGCAATTTTCTTTATCTCTTATGTTAGTTAAGGCAATGCGCATCAAATAAGATGTTTAATTTCGGGATTTAAAATTTTGCAAAAATTTAGTAAATATGTCATAACTTTATTAATATTAAATATTTTTTCATAATTTTTTTGAAATAGGATATTTAAACCAGTGCGGTTCTATTAGTTTCGTTTAAATTTGATTTAAAATGTTAAATTTTTTTGAATTTTTTTTTGGCTCACTTTATATAGTACCAATTTATGGGGGGGGGGGCAATAATTTTTTGCCCTAACTTTTTTATTTTTGGATTTTTTCGCAAATTTCTTTATCTCTTACGTTAGTTAGTGCAATGCGCATCAAATAAGATGTTTAATTTCGGGATTTAAAATTTTGCAAAAATTTAGTAAATATGTCATAACTTTATTAATATTAAATATTTTTTCATAATTTTTTTGAAATAGGATATTTAGACCAGTGCGGTTCTATTAGTTTCGTTTAAATTTGATTTAAAATGTTAAATTTTTTTGAAATTTTTTTTGGCTCACTTTATATAGTACCAATTTATGGGGGGGGGGGGCAATAATTTTTTGCCCTAACTTTTTTATTTTTGGATTTTTTCGCAAATTTCTTTATCTCTTATGTTAGTTAGGGCAATGCGCATCAAATAAGAATTTTAATTTCGGGATTTGAAATTTTGCAAAAATTTAGTAAATATGTCATAACTTTATTAATATTAAATATTTTTTCATAATTTTTATGAAATAGGATATTTAGACCAGTGCGGTTCTATTGGTTTAGTTTAAATCGATTTAAATTTTTTAATTTTTTTGAAATTTTTTTTGGCCCACTTTATATAGTACCGTTTTTTTTAAGTAATTTAACAATTTGTGCAAAAAAGCGAAAAAAGTTGCCAAATTTGCCGATTTTTAGCGATTTTTGGCCATTTTTTCAAAATTTTCATAAAAATCGCGATTTCTGAAAATCGATTTTTTAAAAAAGAATTTTTTTTGTATTTCTGATTTAATTTTCATAACTTTTGTATTTCTGATTTAACTGACTAACTAACTAATTTTACTTCTGCCTAGATTCGAACCTAACAACTACAAGTCTACAACTACCGCAACATAACCACTCGGCCACTAGAGAACTTGAAATTATTTTGCGAAAACTTCAATGTAAGTGCGCAACTCGAAATACTTATAAAAAAAATTAAAATTTTTTTTTTTTTTGCAAATTTATTTATCTCTTATGTTAGTTAGGGCAATGCGCATTAAATAAGATGTTTAATTTCGGGATTTAAAATTTTGCAAAAATTTAGTAAATATGTCATAACTTTATTAATATTAAATATTTTTTCATAATTTTTTTAAAATAGGATATTTAGACCAGTGCAGTTCTATTAGTTTCGTTTAAATTTGATTTAAAATGTTAAATTTTTTTGAAATTTTTTTTGGCCCACTTTATATAGTACCAATTTATGGGGGGGGGGGGGCAATAATTTTTTGCCCTAACTTTTTTATTTTTGGATTTTTTCGCAAATTTCTTTATCTCTTATGTTAGTTAGGGCAATGCGCATCAAATAAGAAGTTTAATTTCGGGATTTAAAATTTTGCAAAAATTTAGTAAATATGTCATAACTTTATTAATATTAAATATTTTTTCATAATTTTTTTGAAATAGGATATTTAGACCAGTGCGGTTCTATTAGTTTCGTTTAAATTCGATTTAAAATGTTAATTTTTTTTGAAATTTTTTTTGGCTCACTTTATATAGTACCAATTTATGGGGGGGGGGGTCAATAATTTTTTGCCCTAACTTTTTTATTTTTGGATTTTTTCGCAAATTTCTTTAACTCTTATGTTAGTTAGGGCAATGCGTATCAAATAAGATGTTTAATTTCGGGATTTGAAATTTTGCAAAAATTTAGTAAATATGTCATAACTTTATTAATATTAAATATTTTTTCATAATTTTTTTGAAATAGGATATTTAGACCAGTGCGGTTCTATTAGTTTCGTTTAAATTTGATTTACAATGTTAAATTTTTTTTGGCCCACTTTATATAGTACCAATTTATGGGGGGGGGGGGGGCAATAATTTTTTGCCCTAACTTTTTTATTTTTGGATTTTTTCGCAAATTTTTTTATCTCTTATGTTAGTTAGTGCAATGCGCATCAAATAAGAAGTTTAATTTCGGGATTTAAAATTTTGCGAAAATTTAGTAAATATGTCATAACTTTATTAATATTAATTATTTTTTCATAATTTTTTTGAAATAGAATATTTAGACCAGTGCGGTTCTATTAGTTTTGTTTAAATTCGATTTAAAATGTTAAATTTTTTTTGGCCCACTTTATATAGTACCAATTTATGGGGGGGGGGGCAATAATTTTTTGCCCTAACTTTTTTATTTTTGGATTTTTTCGCAAATTTCTTTATATCTTATGTTAGTTAGGGCAATGCGCATCAAATAAGATGTTTAGTTTCGGGATTTGAAATTTTACGAAAATTTAGTAAATATGTCATAACTTTATTATTATTAAATATTTTTTCATAATTTTTTTGAAATAGGATATTTAGACCAGTGCGGTTCTATTAGTTTCGTTTAAATTTGATTTAAAATGTTAAATTTTTTTGAAATTTTTTTTGGCCCACTTTATATAGTACCAATTTATGGTGGGGGAAGGCAATAATTTTTTGCCCTAACTTTTTTATTTTTGGATTTTTTAGCAAATTTCTTTATCTCTTATGTTAGTTAGGGCAATGCGCATCAAATAAGATGTTTAATTTCATAATTTTTTTGTCCTAACTTTTTTATTTTTGGATTTTTTCGCAAATTTCTTTATCTCTTATGTTAGTTAAGGCAATGCGCATCAAATAAGATGTTTAATTTCGGGATTTAAAATTTTGCAAAAATTTAGTAAATATGTCATAACTTTATTAATATTAAATTTTTTTCATAATTTTTTTGAAATAGGATATTTAGACCAGTGCGGTTTTATTAGTTTTGTTTAAATTTGATTTAAAATGTTAA
The DNA here is from genome assembly GCF_963082875.1 of Corella eumyota. Lineage (NCBI taxonomy): Eukaryota > Metazoa > Chordata > Ascidiacea > Phlebobranchia > Corellidae > Corella > Corella eumyota. The sequence goes on along the minus strand of NC_137495.1, from coordinate 2,777,726 downwards.
ATTTTTTTGAAATTTTTTTTGGCCCACTTTATATAGTACCAATTTATGGGGGGAGGGGGGGGGGGCAATAATTTTTTGCCCTAACTTTTTTAATTTTGGATTTTTTCGCAAATTTCTTTATCTCTTATGTTAGTTAGGGCAATGCGCATCAAATAAGAATTTTAATTTCGGGATTTGAAATTTTGCAAAAATTTAGTAAATATGTCATAACTTTATTAATATTAAATATTTTTTCATAATTTTTATGAAATAGGATATTTAGACCAGCGCGGTTCTATTGGTTTAGTTTAAATCGATTTAAATTTTTTAATTTTTTAGAAATTTTTATTGGCCCACTTTATATAGTACCAATTTATGAGGGGAGGGGGCAATAATTTTTTGTCCTAACTTTTTTATTTTTGGATTTTTTTGCAATTTTCTTTATCTCTTATGTTAGTTAAGGCAATGCGCATCAAATAAGATGTTTAATTTCGGGATTTAAAATTTTGCAAAAATTTAGTAAATATGTCATAACTTTATTAATATTAAATATTTTTTCATAATTTTTTTGAAATAGGATATTTAAACCAGTGCGGTTCTATTAGTTTCGTTTAAATTTGATTTAAAATGTTAAATTTTTTTGAATTTTTTTTTGGCTCACTTTATATAGTACCAATTTATGGGGGGGGGGCAATAATTTTTTGCCCTAACTTTTTTATTTTTGGATTTTTTCGCAAATTTCTTTATCTCTTACGTTAGTTAGTGCAATGCGCATCAAATAAGATGTTTAATTTCGGGATTTAAAATTTTGCAAAAATTTAGTAAATATGTCATAACTTTATTAATATTAAATATTTTTTCATAATTTTTTTGAAATAGGATATTTAGACCAGTGCGGTTCTATTAGTTTCGTTTAAATTTGATTTAAAATGTTAAATTTTTTTGAAATTTTTTTTGGCTCACTTTATATAGTACCAATTTATGGGGGGGGGGGGCAATAATTTTTTGCCCTAACTTTTTTATTTTTGGATTTTTTCGCAAATTTCTTTATCTCTTATGTTAGTTAGGGCAATGCGCATCAAATAAGAATTTTAATTTCGGGATTTGAAATTTTGCAAAAATTTAGTAAATATGTCATAACTTTATTAATATTAAATATTTTTTCATAATTTTTATGAAATAGGATATTTAGACCAGTGCGGTTCTATTGGTTTAGTTTAAATCGATTTAAATTTTTTAATTTTTTTGAAATTTTTTTTGGCCCACTTTATATAGTACCGTTTTTTTTAAGTAATTTAACAATTTGTGCAAAAAAGCGAAAAAAGTTGCCAAATTTGCCGATTTTTAGCGATTTTTGGCCATTTTTTCAAAATTTTCATAAAAATCGCGATTTCTGAAAATCGATTTTTTAAAAAAGAATTTTTTTTGTATTTCTGATTTAATTTTCATAACTTTTGTATTTCTGATTTAACTGACTAACTAACTAATTTTACTTCTGCCTAGATTCGAACCTAACAACTACAAGTCTACAACTACCGCAACATAACCACTCGGCCACTAGAGAACTTGAAATTATTTTGCGAAAACTTCAATGTAAGTGCGCAACTCGAAATACTTATAAAAAAAATTAAAATTTTTTTTTTTTTTGCAAATTTATTTATCTCTTATGTTAGTTAGGGCAATGCGCATTAAATAAGATGTTTAATTTCGGGATTTAAAATTTTGCAAAAATTTAGTAAATATGTCATAACTTTATTAATATTAAATATTTTTTCATAATTTTTTTAAAATAGGATATTTAGACCAGTGCAGTTCTATTAGTTTCGTTTAAATTTGATTTAAAATGTTAAATTTTTTTGAAATTTTTTTTGGCCCACTTTATATAGTACCAATTTATGGGGGGGGGGGGGGCAATAATTTTTTGCCCTAACTTTTTTATTTTTGGATTTTTTTGCAAATTTTTTTATCTCTTATGTTAGTTAAGGCAATGCGCATCAAATAAGAAGTTTAATTTCGGGATTTAAAATTTTGCAAAAATTTAGTAAATATGTCATAACTTTATTAATATTAAATATTTTTTCATAATTTTTTTGAAATAGGATATTTAGACCAGTGCGGTTCTATTAGTTTCGTTTAAATTCGATTTAAAATGTTAATTTTTTTTGAAATTTTTTTTGGCTCACTTTATATAGTACCAATTTATGGGGGGGGGGGTCAATAATTTTTTGCCCTAACTTTTTTATTTTTGGATTTTTTCGCAAATTTCTTTAACTCTTATGTTAGTTAGGGCAATGCGTATCAAATAAGAAGTTTAATTTCGGGATTTGAAATTTTGCAAAAATTTAGTAAATATGTCATAACTTTATTAATATTAAATATTTTTTCATAATTTTTTTGAAATAGGATATTTAGACCAGTGCGGTTCTATTAGTTTCGTTTAAATTTGATTTAAAATGTTAAATTTTTTTGGCCCACTTTATATAGTACCAATTTATGGGGGGGGGGCAATAATTTTTTGCCCTAACTTTTTTATTTTTGGATATTTTCGCAAATTTATTTATCTCTTATGTTAGTTAGGGCAATGCGCATCAAATAAGATGTTTAGTTTCGGGATTTGAAATTTTACGAAAATTTAGTAAATATGTCATAACTTTATTAATATTAAATATTTTTTCATAATTTTTTTGAAATAGGATATTTAGACCAGTGCGATTCTATTAGTTTCGTTTAATTTCGATTTAAAATATTTAATTTTTTTGGTAAGTTAGTACACGTCGAAAATTTTTGGCCCAAATTTCCAAAATTTATTTACCCCAAATTGGCCCAAACTTTGGCAGAATGTGAAACAGGGTGCGCTGAATCGAATAAAAGTAGTCACACCGCTCTATCTTATGTCGTTTTTAAGTAATTTAACAATTTGTGCAAAAAAAGCAAAAAAATTGCCAAATTTGCCGATTTTTAGCGATTTCTGGCCATTTTTTCAAAATTTTCGTAAACATCGCGATTTCTGAAAATCGATTTTTAAAAAGAATTTTTTTTTGTATTTCTGATTTAATTTTTATATCTTTTGTATTTCTGATTTAACTGACTAACTAACTAATTTTACTTCTGCATAGATTCGAACCTAACAACTACAAGTCTACAACTACCGCAACATAACCACTCGGCCACTAGAGAACTCGAAATTATGCTGCGAAAACTTCAATGTAAGTGCGCAACTCGAAATACTTAATAAAAAAATTAAAATTTTTTTTTTTTTTTTTTGCAAATTTATTTATCTCTTATGTTAGTTAGGGCAATACGCATCAAATAAGATGTTTAATTTCGGGATTTGAAATTTTGCGAAAATTTAGTAAATATGTCATAACTTTATTAATATTAAATATTTTTTCCTAATTTTTTTGAAATAGGATATTTAGACCAGTGCGGTTCTATTGGTTTGGTTTAAATTCGATTTAAATTTTTTTGAAATTTTTATTGGCCCACTTTATATAGTACCAATATATGGGGGGGGGGGGGCAATAATTTTTTGCCCTAACTTTTTTATTTTTGGATTTTTTTGCAATTTTTTTTATCTCTTATGTTAGTTAAGGCAATGCGCATCAAATAAGATGTTTAATTTCGGGATTTGAAATTTTGCAAAAATTTAGTAGATATGTCATAACTTTATTAATATTAAATATTTTTTCATAATTTTTTTGAAATAGGATATTTAGACCAGTGCGGTTCTATTGGTTTGGTTTAAATTCGATTTAAATTTTTCAATTTTTTTGAAATTTTTATTGGCCCACTTTATATAGTACCAATAGATGGGGGGGGGGGGGCAATAATTTTTTGCCCTAACTTTTTTATTTTTGAATTTTTTCGCAAGCTTTTTTATCTCTTATGTTAGTTAGGGCAATGCGCATCAAATAAGATGTTTAGTTTCGGGATTTGAAATTTTACGAAAATTTAGTAAATATGTCATAACTTTATTAATATTAAATATTTTTTCATAATTTTTATGAAATAGGATATTTAGACCAGTGCGGTTCTATTAGTTTCGTTTAAATTTGATTTAAAATGTTAAATTTTTTTGGCCCACTTTATATAGTACCAATTTATGGGGGGGGGGCAATAATTTTTTGCCCTAACTTTTTTATTTTTGGATTTTTTCGCAAATTTCTTTATCTCTTATGTTAGTTAGGGCAATGCGCATCAAATAAAAATTTTAATTTCGGGATTTAAAATTTTGCGAAAATTTAGTAAATATGTCATAACTTTATTAATATTAATTATTTTTTCATAATTTTTTTGAAATAGAATATTTAGACCAGTGCGGTTCTATTAGTTTTGTTTAAATTCGATTTAAAATGTTACATTTTTTTGAAATTTTTTTTGGCCCACTTTATATAGTACCAATTTATGGGGGGGGGGCAATAATTTTTTGCCCTAACTTTTTTATTTTTGGATATTTTCGCAAATTTATTTATCTCTTATGTTAGTTAGGGCAATGCGCATCAAATAAGATGTTTAGTTTCGGGATTTGAAATTTTACGAAAATTTAGTAAATATGTCATAACTTTATTAATATTAAATATTTTTTCATAATTTTTTTGAAATAGGATATTTAGACCAGTGCGATTCTATTAGTTTCGTTTAATTTCGATTTAAAATATTTAATTTTTTTGGTAAGTTAGTACACGTCGAAAATTTTTGGCCCAAATTTCCAAAATTTATTTACCCCAAATTGGCCCAAACTTTGGCAGAATGTGAAACAGGGTGCGCTGAATCGAATAAAAGTAGTCACACCGCTCTATCTTATGTCGTTTTTAAGTAATTTAACAATTTGTGCAAAAAAAGCAAAAAAATTGCCAAATTTGCCGATTTTTAGCGATTTCTGGCCATTTTTTCAAAATTTTCGTAAAAATCGCGATTTCTGAAAATCGATTTTTAAAAAGAATTTTTTTTTGTATTTCTGATTTCATTTTTATATCTTTTGTATTTCTGATTTAACTGACTAACTAACTAATTTTACTTCTGCCTAGATTCGAACCTAACAACTACAAGTCTACAACTACCGCAACATAACCACTCGGCCACTAGAGAACTCGAAATTATGCTGCGAAAACTTCAATGTAAGTGCGCAACTCGAAATACTTAATAAAAAAATTAAAATTTTTTTTTTTTTTTTTTGCAAATTTATTTATCTCTTATGTTAGTTAGGGCAATACGCATCAAATAAGATGTTTAATTTCGGGATTTGAAATTTTGCGAAAATTTAGTAAATATGTCATAACTTTATTAATATTAATTATTTTTTCATAATTTTTTTGAAATAGAATATTTAGACCAGTGCGGTTCTATTAGTTTTGTTTAAATTCGATTTAAAATGTTACATTTTTTTGAAATTTTTTTTGGCCCACTTTATATAGTACCAATTTATGGGGGGGGGGGCAATAATTTTTTGCCCTAACTTTTTTATTTTTGGATATTTTCGCAAATTTATTTATCTCTTATGTTAGTTAGGGCAATGCGCATCAAATAAGATGTTTAGTTTCGGGATTTGAAATTTTACGAAAATTTAGTAAATATGTCATAACTTTATTAATATTAAATATTTTTTCATAATTTTTTTGAAATAGGATATTTAGACCAGTGCGATTCTATTAGTTTCGTTTAATTTCGATTTAAAATATTTAATTTTTTTGGTAAGTTAGTACACGTCGAAAATTTTTGGCCCAAATTCCCAAAATTTATTTACCCCAAATTGGCCCAAACTTTGGCAGAATGTGAAACAGGGTGCGCTGAATCGAATAAAAGTAGTCACACCGCTCTATCTTATGTCGTTTTTAAGTAATTTAACAATTTGTGCAAAAAAAGCAAAAAAATTGCCAAATTTGCCGATTTTTAGCGATTTCTGGCCATTTTTTCAAAATTTTCGTAAAAATCGCGATTTCTGAAAATCGATTTTTAAAAAGAATTTTTTTTTGTATTTCTGATTTAATTTTTATATCTTTTGTATTTCTGATTTAACTGACTAACTAACTAATTTCACTTCTGCCTAGATTCGAACCTAACAACTACAAGTCTACAACTACCGCAACATAACCACTCGGCCACTAGAGAACTCGAAATTATGCTGCGAAAACTTCAATGTAAGTGCGCAACTCGAAATACTTAATAAAAAAATTAAAATTTTTTTTTTTTTTTTTTGCAAATTTATTTATCTCTTATGTTAGTTAGGGCAATACGCATCAAATAAGATGTTTAATTTCGGGATTTGAAATTTTGCGAAAATTTAGTAAATATGTCATAACTTTATTAATATTAAATATTTTTTCATAAATTTTTTGAAATAGGATATTTAGACCAGTGCGGTTCTATTGGTTTTGTAAAAATTCGATTTAAAATGTTAAATTTTTTTGAAATTTTTTTTGGCCCACTTTATATAGTACCAATTTATGGGGGGGGGGGGGCAATAATTTTTTGCCCTAACTTTTTTATTTTTGAATTTTTTCGCAAATTTTTTTATATCTTATGTTAGTTAGGGCAATGCGCATCAAATAAGATGTTCAATTTTAGGATTTGAAATTTTGCGAAAATTTAGTAAATATGTCATAACTTTATTAATATTAAATATTTTTTCATAATTTTTTTGAAATAGGATATTTAGACCAGTGCGGTTCTATTGGTTTGGTTTAAATTCGATTTAAATTTTTCAATTTTTTTGAAATTTTTATTGGCCCACTTTATATAGTACCAATAGATGGGGGGGGGCAATAATTTTTTGCCCTAACTTTTTATTTTGGGATTTTTTCGCAAATTTCTTTATCTCTTATGTTGGTTAAGGCAATGCGCATCAAATAAGAAGTTTAATTGCGGGATTTAAAATTTTGCAAAAATTTAGTAAATATGTCATAACTTTATTAATATTAAATATTTTTTCATAATTTTTTTGAAATAGGATATTTAGACCAGTGCGGTTCTATTGGTTTTGTATAAATTCGATTTAAAATGTTAAATTTTTTTGAAATTTTTTTTGGCCCATTTTATATAGTACCAATTTATGGGGGGGGGGGCAATAATTTTTTGCCCTAACTTTTTTATTTTTGAATTTTTTCGCAAATTTTTTTATATCTTATGTTAGTTAAGGCAATGCGCATCAAATAAGAAGTTTAATTTCGGGATTTAAAATTTTGCAAAAATTTAGTAAATATGTCATAACTTTATTAATATTAAATATTTTTTCATAATTTTTTTAAAATAGGATATTTAGACCAGTGCGGTTCTATTAGTTTCGTTTAAATTCGATTTAAAATGTTAAATTTTTTTTTGGCCCACTTTATATAGTACCAATTTATGGGGAGGGGGGGCAAATTTTTTTGCCCTAACTTTTTTATTTTTGGATTTTTTCGCAAATTTCTTTATCTCTTATGTTAGTTAAGGCAATGCGCATCAAATAAGAAGTTTAATTTCGGGATTTAAAATTTTGCAAAAATTTAGTAAATATGTCATAACTTTATTAATATTAAATATTTTTTCATAATTTTTTTGAAATAGGATATTTAGACCAGTGTGGTTCTATTAGTTTCGTTTAAATTCGATTTAAAATGTTAATTTTTTTTGAAATTTTTTTTGGCCCACTTTATATAGTACCAATTTATGGGGGGGGGGTCAATAATTTTTTGCCCTAACTTTTTTATTTTTGGATTTTTTCGCAAATTTCTTTAACTCTTATGTTAGTTAGGGCAATGCGTATCAAATAAGATGTTTAATTTCGGGATTTGAAATTTTGCAAAAATTTAGTAAATATGTCATAACTTTATTAATATTAAATATTTTTTCATAATTTTTTTGAAATAGGATATTTAGACCAGTGCGGTTCTATTAGTTTCGTTTAAATTTGATTTAAAATGTTAAATTTTTTTGAAATTTTTTTTGGCTCACTTTATATAGTACCAATTTATGGGGGGGGGGGCAATAATTTTTTGCCCTAACTTTTTTATTTTTGGATTTTTTCGCAAATTTCTTTATCTCTTATGTTAGTTAGGGCAATGCGCATCAAATAAGAATTTTAATTTCGGGATTTGAAATTTTGCAAAAATTTAGTAAATATGTCATAACTTTATTAATATTAAATATTTTTTCATAATTTTTATGAAATAGGATATTTAGACCAGTGCGGTTCTATTGGTTTAGTTTAAATCGATTTAAATTTTTTAATTTTTTTGAAATTTTTTTTGGCCCACTTTATATAGTACCGTTTTTTTTAAGTAATTTAACAATTTGTGCAAAAAAGCGAAAAAAGTTGCCAAATTTGCCGATTTTTAGCGATTTTTGGCCATTTTTTCAAAATTTTCATAAAAATCGCGATTTCTGAAAATCGATTTTTTAAAAAAGAATTTTTTTTGTATTTCTGATTTAATTTTCATAACTTTTGTATTTCTGATTTAACTGACTAACTAACTAATTTTACTTCTGCCTAGATTCGAACCTAACAACTACAAGTCTACAACTACCGCAACATAACCACTCGGCCACTAGAGAACTTGAAATTATTTTGCGAAAACTTCAATGTAAGTGCGCAACTCGAAATACTTATAAAAAAAATTAAAATTTTTTTTTTTTTGCAAATTTATTTATCTCTTATGTTAGTTAGGGCAATGCGCATTAAATAAGATGTTTAATTTCGGGATTTAAAATTTTGCAAAAATTTAGTAAATATGTCATAACTTTATTAATATTAAATATTTTTTCATAATTTTTTTAAAATAGGATATTTAGACCAGTGCAGTTCTATTAGTTTCGTTTAAATTTGATTTAAAATGTTAAATTTTTTTGAAATTTTTTTTGGCCCACTTTATATAGTACCAATTTATGGGGGGGGGGGGGCAATAATTTTTTGCCCTAACTTTTTTATTTTTGGATTTTTTTGCAAATTTCTTTATCTCTTATGTTAGTTAAGGCAATGCGCATCAAATAAGAAGTTTAATTTCGGGATTTAAAATTTTGCAAAAATTTAGTAAATATGTCATAACTTTATTAATATTAAATATTTTTTCATAATTTTTTTGAAATAGGATATTTAGACCAGTGCGGTTCTATTAGTTTCGTTTAAATTCGATTTAAAATGTTAATTTTTTTTGAAATTTTTTTTGGCTCACTTTATATAGTACCAATTTATGGGGGGGGGGGTCAATAATTTTTTGCCCTAACTTTTTTATTTTTGGATTTTTTCGCAAATTTCTTTAACTGTTATGTTAGTTAGGGCAATGCGTATCAAATAAGAAGTTTAATTTCGGGATTTGAAATTTTGCAAAAATTTAGTAAATATGTCATAACTTTATTAATATTAAATATTTTTTCATAATTTTTTTGAAATAGGATATTTAGACCAGTGCGGTTCTATTAGTTTCGTTTAAATTTGATTTAAAATGTTAAATTTTTTTGGCCCACTTTATATAGTACCAATTTATGGGGGGGGGAGGGGCAATAATTTTTTGCCCTAACTTTTTTATTTTTGGATTTTTTCGCAAATTTCTTTATCTCTTATGTTAGTTAGGGCAATGCGCATCAAATAAAAATTTTAATTTCGGGATTTAAAATTTTGCGAAAATTTAGTAAATATGTCATAACTTTATTAATATTAATTATTTTTTCATAATTTTTTTGAAATAGAATATTTAGACCAGTGCGGTTCTATTAGTTTTGTTTAAATTCGATTTAAAATGTTACATTTTTTTGAAATTTTTTTTGGCCCACTTTATATAGTACCAATTTATGGGGGGGGGGCAATAATTTTTTGCCCTAACTTTTTTATTTTTGGATATTTTCGCAAATTTATTTATCTCTTATGTTAGTTAGGGCAATGCGCATCAAATAAGATGTTTAGTTTCGGGATTTGAAATTTTACGAAAATTTAGTAAATATGTCATAACTTTATTAATATTAAATATTTTTTCATAATTTTTTTGAAATAGGATATTTAGACCAGTGCGATTCTATTAGTTTCGTTTAATTTCGATTTAAAATATTTAATTTTTTTGGTAAGTTAGTACACGTCGAAAATTTTTGGCCCAAATTTCCAAAATTTATTTACCCCAAATTGGCCCAAACTTTGGCAGAATGTGAAACAGGGTGCGCTGAATCGAATAAAAGTAGTCACACCGCTCTATCTTATGTCGTTTTTAAGTAATTTAACAATTTGTGCAAAAAAAGCAAAAAAATTGCCAAATTTGCCGATTTTTAGCGATTTCTGGCCATTTTTTCAAAATTTTCGTAAACATCGCGATTTCTGAAAATCGATTTTTAAAAAGAATTTTTTTTTGTATTTCTGATTTAATTTTTATATCTTTTGTATTTCTGATTTAACTGACTAACTAACTAATTTTACTTCTGCATAGATTCGAACCTAACAACTACAAGTCTACAACTACCGCAACATAACCACTCGGCCACTAGAGAACTCGAAATTATGCTGCGAAAACTTCAATGTAAGTGCGCAACTCGAAATACTTAATAAAAAAATTAAAATTTTTTTTTTTTTTTTTTGCAAATTTATTTATCTCTTATGTTAGTTAGGGCAATACGCATCAAATAAGATGTTTAATTTCGGGATTTGAAATTTTGCGAAAATTTAGTAAATATGTCATAACTTTATTAATATTAAATATTTTTTCCTAATTTTTTTGAAATAGGATATTTAGACCAGTGCGGTTCTATTGGTTTGGTTTAAATTCGATTTAAATTTTTTTGAAATTTTTATTGGCCCACTTTATATAGTACCAATATATGGGGGGGGGGGGGGGGCAATAATTTTTTGCCCTAACTTTTTTATTTTTGGATTTTTTTGCAATTTTTTTTATCTCTTATGTTAGTTAAGGCAATGCGCATCAAATAAGATGTTTAATTTCGGGATTTGAAATTTTGCAAAAATTTAGTAGATATGTCATAACTTTATTAATATTAAATATTTTTTCATAATTTTTTTGAAATAGGATATTTAGACCAGTGCGGTTCTATTGGTTTGGTTTAAATTCGATTTAAATTTTTCAATTTTTTTGAAATTTTTATTGGCCCACTTTATATAGTACCAATAGATGGGGGGGGGGGGGCAATAATTTTTTGCCCTAACTTTTTTATTTTTGAATTTTTTCGCAAGCTTTTTTATCTCTTATGTTAGTTAAGGCAATGCGCATCAAATAAGAAGTTTAATTTCGGGATTTAAAATTTTGCAAAAATTAAGTAAATATGTCATAACTTTATTAATATTAAATATTTTTTCATAATTTTTTTGAAATAGGATATTTAGACCAGTGCGGTTCTATTAGTTTCGTTTAAATTCGATTTAAATTGTTAAATTTTTTTTAGCTCACTTTATATAGTACCAATTTATGGGGGGGGGGGGGGGCAAATTTTTTTGCCCTAACTTTTTTATTTTTGGATTTTTTCGCAAATTTCTTTATCTCTTATGTTAGTTAAGGCAATGCGCATCAAATAAGAAGTTTAATTTCGGGATTTAAAATTTTGCAAAAATTAAGTAAATATGTCATAACTTTATTAAAATTAAATATTTTTTCATAATTTTTTTGAAATAGGATATTTAGACCAGTACGGTTCTATTAGTTTCGTTTAAATTCGATTTAAAATGTTAAATTTTTTTGAAATTTTTTTGGCCCACTTTATGTAGTACCAATTTATGGGGGGGGGGGCAATAATTTTTTGCCCAAACTTTTTTATTTTTGGATATTTTCGCAAATTTATTTATCTCTTATGTTAGTTAGGGCAATGCGCATCAAATAAGATGTTTAGTTTCGGGATTTGAAATTTTACGAAAATTTAGTAAATATGTCATAACTTTATTAATATTAAATATTTTTTCATAATTTTTTTGAAATAGGATATTTAGACCAGTGCAATTCTATTAGTTTCGTTTAATTTCGATTTAAAATATTTAATTTTTTTGGTAAGTTAGTACACGTCGAAAATTTTTGGCCCAAATTTCCAAAATTTATTTACCCCAAAATGGCCCAAACTTTGGCAGAATGTGAAACAGGGTGCGCTGAATCGAATAAAAGTAGTCACATCGCTCTATCTTATGTCGTTTTTAAGTAATTTAACAATTTGTGCAAAAAAAGCGAAAAAATTGCCAAATTTGCCGATTTTTAGCGATTTCTGGCCATTTTTTCAAAATTTTCGTAAAAATCGCGATTTCTGAAAATCGATTTTTAAAAAGAATTTTTTTTTGTATTTCTGATTTAATTTTTATATCTTTTGTATTTCTGATTTAACTGACTAACTAACTAATTTTACTTCTGCCTAGATTCGAACCTAACAACTACAAGTCTACAACTACCGCAACATAACCACTCGGCCATTAGAGAACTTGAAATTATGTTGCGAAAACTTCAATGTAAGTGCGCAACTCGAAATACTTAATAAAAAATTAAAATTTTTTTTTTTTTTTTTTGCAAATTTATTTATCTCTTATGTTAGTTAGGACAATACGCATCAAATAAGATGTTTAATTTCGGGATGTGAAATTTTGCGAAAATTTAGTAAATATGTCATAACTTTATTAATATTAAATATTTTTTCCTAATTTTTTTGAAATAGGATATTTAGACCAGTGCGGTTCTATTGGTTTGGTTTAAATTCGATTTAATTTTTTTTGAAATTTTTATTGGCCCACTTTATATAGTACCAATATATGGGGGGGGGGGGGGCAATAATTTTTGGCCCTAACTTTTTTATTTTTGGTTTTTTTCGTAAATTTCTTTTTCTCTTTTGTTAGTTAGGGCAATGCGTATTAAATAAGATGTTTAATTTCGGGATTTGAAATTTTGCGAAAATTTAGTAAATATGTCATAACTTTATTAATATTAAATATTTTTTCATAATTTTTTTGAAATAGGATATTTAGACCAGTGCGGTTCTATTGGTTTTGTAAAAATTCGATTTAAAATGTTAAATTTTTTTGAAATTTTTTTTGGCCCACTTTATATAGTACCAATTTATGGGGGGGGGGGGGCAATAATTTTTTGCCCTAATTTTTTTATTTTTGAATTTTTTCGCAAATTTTTTTATATCTTATGTTAGTTAGGGCAATGCGCATCAAATAAGATGTTCAATTTTAAGATTTGAAATTTTGCGAAAATTTAGTAAATATGTCATAACTTTATTAATATTAAATATTTTTTCATAATTTTTTTGAAATAGGATATTTAGACCAGTGCGGTTCTATTGGTTTGGTTTAAATTCGATTTAAATTTTTCAATTTTTTTGAAATTTTTATTGGCCCACTTTATATAGTACCAATAGATGGGGGGGGGCAATAATTTTTTGCCCTAACTTTTTTATTTTTGAATTTTTTCGCAAATTTCTTTATCTCTTATGTTGGTTAAGGCAATGCGCATCAAATAAGAAGTTTAATTGCGGGATTTAAAATTTTGCAAAAATTTAGTAAATATGTCATAACTTTATTAATATTAAATATTTTTTCATAATTTTTTTGAAATAGGATATTTAGACCAGTGCGGTTCTATTGGTTTTGTATAAATTCGATTTAAAATGTTAAATTTTTTTGAAATTTTTTTTGGCCCATTTTATATAGTACCAATTTATGGGGAGGGGGGGCAAATTTTTTTGCCCTAACTTTTTTATTTTTGGATTTTTTCGCAAATTTCTTTATCTCTTATGTTAGTTAAGGCAATGCGCATCAAATAAGAAGTTTAATTTCGGGATTTAAAATTTTGCAAAAATTTAGTAAATATGTCATAACTTTATTAATATTAAATATTTTTTCATAATTTTTTTGAAATAGGATATTTAGACCAGTGCGGTTCTATTAGTTTCGTTTAAATTCGATTTAAAATGTTAATTTTTTTTGAAATTTTTTTTGGCCCACTTTATATAGTACCAATTTATGGGGGGGGGGTCAATAATTTTTTGCCCTAACTTTTTTATTTTTGGATTTTTTCGCAAATTTCTTTAACTCTTATGTTAGTTAGGGCAATGCGTATCAAATAAGATGTTTAATTTCGGGATTTGAAATTTTGCAAAAATTTAGTAAATATGTCATAACTTTATTAATATTAAATATTTTTTCATAATTTTTTTAAAATAGGATATTTAGACCAGTGCGGTTCTATTAGTTTCGTTTAAATTTGATTTAAAATGTTAAATTTTTTTGAAATTTTTTTTGGCCCACTTTATATAGTACCAATTTATGGGGGGGGGGGCAATAATTTTTTGCCCTAACTTTTTTATTTTTGGATTTTTTCGCAAATTTCTTTATATCTTATGTTAGTTAGGGCAATGCGCATCAAATAAGATGTTTAGTTTTGGGATTTGAAATTTTACGAAAATTTAGTGAATATGTCATAACTTTATTAATATTAAATATTTTTTCATAAATTTTTTGAAATAGGATATTTAGACCAGTGCGGTTCTATTGGTTTTGTAAAAATTCGATTTAAAATGTTAAATTTTTTTGAAATTTTTTTTGGCCCACTTTATATAGTACCAATTTATGGGGGGGGGGGGGCAATAATTTTTTGCCCTAACTTTTTTATTTTTGAATTTTTCGCAAATTTTTTTATATCTTATGTTAGTTAGGGCAATGCGCATCAAATAAGATGTTCAATTTTAGGATTTGAAATTTTGCGAAAATTTAGTAAATATGTCATAACTTTATTAATATTAAATATTTTTTCATAATTTTTTTGAAATAGGATATTTAGACCAGTGCGGTTCTATTGGTTTGGTTTAAATTCGATTTAAATTTTTCAATTTTTTTGAAATTTTTATTGGCCCACTTTATATAGTACCAATAGATGGGGGGGGGGGCAATAATTTTTTGCCCTAACTTTTTATTTTGGGATTTTTTCGCAAATTTCTTTATCTCTTATGTTGGTTAAGGCAATGCGCATCAAATAAGAAGTTTAATTGCGGGATTTAAAATTTTGCAAAAATTTAGTAAATATGTCATAACTTTATTAATATTAAATATTTTTTCATAATTTTTTTGAAATAGGATATTTAGACCAGTGCGGTTCTATTGGTTTTGTATAAATTCGATTTAAAATGTTAAATTTTTTTGAAATTTTTTTTGGCCCATTTTATATAGTACCAATTTATGGGGGGGGGGGCAATAATTTTTTGCCCTAACTTTTTTATTTTTGAATTTTTTCGCAAATTTTTTTATATCTTATGTTAGTTAAGGCAATGCGCATCAAATAAGAAGTTTAATTTCGGGATTTAAAATTTTGCAAAAATTTAGTAAATATGTCATAACTTTATTAATATTAAATATTTTTTCATAATTTTTTTAAAATAGGATATTTAGACCAGTGCGGTTCTATTAGTTTCGTTTAAATTCGATTTAAAATGTTAAATTTTTTTTTGGCCCACTTTATATAGTACCAATTTATGGGGAGGGGGGGCAAATTTTTTTGCCCTAACTTTTTTATTTTTGGATTTTTTCGCAAATTTCTTTATCTCTTATGTTAGTTAAGGCAATGCGCATCAAATAAGAAGTTTAATTTCGGGATTTAAAATTTTGCAAAAATTTAGTAAATATGTCATAACTTTATTAATATTAAATATTTTTTCATAATTTTTTTGAAATAGGATATTTAGACCAGTGTGGTTCTATTAGTTTCGTTTAAATTCGATTTAAAATGTTAATTTTTTTTGAAATTTTTTTTGGCCCACTTTATATAGTACCAATTTATGGGGGGGGGGTCAATAATTTTTTGCCCTAACTTTTTTATTTTTGGATTTTTTCGCAAATTTCTTTAACTCTTATGTTAGTTAGGGCAATGCGTATCAAATAAGATGTTTAATTTCGGGATTTGAAATTTTGCAAAAATTTAGTAAATATGTCATAACTTTATTAATATTAAATATTTTTTCATAATTTTTTTGAAATAGGATATTTAGACCAGTGCGGTTCTATTAGTTTCGTTTAAATTTGATTTAAAATGTTAAATTTTTTTGAAATTTTTTTTGGCTCACTTTATATAGTACCAATTTATGGGGGGGGGGGCAATAATTTTTTGCCCTAACTTTTTTATTTTTGGATTTTTTCGCAAATTTCTTTATCTCTTATGTTAGTTAGGGCAATGCGCATCAAATAAGAATTTTAATTTCGGGATTTGAAATTTTGCAAAAATTTAGTAAATATGTCATAACTTTATTAATATTAAATATTTTTTCATAATTTTTTTGAAATAGGATATTTAGACCAGTGCGGTTCTATTGGTTTTGTATAAATTCGATTTAAAATGTTAAATTTTTTTGAAATTTTTTTTGGCCCATTTTATATAGTACCAATTTATGGGGGGGGGGGCAATAATTTTTTGCCCTAACTTTTTTATTTTTGAATTTTTTCGCAAATTTTTTTATATCTTATGTTAGTTAAGGCAATGCGCATCAAATAAGAAGTTTAATTTCGGGATTTAAAATTTTGCAAAAATTTAGTAAATATGTCATAACTTTATTAATATTAAATATTTTTTCATAATTTTTTTAAAATAGGATATTTAGACCAGTGCGGTTCTATTAGTTTCGTTTAAATTCGATTTAAAATGTTAAATTTTTTTTTGGCCCACTTTATATAGTACCAATTTATGGGGAGGGGGGGCAAATTTTTTTGCCCTAACTTTTTTATTTTTGGATTTTTTCGCAAATTTCTTTATCTCTTATGTTAGTTAAGGCAATGCGCATCAAATAAGAAGTTTAATTTCGGGATTTAAAATTTTGCAAAAATTTAGTAAATATGTCATAACTTTATTAATATTAAATATTTTTTCATAATTTTTTTGAAATAGGATATTTAGACCAGTGTGGTTCTATTAGTTTCGTTTAAATTCGATTTAAAATGTTAATTTTTTTTGAAATTTTTTTTGGCCCACTTTATATAGTACCAATTTATGGGGGGGGGGGTCAATAATTTTTTGCCCTAACTTTTTTATTTTTGGATTTTTTCGCAAATTTCTTTAACTCTTATGTTAGTTAGGGCAATGCGTATCAAATAAGATGTTTAATTTCGGGATTTGAAATTTTGCAAAAATTTAGTAGATATGTCATAACTTTATTAATATTAAATATTTTTTCATAATTTTTTTGAAATAGGATATTTAGACCAGTGCGGTTCTATTGGTTTGGTTTAAATTCGATTTAAATTTTTCAATTTTTTTGAAATTTTTATTGGCCCACTTTATATAGTACCAATAGATGGGGGGGGGGGGGCAATAATTTTTTGCCCTAACTTTTTTATTTTTGAATTTTTTCGCAAGCTTTTTTATCTCTTATGTTAGTTAAGGCAATGCGCATCAAATAAGAAGTTTAATTTCGGGATTTAAAATTTTGCAAAAATTAAGTAAATATGTCATAACTTTATTAATATTAAATATTTTTTCATAATTTTTTTGAAATAGGATATTTAGACCAGTGCGGTTCTATTAGTTTCGTTTAAATTCGATTTAAATTGTTAAATTTTTTTTAGCTCACTTTATATAGTACCAATTTATGGGGGGGGGGGGGGGCAAATTTTTTTGCCCTAACTTTTTTATTTTTGGATTTTTTCGCAAATTTCTTTATCTCTTATGTTAGTTAAGGCAATGCGCATCAAATAAGAAGTTTAATTTCGGGATTTAAAATTTTGCAAAAATTAAGTAAATATGTCATAACTTTATTAAAATTAAATATTTTTTCATAATTTTTTTGAAATAGGATATTTAGACCAGTACGGTTCTATTAGTTTCGTTTAAATTCGATTTAAAATGTTAAATTTTTTTGAAATTTTTTTGGCCCACTTTATGTAGTACCAATTTATGGGGGGGGGGGCAATAATTTTTTGCCCAAACTTTTTTATTTTTGGATATTTTCGCAAATTTATTTATCTCTTATGTTAGTTAGGGCAATGCGCATCAAATAAGATGTTTAGTTTCGGGATTTGAAATTTTACGAAAATTTAGTAAATATGTCATAACTTTATTAATATTAAATATTTTTTCATAATTTTTTTGAAATAGGATATTTAGACCAGTGCAATTCTATTAGTTTCGTTTAATTTCGATTTAAAATATTTAATTTTTTTGGTAAGTTAGTACACGTCGAAAATTTTTGGCCCAAATTTCCAAAATTTATTTACCCCAAAATGGCCCAAACTTTGGCAGAATGTGAAACAGGGTGCGCTGAATCGAATAAAAGTAGTCACATCGCTCTATCTTATGTCGTTTTTAAGTAATTTAACAATTTGTGCAAAAAAAGCGAAAAAATTGCCAAATTTGCCGATTTTTAGCGATTTCTGGCCATTTTTTCAAAATTTTCGTAAAAATCGCGATTTCTGAAAATCGATTTTTAAAAAGAATTTTTTTTTGTATTTCTGATTTAATTTTTATATCTTTTGTATTTCTGATTTAACTGACTAACTAACTAATTTTACTTCTGCCTAGATTCGAACCTAACAACTACAAGTCTACAACTACCGCAACATAACCACTCGGCCATTAGAGAACTTGAAATTATGTTGCGAAAACTTCAATGTAAGTGCGCAACTCGAAATACTTAATAAAAAATTAAAATTTTTTTTTTTTTTTTTTGCAAATTTATTTATCTCTTATGTTAGTTAGGACAATACGCATCAAATAAGATGTTTAATTTCGGGATGTGAAATTTTGCGAAAATTTAGTAAATATGTCATAACTTTATTAATATTAAATATTTTTTCCTAATTTTTTTGAAATAGGATATTTAGACCAGTGCGGTTCTATTGGTTTGGTTTAAATTCGATTTAATTTTTTTTGAAATTTTTATTGGCCCACTTTATATAGTACCAATATATGGGGGGGGGGGGGGGCAATAATTTTTGGCCCTAACTTTTTTATTTTTGGTTTTTTTCGTAAATTTCTTTTTCTCTTTTGTTAGTTAGGGCAATGCGTATTAAATAAGATGTTTAATTTCGGGATTTGAAATTTTGCGAAAATTTAGTAAATATGTCATAACTTTATTAATATTAAATATTTTTTCATAATTTTTTTGAAATAGGATATTTAGACCAGTGCGGTTCTATTGGTTTTGTAAAAATTCGATTTAAAATGTTAAATTTTTTTGAAATTTTTTTTGGCCCACTTTATATAGTACCAATTTATGGGGGGGGGGGGGCAATAATTTTTTGCCCTAATTTTTTTATTTTTGAATTTTTTCGCAAATTTTTTTATATCTTATGTTAGTTAGGGCAATGCGCATCAAATAAGATGTTCAATTTTAAGATTTGAAATTTTGCGAAAATTTAGTAAATATGTCATAACTTTATTAATATTAAATATTTTTTCATAATTTTTTTGAAATAGGATATTTAGACCAGTGCGGTTCTATTGGTTTGGTTTAAATTCGATTTAAATTTTTCAATTTTTTTGAAATTTTTATTGGCCCACTTTATATAGTACCAATAGATGGGGGGGGGCAATAATTTTTTGCCCTAACTTTTTTATTTTTGAATTTTTTCGCAAATTTCTTTATCTCTTATGTTGGTTAAGGCAATGCGCATCAAATAAGAAGTTTAATTGCGGGATTTAAAATTTTGCAAAAATTTAGTAAATATGTCATAACTTTATTAATATTAAATATTTTTTCATAATTTTTTTGAAATAGGATATTTAGACCAGTGCGGTTCTATTGGTTTTGTATAAATTCGATTTAAAATGTTAAATTTTTTTGAAATTTTTTTTGGCCCATTTTATATAGTACCAATTTATGGGGAGGGGGGGCAAATTTTTTTGCCCTAACTTTTTTATTTTTGGATTTTTTCGCAAATTTCTTTATCTCTTATGTTAGTTAAGGCAATGCGCATCAAATAAGAAGTTTAATTTCGGGATTTAAAATTTTGCAAAAATTTAGTAAATATGTCATAACTTTATTAATATTAAATATTTTTTCATAATTTTTTTGAAATAGGATATTTAGACCAGTGCGGTTCTATTAGTTTCGTTTAAATTCGATTTAAAATGTTAATTTTTTTTGAAATTTTTTTTGGCCCACTTTATATAGTACCAATTTATGGGGGGGGGGTCAATAATTTTTTGCCCTAACTTTTTTATTTTTGGATTTTTTCGCAAATTTCTTTAACTCTTATGTTAGTTAGGGCAATGCGTATCAAATAAGATGTTTAATTTCGGGATTTGAAATTTTGCAAAAATTTAGTAAATATGTCATAACTTTATTAATATTAAATATTTTTTCATAATTTTTTTAAAATAGGATATTTAGACCAGTGCGGTTCTATTAGTTTCGTTTAAATTTGATTTAAAATGTTAAATTTTTTTGAAATTTTTTTTGGCCCACTTTATATAGTACCAATTTATGGGGGGGGGGGCAATAATTTTTTGCCCTAACTTTTTTATTTTTGGATTTTTTCGCAAATTTCTTTATATCTTATGTTAGTTAGGGCAATGCGCATCAAATAAGATGTTTAGTTTTGGGATTTGAAATTTTACGAAAATTTAGTGAATATGTCATAACTTTATTAATATTAAATATTTTTTCATAAATTTTTTGAAATAGGATATTTAGACCAGTGCGGTTCTATTGGTTTTGTAAAAATTCGATTTAAAATGTTAAATTTTTTTGAAATTTTTTTTGGCCCACTTTATATAGTACCAATTTATGGGGGGGGGGGGGCAATAATTTTTTGCCCTAACTTTTTTATTTTTGAATTTTTCGCAAATTTTTTTATATCTTATGTTAGTTAGGGCAATGCGCATCAAATAAGATGTTCAATTTTAGGATTTGAAATTTTGCGAAAATTTAGTAAATATGTCATAACTTTATTAATATTAAATATTTTTTCATAATTTTTTTGAAATAGGATATTTAGACCAGTGCGGTTCTATTGGTTTGGTTTAAATTCGATTTAAATTTTTCAATTTTTTTGAAATTTTTATTGGCCCACTTTATATAGTACCAATAGATGGGGGGGGGGGCAATAATTTTTTGCCCTAACTTTTTATTTTGGGATTTTTTCGCAAATTTCTTTATCTCTTATGTTGGTTAAGGCAATGCGCATCAAATAAGAAGTTTAATTGCGGGATTTAAAATTTTGCAAAAATTTAGTAAATATGTCATAACTTTATTAATATTAAATATTTTTTCATAATTTTTTTGAAATAGGATATTTAGACCAGTGCGGTTCTATTGGTTTTGTATAAATTCGATTTAAAATGTTAAATTTTTTTGAAATTTTTTTTGGCCCATTTTATATAGTACCAATTTATGGGGGGGGGGGCAATAATTTTTTGCCCTAACTTTTTTATTTTTGAATTTTTTCGCAAATTTTTTTATATCTTATGTTAGTTAAGGCAATGCGCATCAAATAAGAAGTTTAATTTCGGGATTTAAAATTTTGCAAAAATTTAGTAAATATGTCATAACTTTATTAATATTAAATATTTTTTCATAATTTTTTTAAAATAGGATATTTAGACCAGTGCGGTTCTATTAGTTTCGTTTAAATTCGATTTAAAATGTTAAATTTTTTTTTGGCCCACTTTATATAGTACCAATTTATGGGGAGGGGGGGCAAATTTTTTTGCCCTAACTTTTTTATTTTTGGATTTTTTCGCAAATTTCTTTATCTCTTATGTTAGTTAAGGCAATGCGCATCAAATAAGAAGTTTAATTTCGGGATTTAAAATTTTGCAAAAATTTAGTAAATATGTCATAACTTTATTAATATTAAATATTTTTTCATAATTTTTTTGAAATAGGATATTTAGACCAGTGTGGTTCTATTAGTTTCGTTTAAATTCGATTTAAAATGTTAATTTTTTTTGAAATTTTTTTTGGCCCACTTTATATAGTACCAATTTATGGGGGGGGGGTCAATAATTTTTTGCCCTAACTTTTTTATTTTTGGATTTTTTCGCAAATTTCTTTAACTCTTATGTTAGTTAGGGCAATGCGTATCAAATAAGATGTTTAATTTCGGGATTTGAAATTTTGCAAAAATTTAGTAAATATGTCATAACTTTATTAATATTAAATATTTTTTCATAATTTTTTTGAAATAGGATATTTAGACCAGTGCGGTTCTATTAGTTTCGTTTAAATTTGATTTAAAATGTTAAATTTTTTTGAAATTTTTTTTGGCTCACTTTATATAGTACCAATTTATGGGGGGGGGGGCAATAATTTTTTGCCCTAACTTTTTTATTTTTGGATTTTTTCGCAAATTTCTTTATCTCTTATGTTAGTTAGGGCAATGCGCATCAAATAAGAATTTTAATTTCGGGATTTGAAATTTTGCAAAAATTTAGTAAATATGTCATAACTTTATTAATATTAAATATTTTTTCATAATTTTTTTGAAATAGGATATTTAGACCAGTGCGGTTCTATTGGTTTTGTATAAATTCGATTTAAAATGTTAAATTTTTTTGAAATTTTTTTTGGCCCATTTTATATAGTACCAATTTATGGGGGGGGGGGCAATAATTTTTTGCCCTAACTTTTTTATTTTTGAATTTTTTCGCAAATTTTTTTATATCTTATGTTAGTTAAGGCAATGCGCATCAAATAAGAAGTTTAATTTCGGGATTTAAAATTTTGCAAAAATTTAGTAAATATGTCATAACTTTATTAATATTAAATATTTTTTCATAATTTTTTTAAAATAGGATATTTAGACCAGTGCGGTTCTATTAGTTTCGTTTAAATTCGATTTAAAATGTTAAATTTTTTTTTGGCCCACTTTATATAGTACCAATTTATGGGGAGGGGGGGCAAATTTTTTTGCCCTAACTTTTTTATTTTTGGATTTTTTCGCAAATTTCTTTATCTCTTATGTTAGTTAAGGCAATGCGCATCAAATAAGAAGTTTAATTTCGGGATTTAAAATTTTGCAAAAATTTAGTAAATATGTCATAACTTTATTAATATTAAATATTTTTTCATAATTTTTTTGAAATAGGATATTTAGACCAGTGTGGTTCTATTAGTTTCGTTTAAATTCGATTTAAAATGTTAATTTTTTTTGAAATTTTTTTTGGCCCACTTTATATAGTACCAATTTATGGGGGGGGGGTCAATAATTTTTTGCCCTAACTTTTTTATTTTTGGATTTTTTCGCAAATTTCTTTAACTCTTATGTTAGTTAGGGCAATGCGTATCAAATAAGATGTTTAATTTCGGGATTTGAAATTTTGCAAAAATTTAGTAAATATGTCATAACTTTATTAATATTAAATATTTTTTCATAATTTTTTTGAAATAGGATATTTAGACCAGTGCGGTTCTATTAGTTTCGTTTAAATTTGATTTAAAATGTTAAATTTTTTTGAAATTTTTTTTGGCTCACTTTATATAGTACCAATTTATGGGGGGGGGGGCAATAATTTTTTGCCCTAACTTTTTTATTTTTGGATTTTTTCGCAAATTTCTTTATCTCTTATGTTAGTTAGGGCAATGCGCATCAAATAAGAATTTTAATTTCGGGATTTGAAATTTTGCAAAAATTTAGTAAATATGTCATAACTTTATTAATATTAAATATTTTTTCATAATTTTTATGAAATAGGATATTTAGACCAGTGCGGTTCTATTGGTTTAGTTTAAATCGATTTAAATTTTTTAATTTTTTTGAAATTTTTTTTGGCCCACTTTATATAGTACCGTTTTTTTTAAGTAATTTAACAATTTGTGCAAAAAAGCGAAAAAAGTTGCCAAATTTGCCGATTTTTAGCGATTTTTGGCCATTTTTTCAAAATTTTCATAAAAATCGCGATTTCTGAAAATCGATTTTTTAAAAAAGAATTTTTTTTGTATTTCTGATTTAATTTTCATAACTTTTGTATTTCTGATTTAACTGACTAACTAACTAATTTTACTTCTGCCTAGATTCGAACCTAACAACTACAAGTCTACAACTACCGCAACATAACCACTCGGCCACTAGAGAACTTGAAATTATTTTGCGAAAACTTCAATGTAAGTGCGCAACTCGAAATACTTATAAAAAAAATTAAAATTTTTTTTTTTTTGCAAATTTATTTATCTCTTATGTTAGTTAGGGCAATGCGCATTAAATAAGATGTTTAATTTCGGGATTTAAAATTTTGCAAAAATTTAGTAAATATGTCATAACTTTATTAATATTAAATATTTTTTCATAATTTTTTTAAAATAGGATATTTAGACCAGTGCAGTTCTATTAGTTTCGTTTAAATTTGATTTAAAATGTTAAATTTTTTTGAAATTTTTTTTGGCCCACTTTATATAGTACCAATTTATGGGGGGGGGGGGGCAATAATTTTTTGCCCTAACTTTTTTATTTTTGGATTTTTTTGCAAATTTCTTTATCTCTTATGTTAGTTAAGGCAATGCGCATCAAATAAGAAGTTTAATTTCGGGATTTAAAATTTTGCAAAAATTTAGTAAATATGTCATAACTTTATTAATATTAAATATTTTTTCATAATTTTTTTGAAATAGGATATTTAGACCAGTGCGGTTCTATTAGTTTCGTTTAAATTCGATTTAAAATGTTAATTTTTTTTGAAATTTTTTTTGGCTCACTTTATATAGTACCAATTTATGGGGGGGGGGGTCAATAATTTTTTGCCCTAACTTTTTTATTTTTGGATTTTTTCGCAAATTTCTTTAACTGTTATGTTAGTTAGGGCAATGCGTATCAAATAAGAAGTTTAATTTCGGGATTTGAAATTTTGCAAAAATTTAGTAAATATGTCATAACTTTATTAATATTAAATATTTTTTCATAATTTTTTTGAAATAGGATATTTAGACCAGTGCGGTTCTATTAGTTTCGTTTAAATTTGATTTAAAATGTTAAATTTTTTTGGCCCACTTTATATAGTACCAATTTATGGGGGGGGGGGCAATAATTTTTTGCCCTAACTTTTTTATTTTTGGATTTTTTCGCAAATTTCTTTATCTCTTATGTTAGTTAGGGCAATGCGCATCAAATAAAAATTTTAATTTCGGGATTTAAAATTTTGCGAAAATTTAGTAAATATGTCATAACTTTATTAATATTAATTATTTTTTCATAATTTTTTTGAAATAGAATATTTAGACCAGTGCGGTTCTATTAGTTTTGTTTAAATTCGATTTAAAATGTTACATTTTTTTGAAATTTTTTTTGGCCCACTTTATATAGTACCAATTTATGGGGGGGGGGCAATAATTTTTTGCCCTAACTTTTTTATTTTTGGATATTTTCGCAAATTTATTTATCTCTTATGTTAGTTAGGGCAATGCGCATCAAATAAGATGTTTAGTTTCGGGATTTGAAATTTTACGAAAATTTAGTAAATATGTCATAACTTTATTAATATTAAATATTTTTTCATAATTTTTTTGAAATAGGATATTTAGACCAGTGCGATTCTATTAGTTTCGTTTAATTTCGATTTAAAATATTTAATTTTTTTGGTAAGTTAGTACACGTCGAAAATTTTTGGCCCAAATTTCCAAAATTTATTTACCCCAAATTGGCCCAAACTTTGGCAGAATGTGAAACAGGGTGCGCTGAATCGAATAAAAGTAGTCACACCGCTCTATCTTATGTCGTTTTTAAGTAATTTAACAATTTGTGCAAAAAAAGCAAAAAAATTGCCAAATTTGCCGATTTTTAGCGATTTCTGGCCATTTTTTCAAAATTTTCGTAAACATCGCGATTTCTGAAAATCGATTTTTAAAAAGAATTTTTTTTTGTATTTCTGATTTAATTTTTATATCTTTTGTATTTCTGATTTAACTGACTAACTAACTAATTTTACTTCTGCATAGATTCGAACCTAACAACTACAAGTCTACAACTACCGCAACATAACCACTCGGCCACTAGAGAACTCAAAATTATGCTGCGAAAACTTCAATGTAAGTGCGCAACTCGAAATACTTAATAAAAAAATTAAAATTTTTTTTTTTTTTTTTTGCAAATTTATTTATCTCTTATGTTAGTTAGGGCAATACGCATCAAATAAGATGTTTAATTTCGGGATTTGAAATTTTGCGAAAATTTAGTAAATATGTCATAACTTTATTAATATTAAATATTTTTTCCTAATTTTTTTGAAATAGGATATTTAGACCAGTGCGGTTCTATTGGTTTGGTTTAAATTCGATTTAAATTTTTTTGAAATTTTTATTGGCCCACTTTATATAGTACCAATATATGGGGGGGGGGGGGGGCAATAATTTTTTGCCCTAACTTTTTTATTTTTGGATTTTTTTGCAATTTTTTTTATCTCTTATGTTAGTTAAGGCAATGCGCATCAAATAAGATGTTTAATTTCGGGATTTGAAATTTTGCAAAAATTTAGTAGACATGTCATAACTTTATTAATATTAAATATTTTTTCATAATTTTTTTGAAATAGGATATTTAGACCAGTGCGGTTCTATTGGTTTGGTTTAAATTCGATTTAAATTTTTCAATTTTTTTGAAATTTTTATTGGCCCACTTTATATAGTACCAATAGATGGGGGGGGGGGGGCAATAATTTTTTGCCCTAACTTTTTTATTTTTGAATTTTTTCGCAAGCTTTTTTATCTCTTATGTTAGTTAGGGCAATGCGCATCAAATAAGATGTTTAGTTTCGGGATTTGAAATTTTACGAAAATTTAGTAAATATGTCATAACTTTATTAATATTAAATATTTTTTCATAATTTTTATGAAATAGGATATTTAGACCAGTGCGGTTCTATTAGTTTCGTTTAAATTTGATTTAAAATGTTACATTTTTTTGAAATTTTTTTTGGCCCACTTTATATAGTACCAATTTATGGGGGGGGGGCAATAATTTTTTGCCCTAACTTTTTTATTTTTGGATATTTTCGCAAATTTATTTATCTCTTATGTTAGTTAGGGCAATGCGCATCAAATAAGATGTTTAGTTTCGGGATTTGAAATTTTACGAAAATTTAGTAAATATGTCATAACTTTATTAATATTAAATATTTTTTCATAATTTTTTTGAAATAGGATATTTAGACCAGTGCGATTCTATTAGTTTCGTTTAATTTCGATTTAAAATATTTAATTTTTTTGGTAAGTTAGTACACGTCGAAAATTTTTGGCCCAAATTTCCAAAATTTATTTACCCCAAATTGGCCCAAACTTTGGCAGAATGTGAAACAGGGTGCGCTGAATCGAATAAAAGTAGTCACACCGCTCTATCTTATGTCGTTTTTAAGTAATTTAACAATTTGTGCAAAAAAAGCAAAAAAATTGCCAAATTTGCCGATTTTTAGCGATTTCTGGCCATTTTTTCAAAATTTTCGTAAAAATCGCGATTTCTGAAAATCGATTTTTAAAAAGAATTTTTTTTTGTATTTCTGATTTCATTTTTATATCTTTTGTATTTCTGATTTAACTGACTAACTAACTAATTTTACTTCTGCCTAGATTCGAACCTAACAACTACAAGTCTACAACTACCGCAACATAACCACTCGGCCACTAGAGAACTCGAAATTATGCTGCGAAAACTTCAATGTAAGTGCGCAACTCGAAATACTTAATAAAAAAATTAAAATTTTTTTTTTTTTTTTTTGCAAATTTATTTATCTCTTATGTTAGTTAGGGCAATACGCATCAAATAAGATGTTTAATTTCGGGATTTGAAATTTTGCGAAAATTTAGTAAATATGTCATAACTTTATTAATATTAAATATTTTTTCCTAATTTTTTTGAAATAGGATATTTAGACCAGTGCGGTTCTATTGGTTTGGTTTAAATTCGATTTAAATTTTTTTGAAATTTTTATTGGCCCACTTTATATAGTACCAATATATGGGGGGGGGGGGGCAATAATTTTTTGCCCTAACTTTTTTATTTTGGATTTTTTTGCAATTTTTTTTATCTCTTATGTTAGTTAAGGCAATGCGCATCAAATAAGATGTTTAATTTCGGGATTTGAAATTTTGCAAAAATTTAGTAGATATGTCATAACTTTATTAATATTAAATATTTTTTCATAATTTTTTTGAAATAGGATATTTAGACCAGTGCGGTTCTATTGGTTTGGTTTAAATTCGATTTAAATTTTTCAATTTTTTTGAAATTTTTATTGGCCCACTTTATATAGTACCAATAGATGGGGGGGGGGGCAATAATTTTTTGCCCTAACTTTTTTATTTTTGAATTTTTTCGCAAGCTTTTTTATCTCTTATGTTAGTTAGGGCAATGCGCATCAAATAAGATGTTTAGTTTCGGGATTTGAAATTTTACGAAAATTTAGTAAATATGTCATAACTTTATTAATATTAAATATTTTTTCATAATTTTTATGAAATAGGATATTTAGACCAGTGCGGTTCTATTAGTTTCGTTTAAATTCGATTTAAATTGTTAAATTTTTTTTAGCTCACTTTATATAGTACCAATTTATGGGGGGGGGGGGGGGCAAATTTTTTTGCCCTAACTTTTTTATTTTTGGATTTTTTCGCAAATTTCTTTATCTCTTATGTTAGTTAAGGCAATGCGCATCAAATAAGAAGTTTAATTTCGGGATTTAAAATTTTGCAAAAATTAAGTAAATATGTCATAACTTTATTAAAATTAAATATTTTTTCATAATTTTTTTGAAATAGGATATTTAGACCAGTGCGGTTCTATTAGTTTCGTTTAAATTCGATTTAAAATGTTACATTTTTTTGAAATTTTTTTTGGCCCACTTTATATAGTACCAATTTATGGGGGGGGGGCAATAATTTTTTGCCCTAACTTTTTTATTTTTGGATATTTTCGCAAATTTATTTATCTCTTATGTTAGTTAGGGCAATGCGCATCAAATAAGATGTTTAGTTTCGGGATTTGAAATTTTACGAAAATTTAGTAAATATGTCATAACTTTATTAATATTAAATATTTTTTCATAATTTTTTTGAAATAGGATATTTAGACCAGTGCGATTCTATTAGTTTCGTTTAATTTCGATTTAAAATATTTAATTTTTTTGGTAAGTTAGTACACGTCGAAAATTTTTGGCCCAAATTTCCAAAATTTATTTACCCCAAATTGGCCCAAACTTTGGCAGAATGTGAAACAGGGTGCGCTGAATCGAATAAAAGTAGTCACACCGCTCTATCTTATGTCGTTTTTAAGTAATTTAACAATTTGTGCAAAAAAAGCAAAAAAATTGCCAAATTTGCCGATTTTTAGCGATTTCTGGCCATTTTTTCAAAATTTTCGTAAACATCGCGATTTCTGAAAATCGATTTTTAAAAAGAATTTTTTTTTGTATTTCTGATTTAATTTTTATATATTTTGTATTTCTGATTTAACTGACTAACTAACTAATTTTACTTCTGCATAGATTCGAACCTAACAACTACAAGTCTACAACTACCGCAACATAACCACTCGGCCACTAGAGAACTCGAAATTATACTGCGAAAACTTCAATGTAAGTGCGCAACTCGAAATACTTAATAAAAAAATTAAAATTTTTTTTTTTTTTTTTTGCAAATTTATTTATCTCTTATGTTAGTTAGGGCAATACGCATCAAATAAGATGTTTAATTTCGGGATTTGAAATTTTGCGATAATTTAGTAAATATGTCATAACTTTATTAATATTAAATATTTTTTCCTAATTTTTTTGAAATAGGATATTTAGACCAGTGCGGTTCTATTGGTTTGGTTTAAATTCGATTTAAATTTTTTTGAAATTTTTATTGGCCCACTTTATATAGTACCAATATATGGGGGGGGGGGGGGGGCAATAATTTTTTGCCCTAACTTTTTTATTTTTGGATTTTTTTGCAATTTTTTTTATCTCTTATGTTAGTTAAGGCAATGCACATCAAATAAGATGTTTAATTTCGGGATTTGAAATTTTGCAAAAATTTAGTAGATATGTCATAACTTTATTAATATTAAATATTTTTTCATAATTTTTTTGAAATAGGATATTTAGACCAGTGCGGTTCTATTGGTTTGGTTTAAATTCGATTTAAATTTTTCAATTTTTTTGAAATTTTTATTGGCCCACTTTATATAGTACCAATAGATGGGGGGGGGGGGGGCAATAATTTTTTGCCCTAACTTTTTTATTTTTGAATTTTTTCGCAAGCTTTTTTATCTCTTATGTTAGTTAGGGCAATGCGCATCAAATAAGATGTTTAGTTTCGGGATTTGAAATTTTACGAAAATTTAGTAAATATGTCATAACTTTATTAATATTAAATATTTTTTCATAATTTTTATGAAATAGGATATTTAGACCAGTGCGGTTCTATTAGTTTCGTTTAAATTTGATTTAAAATGTTACATTTTTTTGAAATTTTTTTTGGCCCACTTTATATAGTACCAATTTATGGGGGGGGGGCAATAATTTTTTGCCCTAACTTTTTTATTTTTGGATATTTTCGCAAATTTATTTATCTCTTATGTTAGTTAGGGCAATGCGCATCAAATAAGATGTTTAGTTTCGGGATTTGAAATTTTACGAAAATTTAGTAAATATGTCATAACTTTATTAATATTAAATATTTTTTCATAATTTTTTTGAAATAGGATATTTAGACCAGTGCGATTCTATTAGTTTCGTTTAATTTCGATTTAAAATATTTAATTTTTTTGGTAAGTTAGTACACGTCGAAAATTTTTGGCCCAAATTTCCAAAATTTATTTACCCCAAATTGGCCCAAACTTTGGCAGAATGTGAAACAGGGTGCGCTGAATCGAATAAAAGTAGTCACACCGCTCTATCTTATGTCGTTTTTAAGTAATTTAACAATTTGTGCAAAAAAAGCAAAAAAATTGCCAAATTTGCCGATTTTTAGCGATTTCTGGCCATTTTTTCAAAATTTTCGTAAAAATCGCGATTTCTGAAAATCGATTTTTAAAAAGAATTTTTTTTTGTATTTCTGATTTAATTTTTATATCTTTTGTATTTCTGATTTAACTGACTAACTAACTAATTTTACTTCTGCCTAGATTCGAACCTAACAACTACAAGTCTACAACTACCGCAACATAACCACTCGGCCACTAGAGAACTCGAAATTATGCTGCGAAAACTTCAATGTAAGTGCGCAACTCGAAATACTTAATAAAAAAATTAAAATTTTTTTTTTTTTTTTTTGCAAATTTATTTATCTCTTATGTTAGTTAGGGCAATACGCATCAAATAAGATGTTTAATTTCGGGATTTGAAATTTTGCGAAAATTTAGTAAATATGTCATAACTTTATTAATATTAAATATTTTTTCCTAATTTTTTTGAAATAGGATATTTAGACCAGTGCGGTTCTATTGGTTTGGTTTAAATTCGATTTAAATTTTTTTGAAATTTTTATTGGCCCACTTTATATAGTACCAATATATGGGGGGGGGGGGGGCAATAATTTTTTGCCCTAACTTTTTTATTTTGGATTTTTTTGCAATTTTTTTTATCTCTTATGTTAGTTAAGGCAATGCGCATCAAATAAGATGTTTAATTTCGGGATTTGAAATTTTGCAAAAATTTAGTAGATATGTCATAACTTTATTAATATTAAATATTTTTTCATAATTTTTTTGAAATAGGATATTTAGACCAGTGCGGTTCTATTGGTTTTGTTTAAATTCGATTTAAATTTTTCAATTTTTTTGAAATTTTTATTGGCCCACTTTATATAGTACCAATAGATGGGGGGGGGGGCAATAATTTTTTGCCCTAACTTTTTTATTTTTGAATTTTTTCGCAAGCTTTTTTATCTCTTATGTTAGTTAGGGCAATGCGCATCAAATAAGATGTTTAGTTTCGGGATTTGAAATTTTACGAAAATTTAGTAAATATGTCATAACTTTATTAATATTAAATATTTTTTCATAATTTTTATGAAATAGGATATTTAGACCAGTGCGGTTCTATTAGTTTCGTTTAAATTCGATTTAAATTGTTAAATTTTTTTTAGCTCACTTTATATAGTACCAATTTATGGGGGGGGGGGGGGGCAAATTTTTTTGCCCTAACTTTTTTATTTTTGGATTTTTTCGCAAATTTCTTTATCTCTTATGTTAGTTAAGGCAATGCGCATCAAATAAGAAGTTTAATTTCGGGATTTAAAATTTTGCAAAAATTAAGTAAATATGTCATAACTTTATTAAAATTAAATATTTTTTCATAATTTTTTTGAAATAGGATATTTAGACCAGTGCGGTTCTATTAGTTTCGTTTAAATTCGATTTAAAATGTTAAATTTTTTTGAAATTTTTTTGGCCCACTTTATGTAGTACCAATTTATGGGGGGGGGGGCAATAATTTTTTGCCCAAACTTTTTTATTTTTGGATATTTTCGCAAATTTATTTATCTCTTATGTTAGTTAGGGCAATGCGCATCAAATAAGATGTTTAGTTTCGGGATTTGAAATTTTACGAAAATTTAGTAAATATGTCATAACTTTATTAATATTAAATATTTTTTCATAATTTTTTTGAAATAGGATATTTAGACCAGTGCGATTCTATTAGTTTCGTTTAATTTCGATTTAAAATATTTAATTTTTTTGGTAAGTTAGTACACGTCGAAAATTTTTGGCCCAAATTTCCAAAATTTATTTACCCCAAAATGGCCCAAACTTTGGCAGAATGTGAAACAGGGTGCGCTGAATCGAATAAAAGTAGTCACATCGCTCTATCTTATGTCGTTTTTAAGTAATTTAACAATTTGTGCAAAAAAAGCGAAAAAATTGCCAAATTTGCCGATTTTTAGCGATTTCTGGCCATTTTTTCAAAATTTTCGTAAAAATCGCGATTTCTGAAAATCGATTTTTAAAAAGAATTTTTTTTGTATTTCTGATTTAATTTTTATATCTTTTGTATTTCTGATTTAACTGACTAACTAACTAATTTTACTTCTGCCTAGATTCGAACATAACAACTACAAGTCTACAACTACCGCAACATAACCACTCGGCCATTAGAGAACTTGAAATTATGTTGCGAAAACTTCAATGTAAGTGCGCAACTCGAAATACTTAATAAAAAATTAAAATTTTTTTTTTTTTTTTTTGCAAATTTATTTATCTCTTATGTTAGTTAGGACAATACGCATCAAATAAGATGTTTAATTTCGGGATTTGAAATTTTGCGAAAATTTAGTAAATATGTCATAACTTTATTAATATTAAATATTTTTTCCTAATTTTTTTGAAATAGGATATTTAGACCAGTGCGGTTCTATTGGTTTGGTTTAAATTCGATTTAATTTTTTTTGAAATTTTTATTGGCCCACTTTATATAGTACCAATATATGGGGGGGGGGGGGCAATAATTTTTGGCCCTAACTTTTTTATTTTTGGTTTTTTTCGTAAATTTCTTTTTCTCTTTTGTTAGTTAGGGCAATGCGTATTAAATAAGATGTTTAATTTCGGGATTTGAAATTTTGCGAAAATTTAGTAAATATGTCATAACTTTATTAATATTAAATATTTTTTCATAATTTTTTTGAAATAGGATATTTAGACCAGTGCGGTTCTATTGGTTTTGTAAAAATTCGATTTAAAATGTTAAATTTTTTTGAAATTTTTTTTGGCCCACTTTATATAGTACCAATTTATGGGGGGGGGGGGGCAATAATTTTTTGCCCTAATTTTTTTATTTTTGAATTTTTTCGCAAATTTTTTTATATCTTATGTTAGTTAGGGCAATGCGCATCAAATAAGATGTTCAATTTTAGGATTTGAAATTTTGCGAAAATTTAGTAAATATGTCATAACTTTATTAATATTAAATATTTTTTCATAATTTTTTTGAAATAGGATATTTAGACCAGTGCGGTTCTATTGGTTTGGTTTAAATTCGATTTAAATTTTTCAATTTTTTTGAAATTTTTATTGGCCCACTTTATATAGTACCAATAGATGGGGGGGGGGCAATAATTTTTTGCCCTAACTTTTTTATTTTTGAATTTTTTCGCAAATTTCTTTATCTCTTATGTTGGTTAAGGCAATGCGCATCAAATAAGAAGTTTAATTGCGGGATTTAGAATTTTGCAAAAATTTAGTAAATATGTCATAACTTTATTAATATTAAATATTTTTTCATAATTTTTTTGAAATAGGATATTTAGACCAGTGCGTTTCTATTGGTTTTGTATAAATTCGATTTAAAATGTTAAATTTTTTTGAAATTTTTTTTGGCCCATTTTATATAGTACCAATTTATGGGGAGGGGGGGCAAATTTTTTTGCCCTAACTTTTTTATTTTTGGATTTTTTCGCAAATTTCTTTATCTCTTATGTTAGTTAAGGCAATGCGCATCAAATAAGAAGTTTAATTTCGGGATTTAAAATTTTGCAAAAATTTAGTAAATATGTCATAACTTTATTAATATTAAATATTTTTTCATAATTTTTTTGAAATAGGATATTTAGACCAGTGCGGTTCTATTAGTTTCGTTTAAATTCGATTTAAAATGTTAATTTTTTTTGAAATTTTTTTTGGCCCACTTTATATAGTACCAATTTATGGGGGGGGGGTCAATAATTTTTTGCCCTAACTTTTTTATTTTTGGATTTTTTCGCAAATTTCTTTAACTCTTATGTTAGTTAGGGCAATGCGTATCAAATAAGATGTTTAATTTCGGGATTTGAAATTTTGCAAAAATTTAGTAAATATGTCAAAACTTTATTAATATTAAATATTTTTTCATAATTTTTTTAAAATAGGATATTTAGACCAGTGCGGTTCTATTAGTTTCGTTTAAATTTGATTTAAAATGTTAAATTTTTTTGAAATTTTTTTTGGCCCACTTTATATAGTACCAATTTATGGGGGGGGGGGGGCAATAATTTTTTGCCCTAACTTTTTTATTTTTGGATTTTTTCGCAAATTTCTTTATATCTTATGTTAGTTAGGGCAATGCGCATCAAATAAGATGTTTAGTTTTGGGATTTGAAATTTTACAAAAATTTAGTGAATATGTCATAACTTTATTAATATTAAATATTTTTTCATAATTTTTTTGAAATAGGATATTTAGACCAGTGCGGTTCTATTGGTTTTGTAAAAATTCGATTTAAAATGTTAAATTTTTTTGAAATTTTTTTTGGCCCACTTTATATAGTACCAATTTATGGGGGGGGGGGGGGCAATAATTTTTTGCCCTAACTTTTTTATTTTTGAATTTTTTCGCAAATTTTTTTATATCTTATGTTAGTTAGGGCAATGCGCATCAAATAAGATGTTCAATTTTAGGATTTGAAATTTTGCGAAAATTTAGTAAATATGTCATAACTTTATTAATATTAAATATTTTTTCATAATTTTTTTGAAATAGGATATTTAGACCAGTGCGGTTCTATTGGTTTGGTTTAAATTCGATTTAAATTTTTCAATTTTTTTGAAATTTTTATTGGCCCACTTTATATAGTACCAATAGATGGGGGGGGGCAATAATTTTTTGCCCTAACTTTTTATTTTGGGATTTTTTCGCAAATTTCTTTATCTCTTATGTTGGTTAAGGCAATGCGCATCAAATAAGAAGTTTAATTGCGGGATTTAAAATTTTGCAAAAATTTAGTAAATATGTCATAACTTTATTAATATTAAATATTTTTTCATAATTTTTTTGAAATAGGATATTTAGACCAGTGCGGTTCTATTGGTTTTGTATAAATTCGATTTAAAATGTTAAATTTTTTTTGGCCCATTTTATATAGTACCAATTTATGGGGGGGGGGGGCAATAATTTTTTGCCCTAACTTTTTTATTTTTGAATTTTTTCGCAAATTTTTTTATATCTTATGTTAGTTAAGGCAATGCGCATCAAATAAGAAGTTTAATTTCGGGATTTAAAATTTTGCAAAAATTTAGTAAATATGTCATAACTTTATTAATATTAAATATTTTTTCATAATTTTTTTAAAATAGGATATTTAGACCAGTGCGGTTCTATTAGTTTCGTTTAAATTCGATTTAAAATGTTAAATTTTTTTTTGGCCCACTTTATATAGTACCAATTTATGGGGAGGGGGGGCAAATTTTTTTGCCCTAACTTTTTTATTTTTGGATTTTTTCGCAAATTTCTTTATCTCTTATGTTAGTTAAGGCAATGCGCATCAAATAAGAAGTTTAATTTCGGGATTTAAAATTTTGCAAAAATTTAGTAAATATGTCATAACTTTATTAATATTAAATATTTTTTCATAATTTTTTTGAAATAGGATATTTAGACCAGTGTGGTTCTATTAGTTTCGTTTAAATTCGATTTAAAATGTTAATTTTTTTTGAAATTTTTTTTGGCCCACTTTATATAGTACCAATTTATGGGGGGGGGGTCAATAATTTTTTGCCCTAACTTTTTTATTTTTGGATTTTTTCGCAAATTTCTTTAACTCTTATGTTAGTTAGGGCAATGCGTATCAAATAAGATGTTTAATTTCGGGATTTGAAATTTTGCAAAAATTTAGTAAATATGTCATAACTTTATTAATATTAAATATTTTTTCATAATTTTTTTAAAATAGGATATTTAGACCAGTGCGGTTCTATTAGTTTCGTTTAAATTTGATTTAAAATGTTAAATTTTTTTGAAATTTTTTTTGGCCCACTTTATATAGTACCAATTTATGGGGGGGGGGGGCAATAATTTTTTGCCCTAACTTTTTTATTTTTGGATTTTTTCGCAAATTTCTTTATATCTTATGTTAGTTAGGGCAATGCGCATCAAATAAGATGTTTAGTTTCGGGATTTGAAATTTTACGAAAATTTAGTGAATATGTCATAACTTTATTATTATTAAATATTTTTTCATAATTTTTTTGAAATAGGATATTTAGACCAGTGCGGTTCTATTGGTTTGGTTTAAATTCGATTTAAATTTTTTATTTTTTTTGAAATTTTTATTGGCCCACTTTATATAGTACCAATTTATGGGGGGGGGGGGGCAATAATTTTTTGCCCTAACTTTTTTATTTTTGAATTTTTTCGCAAATTTTTTTATATCTTATGTTAGTTAGGGCAATGCGCATCAAATAAGATGTTTAATTTCGGGATTTAAAATTTTGCAAAAATTTAGTAAATATGTCATAACTTTATTAATATTAAATATTTTTTCATAATTTTTTTGAAATAGGATATTTAGACCAGTGCGGTTCTATTGGTTTGGTTTAAATTCGATTTAAAATGTTAAATTTTTTTGAAATTTTTTTTGGCCCACTTTATATAGTACCAATTTATGGGGGGGGCAATAATTTTTTGCCCTAACTTTTTATTTTTGGATTTTTTCGCAAATTTCTTTATCTCTTATGTTGGTTAAGGCAATGCGCATCAAATAAGAAGTTTAATTGCGGGATTTAAAATTTTGCAAAAATTTAGTAAATATGTCATAACTTTATTAATATTAAATATTTTTTCATAATTTTTTTGAAATAGGATA
This sequence comes from Corella eumyota, assembly GCF_963082875.1. NCBI lineage: Eukaryota > Metazoa > Chordata > Ascidiacea > Phlebobranchia > Corellidae > Corella > Corella eumyota. The sequence continues at coordinate 2,740,364 of NC_137495.1, read as the reverse complement.
TTTAGACCAGTGCGGTTCTATTGGTTTTGTATAAATTCGATTTAAAATGTTAAATTTTTTTGAAATTTTTTTTGGCCCACTTTATATAATACCAATTTATGGGGGGGGGGCAATAATTTTTTGCCCTAACTTTTTTATTTTTGAATTTTTTCGCAAATTTCTTTATATCTTATGTTAGTTAGGTCAATGCGCATCAAATAAGATGTTCAATTTTAGGATTTGAAATTTTGCGAAAATTTAGTAAATATGTCATAACTTTATTAATATTAAATATTTTTTCATAATTTTTTTGAAATAGGATATTTAGACCAGTGCGGTTCTATTGGTTTGGTTTAAATTCGATTTAAATTTTTCAATTTTTTTGAAATTTTTATTGGCCTATTTTATATTGTACCAATAGATGGGGGGGGGGGGGGGGGGGCAATAATTTTTTGCCCTAACTTTTTTATTTTTGGATTTTTTTGCAATTTTCTTTTTCTCTTTTGTTAGTTAGGGCAATGCGTATTAAATAAGATGTTTAATTTCGGGATTTGAAATTTTGCGAAAATTTAGTAAATATGTCATAACTTTATTAATATTAAATATTTTTTCATAATTTTTTTGAAATAGGATATTTAGACCAGTGCGGTTCTATTAATTTCGTTTAAATTCGATTTAAAATGTTAAATTATTTTGGCCCACTTTATATAGTACCAATTTATGGGGGGGGGGCAATAATTTTTTGCCCTAACTTTTTTATTTTTGAATTTTTTCGCAAATTTCTTTATATCTTATGTTAGTTAGGGCAATGCGCATCAAATAAGATGTTCAATTTTAGGATTTGAAATTTTGCGAAAATTTAGTAAATATGTCATAACTTTATTAATATTAAATATTTTTTCATAATTTTTTTTGAAATAGGATATTTAGACCAGTGCGATTCTATTGGTTTTGTTTAAATTCGATTTAAATTTTTCAATTTTTTTGAAATTTTTATTGGCCCACTTTATATAGTACCAATATATGGGGGGGGGAGGGGCAATAATTTTTTGCCCTAACTTTTTTATTTTTGGATTTTTTCGCAAATTTCTTTTTCTCTTTTGTTAGTTAGGGCAATGCGTATTAAATAAGATGTTTAATTTCGGGATTTAAAATTTTGCAAAATTTAGTAATAATGTCATAACTTTATTAATATTAAATATTTTTCCATTATTTTTTTGAAATAGGATATTTAGACCAGTGCGGTTCTATTGGTTTGGTTTAAATTCGATTTAAATTTTTAAATTTTTTTTTAATTTTTATTGGCCCACTTTATATAGTACCAATATATGGGGGGGAGAGGCAATAATTTTTTGCCCCAACTTTTTTATTTTTGAATATTTTCGCAAATTTATTTATCTCTTATGTTAGTTAGGGCAATGCGCATCAAATAAGATGTTTAATTTCGGGATTTGAAATTTTGCGAAATTTAGTATATATCTCATAACTTTATTAATATTTAATATCGTTTCATAATGTTTTTGAAATAGGATATTTAGACCAGTGCGATTCTATTAGTTTCGTTTAAATTCGATTTAAATTTTTTAATTTTTTTGGTAGTCATTTAGTACACGTCGAAAATTTTCGGCCCAAATTTCCAAAATTTATTTACCCCAAATTGGCCCAAACTTTGGCAGAATGTGAAATAGGGTGTGCTGAATCGAATAAAAGTAGTCACATCGCTCTGTCTTATGTAGTTTTTAAGTAATTCATCAATTTGTGCAAAAAAATCGAAAAAATTGCCAAATTTGCCGATTTTTAGCGATTTCTGGCCATTTTTTCAAAACTTTCATAAAATTCACGATTTTTGAAAATCGATTTTCAAAAAACATTTTTTTTTTGTATTTCTGATTTAATTTTTATATCTTTTGTATTTCTGATTTAACTGACTAACTAACTAATTTTACTTCTGCCTAGATTCGAACCTGTCAACTACAAGTCTACAACTACCGCTAAATAACCACTCGGCCACTAGAAATATTGAAATTTTGCTGCGAAAACTTTAATGTAAGTGCGCAACTTGAAATACTTATAAAAAAAAATTTTAGACGTTTACATAATAGTAGCATCATCCTTGGCATTCAATGCAATGAAGTGTTTTAAAATTTTTCTTAATATCTAATTACTAATTTTATTCTTGAATCAAAACAACAACAACTAAAATTGTATCTAAATACAACACGCTATGTAATCTTTTATAAACAAGTGCTGGAATTTTTTTCTTTTATAAACAAATGCTAGATATGAAGTATAAGCCAGTAAATATGCATAATTAGTTGTGTAATAGTATGGCACATATTTATCTGGGTAAGTGCTGTTAGTTTTATTTTTATGGTACATATTTGGGTGGTTTGTAAACAACAGATTGTACTGGTGGACTGGCACCAAAAAATTTGTTGTAAAAAGCTCGGAGCTCTTGATTTTTCCAAAGATTTATAAATATAATTAGAATCTCTAGTAAGACTGCAACAGAATAGAAAATCTAAAAACCAAAATAAGAATACATTTTTCTTAAGTAGGAATACACTGATTAGTAAAATTCAAATGTATTCAAAAAATACAATTCATGTAATTAAATCATTGGAAAGTTTGGTTTGCCCACCTTAAGCTGTATTAAACTTACCTGTAAGATAAGGTTGGGTGTTGTTGTTTGTAAAAATAATATAAACGTTGAACTGGTTGCTGTTAATGTAAACAACAAAACAACTCCACCGAGCCATAAATCCAATTCAAGCCTAAAATTTAAGAAGTAAAAGAAAATATTTTTGAGACAGACTTGTCAACATAAAAATGCTTTTAAATATGGTATATAATTGTCAACATAATCTTGCTATTGACTTTATTTTTAAAATGTGAGCTTCATACGTTTTTTTACCGTTTAGCAATAATTGGCTTTAGAGACGTGTGTAAAGCATAGAAATCTCTAGTTGTGTAAACTAGTAAACCAATTGAGCATATTACAGCCAACATTCCCATACTAATACAAGGCAAGAAGATCAAAAGTGAAAAAATCAGTTCACAGCTCATCTCTTCATCGTATAACATGTAAACAACAATGATTGTAGCAGGATTTACAATTGAGATAAGCCAAGTTGAAGCTCCAAATAACCCAGTTTGTTTTCTTGAAATTAAATTTGAATTACATAATTTTTTAAATTTTTAAATTTTTTAAATTTTGAACTTCAACACTATAAATACAAATCTACATAAAAATAGTACAGTGTAGCGGTGAATATGTAGCTTGCTTAAAGGCCTTAACAACGTACCTATTTTAATCATGTAAATTGCTAGGGTTTAGACACGCGTTAATTACTGTTTGTATTTTCTTATCGCTATTTACCTGTTGTTTTAATCGCAATAAAATCATTATAAAAAGTTACAAATACTACTAGTTTATGGTTCGCTTTATTGGTGATCCCGACGCTTTAAAACTAAATTTTAAAGTAAGTAGTAAATAACAAATATGAAAAGTTCAGAAAATAAAGAACTACAACAACAAAATGCGATGACAATAAAATTGCCCACGTTTTGGACTGCTTATCCACTAGTATGGTTTCAACCGAGGCACAATTTACAATTAGGGGCATCACAACAGACATGACAAAATATTGCCACGTTATCTCTGCTCTGGATCAAACCATTGCACAACGGATCCTAGACTTCATGGAAAAACCACCGGCAGAAGGAAAGTACATCGTCCTTAAAGAACGTTTGATTTCGACCTTTAGACTTTCTTCACAAGAACGCGCAGCGATGATGCTAAATATGCCAGATTTGGATGACCGTAAACCGTCTTGTTTAATGGGTAATATGTTGGCTTTAATAAGTGGCCACAAACCCTGCTTTTTATTCAAACATATATTTCTTCAGCACATGCCGAAGATATTTGAGTAGCTCAGCAACGTAGAGTTTATGGACATGCGGCAGATGGCAATACGCGCGAACATTCTTTGGTTAGCAAAAGAACATGGGCCATCATATTCAACCATATCCAAACTACAGTCAACAAAAACCCGTTATCAAAAGCAAGATACTAGACCCAAAGAATGTTTTTACCATACTCGTTTTGGTAAAAATGCACGCAAATGCGTACCATCTTGCATACACTTTCAGGAAAACGATACAGCCAGCCGGCACTAGCAGCAATGGCGGTTGGCGAACCTCATAGTCTGTATTTCGTTTGGGACAAAATATCTGCGAGAATTTTTTTTCCTTATTACCTTAAGGTGATAGGTTTTATATTTTTTTATTGGGGAAGGGTGTGCTGTTGTGACGTGTTTTGAGCTATCCGTAAACGCCAGGCTTAAGGGCGAATAGTGTGACGTTGGTGCGGGTCGAACCCGAAACCTTTCGGCTCGTAGTCCGACGCCATGACCGGTTCGCCACACTATCAGACTCTGCGAGAAATTTTCTTGTTGATACTGGTGCTAAAATTAGCGCTATGCCTCCTACCGGCCGTGAGAGACGCCACAACCAGACCGGCAAACATTTATTGGCGGCCAACGGTAACGTAGTCAAAACGTGTGGTCGCATAACACTGCAGCTCAACATAAAACCCAGACGATATTCCTGGACATTTGTCATAGCAGATGTTTTCCGTCCAATCCTAGATGCAGACTTTCTCAGAGCACATTCTTTAATCGATTGTCACCAAAGGACCGCCTGTACATTCTCGAGCCCGTAGGTTACCCCCAAACAAACTTCTTTTGGCCAGAAAGGATATTCGAGAAATGGAAGACTTGGGCATTATTCGACGGTCATCAAGTCAATGGTCATCTCCACTGCATATGGTACCTAAATCAAGTGGAGGCAGGATACAGTGCGGCGACTACCGTCGCTTAAATGACATAACCATTCCTGACAGATATCAAATTTCAAACATCCAAGATTTTTCTTCATCAATAGCTGGCTCTAAAATTTTTTCAAAGATTGACCTTGTTAAAGGCTATCACCAAGTTCCTGTTAACCAATTTGACATTTCAAAAACTGCAGGTATAACCCCTTTTGGCCTTTTTGAATTTTTACGAGTGCCCTTTGGTCTAAAGAACTCTGCCCAAGCATTTCAAAGGTTAATAAACATAGTTTGTCGTTCACTCGACTTTGTTTTTGTTTATCTTGATGATATCCTAGTGGCTAGCGCTAATGAAAATGACCACATCCAACATCTGCGAGAACTTTTTCGTTGTTTAAAAAAACATGGTTTAATTATTAACATAACAAAATGTACATTTGGGAAAAAAGAAATCAATTTTTCAGGCCATCTAGTTACTCAAAAAGGGGCTTTACCACTTTCGCAAAAAATCGATGCAATTCAAAATTTTCCAATTCCTACTACAACAAAGGCTCTTCAAAAATTTGCAGGCATGATAAATTTCTACCACCGCTTTCTGCCTTCAGCCTCCGATATAATGCGACCTATCTACGAGGCAATTAGCAAAAAAAAGAAATTTCTGATGTGGACACCACGTCTGCAAGCTGCCTTTACGTTAGCTAAAAAGCACTGGCAGGCGCTACAATGTTGTTTCATCCTAAAAGCAATACTCCAACGAGATTGGTCGTTGGTGCATCTGATATAGCCGTTGGCTCGGTACTAGAACGGTTTTATCAAAACACGTGGAGGCAACTAGCGTTTAGTAGACATCTACGCTCTCCAAAATTAAAATACAGAGTTTTTGATAGAGAGTTATTAGCATTGTATTCATCGGTATGCCATTTTCGTTATCTCCTGGAAGGAAAAAACTTTGCGGTGTTTACCGATCATAAACCCCTCACTTTTGCTTTTGCAAAGTTTTCGGGTCCCTGGTCTTCCCGTCAACAACGACATCTCTCTTACATTTTATAATTCACAACCGATGTTCAACACTTTTCAGGAAAAGATAATTTGGTCGCCGACACCTTGTCCCGACCATCTATATCAGCAATCAAAACATTAGGAATAGGAATTGACTGCGCTTCTATGGCAAAGGCACAACTTATCGACCCTGAAATTACTACGTACAAAACAGCCGTTACTAATTCAAATGGTACAACCATGCTTTGCGATATTTCAACAGGTGTACCTCAGCCCATTGTTCCATTACCGTGGCGGCGTAAATTGTTTACCAATATACATGGGTTATCTCATCCTTCTATTAGAACAACGCGAAAAATCTTATCCAGCAAGTTTGTTTGGCACGGTATTAAAAAGGAAGTTGGATTGTGGGCCAAACAATGTGTGGCATGCTAAAAAGCTAAAACACATCAACACACTAAATTGCCCCTCGTAAAATTTAGCTTGCATTATCGACGTTTTTCGCATGTTAACATCCATCTTGTTGGACCATCACCAATGTCGCAAGGAAAATGTTACATTCTCACTATCGCGGACAGATTCACTAAATGGCCAGAAGCCATTCCTATTGAAGACATTTCAACTGTAACGGTTAGGAATTGGCCAATCGAATCCGAGTCCGAGTACTCGGCCGGAGTATTAAGAATATTTTAATACTCGTGCTGGTCGAGCATTTTTTAGTGCTCGGACACCGAGTAATAATTTGTCATTTAAGATCGTATACGAATTACTTCACATAGAAAAACACGAGGTTTGCCTTTTTCTAATAATTTGTAATCTACTCTCAATTATATCACGTTATTTAAGCAACGATTGCGCAACAAATACACTTTTTACATAGTAAAATTTAACGCATAATAAATTTGAGACTTTTACATTTTCGTTTGGACTTAAAATGATATTCCTATCAGCGGTAGGTAGTTTTGTCAACGTTAAATAAATACTTTATAATTCATAAATACGTGTTTTTCGGCAAATTTTTCAGTTTTAAAATTATGCGGAAAAGATTCTCGTGAACAGTTATATACGTTTAAATGACGTCATAACCGAGTACTCGGTCTCGGACGAGTATCGCGACAAAATACTCGGGCTCGTCGAATCCGGGTAATTTGGATTTTAGCCCATCCCTATAGTAACGGTGGCCCGCGCTTTTATTTCACAATGGGTTGCTCGTTTTGGTATTCCAGAAGAGAAAACTTCAGATCGTGGTTCACAGTTTACCTCTTCTTTATGGCATGGCATATTTTAATTATTAGAAATGCATCTTTACCACACCACAGCTTTCCACTCACAATCCAATGGGCTAGTTAAACGTTTTCATCGTCATTTAAAATCAGCTCTCATGGCACGACTTCTGAATAATAACTGGGTGGACGAATTACCCTGGGTTTTGTTGGGAATTAGAAAGGCCCCAAAAGAGGACTTTAAACATTCTTCTGCAGAACTGGTTTATGACGGAACAATTGCTGTTCCTGGAATTTTCGTTGGTGAGCCAAGCAAAAATTTTAAAAACCAAGATATGTCCACATTTCTTGGCACTCCATACCGAAGACATTTTTGCCATCTTCACTATTTAAGGAAGGTTACGTTTTCGTGCGAAAAGACGGTAAACGGCCTGCACTGCATCCTCCTCACACTGGGCCATACAAAATTATATCACTTGGTGCTAAGACGTTTCAAATATAAATTGGCCAACGCAAAGAAACCATATCAGTCGATCGGCTCAAACCAACTTTCGTTGACATTACAAAACCAATTCCTCTTGCTGTTCCTCTTCAACGTGGACGACCACCAAAGGTTAACTTTGCAACAACAAAAAGATCAACACCGACCAATTCCAAAAAGCACGATACGATCCTGTCAACCAGATGATCAACAAGACGAATTAGTTGTACCACTTGAACGATTAGCACCGTAACAGCGACATTTAATAGTTTTGGGGGAAGCTGTGTAGCGTTTTATAATGCCGCTTACTTAAAGGCCTTAACAACGTACCTATTTTAATCATGTAAATTGCTAGGGTCCAGACACGCGTTAATTGCTGTTTGTATTTTCTTATCGCTATTTAACTGTTAATTTAATCGCAATAAAATCATTCTAAAAAGTTACACATACTACTAGTTTCTGGTTCGCTTTAACATTTAAGTATAACAATGTTAAAATTTTACCGTGAATTTTCATACTCTCTTAACCTGGCTTCTACATTGAAAATGCGAAGTTGAGACCACAACAAACAAGCCATACTAGCATAAGTCATAATCGATGCAGTAATCAGGCAGGTGAGTGATGACAATGGCATTAGAATAGATAAAATTACTGATGAATGCCTGATAATAACTAAAAAATAAAAGATATATTATACCACTATTTTTTTTAAATAAAATTTGTTATCACCAACTGTATATTGAACAAGCTGGACAAAAAAATGATTAAATTTTGTTTTTAAAACCAAATACAACATTGTTGATATAATGGTAGCAATTAATACCTGAAAATACAAAACTGTTGACCAAGAAAGCTCCTTGAAATGAAACAGAGCCGGGGAAAAGTAAAATAATGAAAGCAAATAGCAATAATCCAACACATATGTAACTCAATAAACTCATGTACTCTCTGTGCAAATAAATGAAACAAATTTGTTTAGGTCTGAATATATTAGTTTTATAAAACGTACCCAACACAATTCTTAACTTCTACTTACTTATACTCTGCCTCTCTTACAGCATATTTAAATTCCTCGTCAATAATATCATGACTAAGTAAAGCAAAGTTAGTTAAATGATCACATCTACAGATTGTGTAATCGTCTCTTTTTCTCCAGATTTCGCAACCATCATCATTGAAAAAACTGACACTTGATTTAAGGTCGACAAACGTACAAACATGATCCTTGGATGGCCTGGGTTTAAACAAGTTAAAAGTTAATATTTTGGCATGAGTACCCTTTTTAAAATGTAGTGGCTTTTGACTATGTTGTTTATTAAATGCTCACATAGGATAGCAGAATTTATTTTCAAATATATATTGTAAGCAAAGTCTTATAAATTATAATATTCAAAAAAGTAATTTTTTTACATGCTAACTACTACAGATTGTAAACTATTTAGGTAGACCTATATTGCGTTTTCAAACCTTTTATGGTAAAAAGTGATGTAAACATATTGTCTTAATCTATGCTGATCTTTTCCATTAACAATAAGTTTAGCTCCAACCAAAGCACTGTTGAGTTTTCTACCATTGAAACCTTTTCCTCCTTTAAGCAAAGCATTAAGAGGCAAAGATGATAAGTCATCCACAGGGTCTTCATATTTCATAAAAACAATTTGAACTGTGTTGTTGTTTTGGTTTGTTGATATGACATCAGTTGGAAGTTCAATGTAACTTTTATCATATCTACAACAAAGTAAATTTATTAATTGAGCATATGCAATTAACTTGACAAAATTTTAATGCAGTCTATCCTGTATTTAATCATAAAGATATTTATTTATCAGTAAATAAAAATGTATTTTACATTTACAGACACTGTCTGCGTACAATTTTAAATTTTCATTTCAAAACAATATTAATGATTATTTCCAAAAAAAAAATTATACCTAAATGACGAACTTTCTTGATTTGGATATTTCACACTTTTACCCAATGTAGGAAGTGAGGTAACCATTAAATTCAAGTTATTACTGGCACTTGTTTCATATTTGTGAAACCGGTCTTTGTCTAAGTTCTCTACAGCCAATGTAGAAGCTAAGTCCATTATTCTCATGAAATCCTACAAAAATTAATTTTTAATTTATTCTTACTGATTTATAAGTAAACAAAAAAAAACAGTTCTTTTTTAGGATATATGTCAAAATTTAAAGTATGATATCAGTTGTGTTTATAATTTACCTTTAGATTTTCTAACAATACATTCTTGTCCAGTTTTTTCCACAACCGATTATATTTATGATGTAACAGGCGCTCAAAAGTTGATGTAAAAGTTGAAATATAATCCAACTTCTCACTTCTGGTAACATCAGGAAATAGAAATGGTTTCCATGACAATAAAGTTGATAAAATTCCTGTAAAAATTCAACATCAAAGTAATAAAACTTCATTAAGAAAAAATTACAGGGTAGTTGCTACTAACTTTCACTATTTTGGCAGGTTTGACAAATAATAAAAGATTATATTATTCAGAACTAGAATTGTAATAATACTGTTACGAGTTGACACATCTTTTTTTAGATATACTCTACAGGTTTAGAAGTCTTACTTTTAACAGATAAAAGATCTCCGCTAGTTTGTAATCCTTTTCCATCAAAATCTTGAGACAGAATTGTAAGCAACATCTTTGTTGAAGCAAGAAAATTATAACTATCAGGAGTCTGTGTGTTAATTGAGTTTTCAATTTCCTAAAAATGCAATATTGCAAATGAAAATTAAAAATTATGTTAGTATACAATAGTTATATACAGTTTGACAAGCTAGGATTATAATGCTATAAATTTTTAAAACTTACATATAACAAATCAAGTTGGCAAAATGAAAAATCTTCTTCCAGCCAATTTCCAAACTGTGAACATTTTCGATATGCAACCCCCACTTGCCCTTTGGGACATGACCCATTTTGAGTTGACCCTGCATACTCCCACTCCCACCTAGTGGTGTAAGTTGTCTCTGTATTACAACGAAGCACTGACCATGGGGCTGACCGATATCTTCATACGAAAATAATAAATTAATCTTCATAGCAAAAATCATAGATCAACTAAAACATTGTAAACAATAATCCTACCTTCCTGGTGGACATTGATCCGCCATACACACTTCAGTTTCGTGTTTTGAACCAGTTTGTGAACCAGGGCATGGTTTGCCACCATATTGGGGAGGTGGCTGATCACATAGAATAATTCGATAACGAACACCTTCTCCACAACTTACTGAGCATGGCGACCAGTTTTCCCACTCTCCCCAACTCCCTAGAATTTTAAATTTATTTAAATTATAAAAAATTAAACTTTGTTAAAAAATTTAAGTTCCTATTTTGCAGTTTTTATTGAGTTTCTTTAAAATTGAATTGCTACTTATTCTATTTATTGAAATTCACACTTTTTTATAGTTGCCCAATTTTTAGATTGTAATTAAGCAAATTTACCGTTAATTGGGCAGTTTAACAACCCACAGGAAAATGTCTCTTGCTCTGTTCTTAGACAAGGAAAAACTCCCCTGAACTCTTCCTCCTTCCACTCACACCCTCTTTGCCGAGTCTGAATCGCATTGGGGCCACATGTAGCTGTACAGGGTCCAAAGTGACCCCATCGGGCCCAGGTGTCACTCCCCGGACAGGGTAGACTTGCCACACAGGTTCCTGATTCAGTTTGCTAAAAAATTTAAAAATAATTTAAAAAATGTTTTTAACATAAAATGAATGGTGAATTATTTTGTAGGTGAAACAAAAAAAATTTCATTTTTTTATATTATTGTTCAAAAACAATTTCTCCCAAGCCAACCCATCAAAAGTAATTCAACAATTTTTTTAAAACACCATTTTATAAAATCGAAAACTTACTTCTAAACTGTCAAAGCCTTGGCACCATTTTCCACCGTTGCTTGGTAATGGTGCATCACATCTTCTGGTTCTTGTTATGTTAGTAACACCACATGGGATGGTGCAGGGTGACCATTGTTGCCATTCTGACCACTGACCATCAACTGGACACTAAAAAATATAAAAATTCAAGTAGGCTATCGAAATAAAAAAAAAACAATTTCAAAAATTTAAAGTATTTATTTTTGGCATAGACTTTTTAAAACAATATTTATATTAAATCACTTACAAAGAAATGAAAAAAGACAGACTTACATCTCCCTTATTGCAAAACATTAGATCTTCATCTTCACCAATACAGGATGTACTATTCTCCCATAGTTGACATTGCCTTTGTCTAACATGGGTGCCATTCCCACAATATGGTGAACAAGGTTTGGTGACAATCCATGAACCCCAACTTCCATAAACTGGGCAACCAAATTCAGGACAGGAAACTTTTTCTATCTGTTAATTAATTTGTTAAATCTAAGTTTTAAAATTTTGTACAAGTTAAACGCTACAACATTTTACAAAATCCATTCAAAAAATATTTTCTAGCCATTTTGACACTTAAAATACTTTAAAGTCTGTATCGTATCATATTGAATAACTAATACAAGTTGTACACTAAAACATAAACTTCTGGGTTTAAAATAAAGCCACACTTTAACTTACAGTATCTCCAGTGCAATTAATTCCGCCAGCACTTGGATAAGGATTTGAACAAGTTCTGGATCTTTCTTTTTTTCCAAAATTACCACAAGTTGCTGTACACTGTAAAAATAAAATATCTATAGCATCTTCCAACATTGCTTTTAATTCTTGTACAAAACCATATAAATGTACTCATTATATTTAAAAAACAACTTTTGGCATATATAAATTGTAACTATATAATTTATTATACTGTTAAGCAAAAACAGTTAAGTAAGTAATGATTTGGTAGTCAGCAATAAAACACAAAAAAGGCAAAAGATAAGATTGTAGCACAGACTTCTTATCAGGCAAAATCTGACGTCTTATCAGTAAAAATAAGGTGTCCTTAAGTGGCTGCTACAAACTGGTATTTAATTTAAATTAAAAATATTTTATAGAGTTGAACAATAAATTATTTAAACTATACTTTAAAAAAAACTTTTTTGTTATACAGAAGCTGCTTTAAAGTTTGCATATAAAAAAATGGTTACATTTTATAATATAGTATTATATCCTTCTAACTTACTTGAGTATATTTTGACCATATAGACCACTCCCCATTTATAATACAAGGTTCAGTGTTACAATTTTCAATTTTAATTTCCATGGATGTACTGTTACATTTTGCTACATTGTTTCCAATTGGGTCTAAACATTTTCTTATTCTTGTAAGGGTGCCATTACCACAACTTAAGGAACACTAAAAAGAAAATATTGATTATAATAATATTAGTTTTTGGTTTAGTATATGATAAGTAAAAATTTATTTTAAAATTAAAGTTAAAAATGAAAATTTTTACTTCTTCATTTGTTATCCAACTAGTCCAATGATACACTTCTAGTTCATTTAAAAGTGGTGTCCAAACCAAAGACCATGTCAAAACACCACTTTCTCCTTCCCTTATTGGTGAAGCTGTCACATTATATAAGGTTCCAGGCAAAAGGTCGCTAAACTGAAATTGGTTTGTAGGAATATAGGAACTTGTCTGAAAGAATTCGTCTGTGTCCAATGTCTTAATTGTCACCTAAAAACATACAAAAATAATATTTAAGACTTTCTAAACCAGTCAATTTAAAAAAAATGTTGTAAACACTCAATTGCAGAGATTTTAATAAAAGTAAAAATAAAAAATAGTTAATTTTTCCTGAAAACATATTTTTTCCTGAAAAATGTCTTCGTTGTTTTATCACAAATTTTGGACTAGCAGCCATGTTGAATTGTAGATCAAATTACATTATATTACTTTATTACTTACCAGAAATCGATCAACAAGTTGTGAAAGGCTGGGCGAAGGCCATTTCACTTCTACAGTACTTTCATTTATAGTTGTCACAGTAATTGTTAGTTGAGTTAACTGAGTCGGGTGATGATAAATTTTCTCCAAACTTAAACTTGAAGATTTGTCTTGAGATGATTTAAATAACAGTACATTGACTTGGTAAATGCAACCTAAAAAATATAAACAAGTAATATATAAGCATTTAGAATAGATTTTGTGCTAATCTTTATTAGTTAAAGTAATTGTGTTTTTGCCCCAAAGATGCTGTCATATATTAATTGGTATTTCTACTTAGGACCTTATATAAAGCAGAGTGTGACTTAAACTTCCACTTACCCAAATTATAAACATTCACTTCAGTTTTAAAAAGCTTCTGATATTCTCTAATATAGTTGTTACAATACATTGTAGGAATATTAATATCTTCGGCCGAATCACAACCAGGATCTCCAACAACTATTGGTCCTGTTAGTTTTGCTATTATCTCATATTTGTAACATTCATTCGAAATATCCCATTCTATTAGTATTCTACTATCAGAAAGCCTGAAAAATTAGATTTTTTACATTAACTTGTATATAATGTATACAAATTACAGTTAAAACAAAAAGTAACTTATGTAACTTCATTACCTGCTTTTAATTTCAAGAAATTTTATTAGACTGCCAGTATTGGGCAAAACTTACCTATAAACCTCCATGTTAAATTTGGATAAATCTCCTGTAGTTAAAATTTCAATTTCTGTGTAACTTCTTTTTTGATTAGCGACAGCCTCAAAGAGGAAAGTGTATTCAGTTAGGGGTAAAAGATTGACAACTTGAAAGCTTTGAAGGGTTGAAGATAAATTTTCATATTTCCATTGACTGCCTTCTATATTTGCTGAAACATTAATAAAGAAAATTTAAAATAAAATATACAATTTAACTTGTAAGAAATGTAAGAAAACCCTGAACTAAAAATCAAGCTTTTTTATTACCAAATGCCCACTTTCCATTGTTATGCTATTTTGCATTTTAACAATACTTAAGACTGTATATTTACCTGCATAGGACAAGTTGAAGTAGTCAATAAACTCGCTAAAATGGTGTTCCCAAAACAGAGTCAAGATAACTGTTTTTACCGATCTTTTGGTTACATTTTGAAATGAGGTAAATCTGGGTGCAAGTGGTTGTGTGTTGGTCGTATATGCAGATGCTAAACCTAATTTTTCCTTAAATCGGCCGCTAACATAACAGATAAAGTTCTGACCAGGAACTAGATTGCTTGATGTAGCTTTAATAAAGATCAATTTTAACTTAGTAACTGCTTTTTAAACATATATTTAAAAAAAGAAAACAAAGACTATGTTTATCATTAGGTAAAAAAACACTGTAAAACATGTTTATAGTTAAAAAAAAAATTTGAAGAGATATAGATCTTAAAACATACCAATCGTGTATCTGTTAGTATACAGAATAGCAGTAGATATTTTCTCCAAGACTTCGTTTGTAATTGAAATAGGATAAACAACTACCTGATAAAAATCAATTGCTCCAATATCAGGTTGATCCCAAATAATATTTGTTCTACCCTGAACTGAAGGCTCAGATAAATCAGATCTACACAAAGTTAATTTGTTTAAAATATTGATTTTATAATGTGGTTGTTGTTTTATATAAATGCTGACAGTGTGGTGAAGTGGTAGGAACACTTGGCTTCAATCTGTGAGGTCTGAGTTTGATTCCCACTGTTTCTATATTGCAGAACTTCTGCTGAGCCAAACACCATACAGTAAGTAAATTATTGGCCAATAATAAACTATATTATCCCAAACTGCAAAAGGCAATTTGGGACTGGCTCAAGGTTACAAAAGCTACCCTTTATTTAGTTGATGAGCCTGCCACTCTAAGAATAAGTATTTAACAAACAAAAAGGGTTTAAAAAAACATTTACCTTATATTTAAAACCACAGAAGGTGACGTAACTTCATATTTTTCAATATTTGTGACCCCTAAAAAGTTATTCTGTAAGAGTTCATTGATCACCGTGACAACAAGTTTAACTTCATAAACAGCACCAAGATTTAAGTCCGAAACTTGATATTGGAATTGTTGAAAATCAGAAAGTATATTAATTGTTTCTTCAGCAACTAAGGTACTGGCTTCACTAAAAAACAAAGTTTACAAAAATGAATCCAAAATAAGGGTTACTTTTTTTATAATAAATCACTTTAATGTTGAGTAATCAACTATTAAAAACGCGAAAAAATTTCTAAAATCTCTTTTAAAGTTATTAGTATTTCTTAACATTGCAACCTTTAAAAACACATTTTGTCTCCTACCTTGATCCAGCAATAATAAATTCCAATTTTAAAGTTGCTTCAGTTGCTTCAGCTACTGACAAAGCTTCATAAGAAATAGGTATTAAATCAATTACAAAACTAAAAGTTCCCGGATTGGGCTCTTCAATATTTAACTCCGTACTAATTGAATATTTTTCTTTTGATTCTAAACATGGATAGGAATTATTTTTTGTTGTATAATCTCCAAATACATAAACATCTTTTGTTAGACTTAAAGTGCTTTGCTGGCCATTCAGTTCCCCATTACATTGAAAAGTAAATGATTTAACATCAGCAGTTTCAAATCGAGATAGAAATGTATAAATAGGACCAATTTCACCAACAAATTGATTGGATAAGTCAGCGTTATCACCATTTAATGTTTCCAGTGTATTATGATCTACATGTTTCGTTTGGTTGTAATTGTATGTTACTTTTGGCAAAAATACGTTGCCAGATCCTAATATAATATGGCCCCTAAAACCTCCACTGTAGCAACTTTGATTAAGAGGCTGAGTTGATGCCACTTGAAATCCATCAAGAGTCAGCTTACAATCTGAAGATGGATTGCCATTGCCCAATCTAATGCATAATAATTGCCAATGTACTTTACTGAATATTGAAGACTGAAAGGGTATAGACATTGTTGGGGTAACAAAAATTCCTATTCCATCTTGACTGCTTTGAGACACTGAAAAAATAGGAGATTTGCCGTTCTCGGCGGCATAAACCAGAGTGCCTAACTTCTCCACTTTTACCCACATGCAGAATGTCTGAAAATCATTAAGGCCGGTGTTTATAGCAAGATAAGAATTCAATGAATCCTCGTTGAAACTTATAGTTTTGTTGGTAAGGTCAAATTGTGTACCACCAAGATTAAGATCTTGGTTTGAAGTTGTTAAACATATAGTGGTAGTTAAAGTAGTTGATGTTGATTGTTGTGGGTAACAGGTATTGCCAAGAATGGATCCTGCACCAAAACTAGGTTGATATCTATAACAAAAATTAACCTTTTTTAACCATTTTTGTTTATATAAAAAAAATTAAAAAAAGCAGTTGTGTTTGGTGAAATATATATATGTTTGCCAATGTATTTTCTAAAATTTAATAATAAATGTATACATGCAGATAAAATATTATGTGTAAACATTTTAAATTTTTATTTTACCTTGTTAGCGAGTTATTAGTTTCAACAGAAAAACAGCCAACTATAGATGACTTTGCAGGACATTGAATAGAAATTATGGTAAAATTTGTCTCAACAACTGTTCTAGTTATCATTGTGTCCTCGGTTATATTTCGACAATAAAGATTTCCTTAAAAATGTAAAAAATCGTATACAGTGAGAATTTCTACATAGCCAACAAACAATTATTGGGTTAATTATCAGGCAGTTATAATAAAAAATTTCCCAAACTGCCAGACTAGGTTAGGGTAACATTTGTTGCTCAATGTTTAGGTCGTGAAGCTGGTCTTCTTTCGTAGAAAATAATTTATACAAAAAGTTACCAATTTTAAATTTATTCAGAACCGTTGTTTTTTAAAAAAATTGTTTTTTACCTTTTGTCATTACATCTTTACTTTCAACTTCATCTGTGAAATAAAACAAGCAAGAATTTGGTCCAAAATTATTTGTTTCTTCCAAACTTGAATCAAGACCAGCACCATAGCAATGTTCATTCGAGCATTTACAATCCATTAATACTTCATCATGACCACATGTCATAACAGTGTCTTCATTAAACCAATCACTAACATAATGTATTGTTTTAAAGTCTTCAATGATATCAGTATGTATTATATCAGATGATGACTTAAAACCACAAACTGAAATATCGCAGGACTCGATCCTGAAAAAATAATAATAAAAGTATGTAAAAATAATTTAAAAATAAAAAATGGCCACTTAGAGAATGCCGTTTTATTTTACCCCCATAATTTTCTAAAAATTAGTACAAAACTTACATATATTACAATTAAAAATAGTGGTTTTATATTTAACTTACCTCATTGCCTCATTTTTGGTGAGACAGAAAGGTGAGAAATAATTGTCATCAAAAGCCCGACAATAAGAATTATTGTTGTTGGTGACATCATAATCGTGTTTATGAGGTGTTTGTGACAACCAGTTTTGACAAGACAACCCTGATCTGGTCACGCTAACCTATATCAAAAAATAATAACACAGTAAATAAATTTAATATAAAGGTTGTTTTTGTAAAAGATGTTTCTCACTAAGAAGTGTGTTTTGTTGTTAATGCCTCCTTTCAAAGTGCCATTTTATTGTAAAAAAAATTAATAAAACCCTATAAATAATTAATGTACAAATATTATAACAAAATAAAATAATTTTTAATGCCTTGCTAGCACTAAGACAATATTAAACCTAAAGAATTATATACTAGTGCCTTTGTTATCAAAACTTTTGTAACTACAACTATATAATTTGATCATTTTTATGTAGGTCATGCACCTCTACTAAATTAATTTTATTTAAGATTTATACTTACATCTCCTACATAACTCCTTGGAGTTGTTCTGAAGCACTGAGGGGCAGTACACCAAGCCATTAGTGACATATTACATGGTAAAGCATACCAGTACAATTGGTGATCAACTGCTACACAAAAGTCTTCGTCAAATTTGGGTTCAACTGCCCATGGTTTGTAAACCTCTTCTGCTGAAGTACCATCTGCCCATCTAAGTCCTTGTGACAATGTATAACATAAACCAACCCATACTCTGTTAATATAAAAATAAAATTAACTGGATTATGCCATAAAATATGTAGAATAATTATTAAATATGCAATTAAAAGGAAATAGTGTTAATACAAAATGAATTCTACAAAAATGTCCAAATGAAGTCAAGTGCATAAAAAATAACTTTCTACATAATAAAAAAAAATTAACTACTCAAAAGTGCATATACCTTTCTTCAGAAATCCATTGATACGTTTCAACCAAACTAGTAAGAAAATGATAATCGTTCAAAATTTTAAAGGTGAAAAGTCCTCCATCACAATTCACATTTTCCCATGAATTTTTCCACCGCTGTAACCCAACACATTGCCTATTACTAGGTTGGTATCCAAAGGTTAATTGGCAATAGGAAGAACTCAACAAGTCACTTGTTTGTGTGAAAACATTGGAGATAGAATCACTTTCAAACCATTCCTATATAAAGTAAAATATTAGTGAGAAGAACTTAATCTAATGATTAGTTGATATTTATGTTCTTAAATAAAGAACAATAGATGCCTATTAAAAGACAAATAAAAGCAGAAGGAATTAAACCCAAGGCCTTTAGTTGTTATGTTCACAGTAAAAGCATTTGGCAAAATGTAATTGAGTGCAGTTATAAAAAATAAAAATACATTACTATTTAAACATATATTTATAAAGACTTACTTCTGTTCTTGGTAAAGCTTCACATACAAATGGGAGATTACGATTCCATTTTTTGATTTTGATTTCGTCACTTATTGGGATTTGAGTTGTATCAAGATGATAAGAAGCACAATATCCATGTTGAACATTGGTTGTAATATCATTAAATGCAGGTTGTCCTTCATGAAAACTTGACGTCCATTTTAATGTTGTGTTACCTGTTAAAATATAACATTAAAAGCAACTTCTAACCAAATTGAAAGGGTAATAAAATAAAGCCAAGTGTTTGTACTATTACACTATGCTGCTGATCACTAAACATTTACCAAAGTAAATAAAATGCAATAACCTTGCCCACACAGGTCAAGCCAGGATTTAGGTATATTCTTATACTTTAAAAAGGCTGACAACATTCCATTTTTCCATGCAACATCAGGATTATTATAATCATATAATCCAGTCAAGCTTCCCCATGTGTCACAAGTTTTCCTTGCTCTTGTCCAATATGTAGTTTGTTTAATATAACCATAACAAACTGTTGAACCAAATAATTCAAATCCAGTTGGGCAGAAATATGTGGTGTCGTTAGTGCGGGATATATTAAAAAAATCATCTAAAGAAATGCAAAAAACATTTTGTGTTATAAAATGAATTTAATAATGTACCAAAAAATTGACTTTAATAATTTTTTTAGATACATTATTGTATAGGTAATTTAGCATAAATTTTGTATAAGAAAACTTAATACATTGTGATTTATTTACATTATTTAAAATTAAACCAATACTTTTTTACTTTGTTTGCAAATAGTTGATGCTGTATCAGAACAGTTTACGTAATTTATATAAAGAATTCTATCCACAACCAATTGAGGGCATAAGTTTTCCGAATAAGTTGAAATTAGCTGTTGATAAAAACTCGTAGTGTTGTCCAAGTTAATCCAAAACTAGTGAAAGATAAAAAAGTATTTATTACAAACCATAATAATTTATATATATCAAAAACTCATCAAGTTAACAAATATACCATACTTAAATATCTACCAGAATAATCTTAAGGATAGTGAAAAAAGTTTTTCTATTTATTCTAAGCAAAAACAATTAATTAGCAACTTATTTACCTTAGTAATTTGTGATAAGTAAAGTTTTTCTATCAAATGAGCATACACATTGATGTTAGTGACTGTTAAAAGTTCATGACCGTTACTATGACATTGATCCTTTCCATCTTGATATGTATATTGGTTGTTACTTGCCCAACTCCATGTATTACTATACCCAAATGAAGCAGAAACACCTTAACCAAATTGTTGTTAAAGGTTTTAGTATTACAGTATGAAAAAGCACAGTTTTACTTAACTAAGGCTGGGTAAAGTTATTTTTACTTATAATATTATAGCCTTATAAAATAAATTTGTCACTGTTCAAAACAGAAAAAACATAAATAAATAACCAAATTAAATGGTTTTAAAAATAAGATAAGAGACAAACAATAAAACAAAATAATCTGATTCTTACCACTATCTATTTTATATCCACATAGAAATCCATGATTTTGGTTGCAATGATCTGTTTCAAGATAAAGACGATGGTTTAACACAACACAGTCTCCAGTTTTTGGATGTCCAATTTCCCAATTAATTAAAGAACTTGGTGTTAATTTGAATCCAGACTCTGTGGAAAATTCTTTTTCTTGAGAGTCCCATGTTAATCCTAAACAAATAAAAAATAATAACAAGTAGAACCTTTTATTAACTTGGGTTTAGATATTTTTGCAGAGATTTTTATGAAAAAAAATCAATTTTTTTAAGTTGTACTGTTAATTATTTTTTTTAATTAAATTATTATTTATGAGGAGATTTTTGTTTATTACCAATTTTTAATATCATTTTTATGAAGACAAGATTAATGCTTAACTTACCAGTCCAGTATTTGTCACTGTAACCAAAATTTTCAATTAAACTCGATAATGACAAAGGATCATCCATCCACCATATCATGTGTCCTTCATTTTCACATATTTGTTTGGCAGTTTCAAAATCTCGATTTTCTTCATGAAATCTGATCCAATTATCATTAAAAAAATGATGCTGTCCTGCAGAACAATAAAGTTTTGTTTTAAAAAATTATTAAATAATAAATAAATAACAAAAATACAATTTCAATTTGTTTAATGTGGCACAATCTTTGGTATTGCCCTAAAATTAGGCTAAATAATTGATTTCAACCTTATAATAAAAATGAATATGTCTTACTAATAAAAGCTCTAAATTAGTCTTTTAAATTTTAAGCCAGTACTTACTACATTGACAGATAAATTGATGTTCAGAATCACATGACGATGGAATATATTTTTGATCAGGTTCGATCACTAAGCAACCACTTGTATCTGAACCCCCTTCATA
Organism: Corella eumyota; assembly: GCF_963082875.1. NCBI lineage: Eukaryota > Metazoa > Chordata > Ascidiacea > Phlebobranchia > Corellidae > Corella > Corella eumyota. The sequence goes on along the minus strand of NC_137495.1, from coordinate 2,718,855 downwards.
TTTCCAAGTAAACTGAGTTCCCATACCATCATTGCTACCAAATCTCCATATCGGTGAGCTTGTATTTACATCTTGGTATATACCTATAAGACATAAATAAGTATAATGTTTAGAAAGGTATTTGATTAAAAATCTAAAAATTTTAAAAATTATTTTACAAAAAATAAAAAAAAAGTTTATACTTCAAAATAATTATTAGTTTTACATTTTACCTGTCCAATAACTTGTTTCCAGTGAAGGTAAAATGGAAACCACAAAGTCTTGGGCTTGCTTTGATATTGGTGATGCAACTACTCCATCTAAAGACTTACAAACTAAATCAGCTTCACTTAAAGTGGTTGAAAAATTCAATGCTGTGTAGAAAGCCCCTCCAAAAATGGTGTAAACAGGATCTGTAAATATTTAATAAGGTTTCTAACAAATTTATTGTAACTAACTTTAGTTTTAGATACTTTTAAATACAATCACATATAAATGTAATGTCATCAAGAATTATTCACTTGTAGTAATCAAAGGCAAAAGATTTCACAATACCGTGCTCTTATCAGTCAAAAGACTTCACAATATCGTACTTTTGTAACTTAACGTAAAGATAACAAAATGGAAAGATGCGCACCAAAAGGCTACATAAAAAAGAAAAAGGCAAAACGCACCGATACGACGTGCAAATTAAAACATTCAGGCTTCCGCAATGATAATATTTACGCTACACACTAATACATTTATGCACAGGGCTTTTATTTAACTATAATTGTTTTATGTAGAAAATTGACATTTGGACTATGTTATGACACTTTTTTATTAACTTACCTTCAATCGATCTAATATAAACACTTTGAATCAAGTTGTAATCGTATTTATTTTGAGCAAATTTAATGACTTCAAAAAATGATGAAGTAATTGGCTCAAAGTTTGGACCTTCACTAGTAAGCTACAAACACAAAATTTATAATATTATACGATTTAATTTAGGCAAATATACAAAGGATGTTAGAAAATTAATTTAGTTAACTTGTAAAAATAAATGTATAAATATACACATAGTTTAAACTATTACAAATGCAAAATTTAGAGTAACATCATTTGGCCACATATATATATATGCAGGTCTAAAAGTAAAAATATGTATTTAATAACTATCACATTTGTTTAAGTAAGCATAAACACTTGCCCTTGCAATTTTGTCGCTGGATTTATCTGAGGAATAAATATACCATGTGTTAATACCAGAAGCAAATATTGAGTAACTAGGATTGGGTAGAGGTGGATAGAGTTTGATGAGCTCTTCATTGGTTTTATTAGAAGGCCCATAAAAGCCAATCAAATCTTTTAAATGTTCGTGATTCGAATCAAATTCTCCACAGATAAGTACCCCAAGACCTGAGTATAAATTACCATTTTATTAACTTTGCCCCTTTAGCAACTAAACTTAAATAAATTCATAAAGTCATTAAAGTAGTTCATACCTTGACATTGTTCTGCAAAAGCTGTAACCTACAAAACATGAACACAATATATTTAATCATTTAAAATTATGACAAACTAATACTATTCAACTGAATTACATAAACATAACAATTTGAAATATAAAATTACTTACTATTAAAAAGACGAACAGCTTCATTTTAACCAAACTTAATAAAACTGTAAACTAAATAAATACTAACTGATGAAATAAAAACCCAACATATCATAACTAACCAATATCATAAATATTTGATATACTTATTGTACTAATTTATATAAAATTAATCACAAAAGAATAAATTAACTATTACAAAGACATTAGAAATGTGGGACAAAAACAGTATATACTCACAACTTTCTTTTTGTAACAAATAATTGAGATGTACTATAAAATTTTTCTACTTTATTTATATTAGTATTTCAAGCAAAAACAACTTGTTTTTAAAAATTAATTGAACAACTAGCACCAACTAATTCTTAAATTTTTAACGGAATAACATTTTTGATAGTTTTAAAGCCACAAATACAAAAGTAGTCCTACAACATATATAATAAACTGAGACACTATAACCTATGTCATAGTTTCTATGGGTTTATGTTAGAATAACTTTGTTAATGATAACATACATTTTTCAATATCATAAGCTTCATCATAATAAAGCAACTTTTATACCATATTGGTAAACTAACAGTACAGACTAGAAAATGTACAAATTTCAAAATATAACCGTGCAAAACTGTTGATGGTAGCAGTACTATGACTTATTTTTAACACAATAAACCAAATACGATATTTGGCATACAAATTTTAAATAACAAGAACCAAAGGCAAGCAAACTTTGTATAAAAATAAACAGATAGAGTAACAAATGATGCAGATTGTCTTAATAAAATTTATAAAAACTAGATTTTCAGTTTTATCATAAAGTGTTTATTACAAAAAAAGAAATTTAATAAATAAGACAACAACTTTCAGATTCAGAACTTTGATCTAAAGCAAATGGAAGATAAGGCACAGAATTTTAAATTTTTGTTTTAAACTTGTGAAATTTTTTTCGGTTATGCTCCACCACCTAATCTGTCAAAAACACTTGAACTTGAACTGGTCTTTCTTCGACTAAAAATACCAGCTGAAGTGGTGCTTGAAACCAGATTACTTGAGATTGGTTTGGACATTTTTTTGGAGGTGGATAATGGTCTTTTCAGATGCACAACACCAGATTTTGTTGATATGGTCTTGGTTGGTTTGTTGTTAATTGTCTTTTTAAGAATGGCTTGTTGAGTTTTGGATTTTAGTGAGATTAACTTTGGCTTGCTTTGATTGGTTGAGCTGGTCACATGACCTCCAAGTCGGGTTAAAATATTTGTTTTTGATGGCTGATCCATAGCAGTCACTGGTTGTATTTTCTTTTTTAGAATAATTTTTTTCGGCTTTGCTGTTGAGATTGTGCGAATTATTTTCTGAGCCTTGATAGGTTTTACAACTTCTTCTTCTGTGTCTTCTTCATCAGAAGAGCTCTGAATTGTCTTCTTCTTAATCTGGATTATGGTCTTCTTTTTGGCAACAACATTTTGCTTTGTACTAACTGTAGGGGACAAAGAAATTCTTTGAATTTTTGGAGGTGAGGTTATTTTGTCAGCAGGACCCAATCTATCCATCACACTTTTTCGTTTATTTGAACCAGTTGATGGTGTTGTCATTTTAATGCTGACCATCTTGGTTTTTTGCAAAGTGGTTTTCTTAGCTGAAGTTAGATCAATGGTGGTGTTGGAGTCACCAGCCTTTTTCTTCAACACTCCAGCATAGGGAAGTTCGGTGCCCGATTTATTCGAAACAGGATCCCCCAAACGCCCAAAAACTCCACTTGCTGATGTTTCTGTAGCATTGTCTTGACCCAGTCTTGCAAAAACTGATTTGTTAGCTGGAGTTTCAGCTAAAGTAAATAATCTAAGGTTAGTAAGTTAATATGTATACCAAACTGCTGTTACAATGTATATGGGCTATTAGGTACAATATTAAAGTGTAGTAAAAGCAGTGTGCTTAAAATCAATTTACAGAAACACCCCAGTCTTTATGGTCTATCAGGCCAATTACATTTGAAGTCTATAATGTGCCATTAGAAAAATCCTATTCTAAAAAGACAAAAAAATTTAACAAGTAAGGGTTAACTTACCAGTTTTTAAACTACACTCTGGAGTAGAAGATTTGGAAGAGAGATCTCGACTGCTTATAGTGTGTGTGATCATACGGGAGGCAGCTAAAAATAGAGATTAATTATTTTTAATATTACATCTGTTTATTTGTAAAATGTATTAAGTTCCGTCTACCCATGTAGGCAATAATGCTATAAAAACTTCCAGATAATAAAATAGTGGTACAAAAAAAATGTATACCACTTTAATTAAATAACATAACTGATATTAAGTTATTACCCGAGGTTGGTTTTGGAGAACTTGATGCTGGATTTGCTATTAATTTTGAAGTGTTTTCCCTTGTGACCTAAAAGTTTAATAAAATTAAACAATAATAAATACTGTACAGTAGCTCATTTTATAGATTGCTATTAGTAAAAAAGTATAACTAACTACCTGTTGAGAAACAATGTCAGCTTGTTTTAGAATACAAATAATATCTCCCATTGCTTTTATTCCCATCTCAACTAAAATTTCTCTTGTCAGATCACCAAGTAAACTTTTCTGTATCCTATTAAAACAATTAAGATGTGAATACAACATGATCAGATACTAAATACAACACAATAAAAATTAAAAGAGCTAGATTTATACAATCTATTAGATCTATTTCAAGTTAGATCATGCAAATGACATTTCTAGTTAGGGTATACAAATAAGGAGTAATAAACTACTTTTAAACATATCTATGCTTAAGTTTATTAAGGTTAATATAAAATGAAGTTTCATTTACCTGTGATCACAAAACAAAATGGAATAATTCGCTCCTAATCCTGGTGGTATTCCTGCATCTCTGAAAAACTTGGCCCATTCCACTACTAAAAAATAAGTTAACGACATTAATATAATCTAACATTATAAAAACAATATTTTTAACATATATATACATTAATAGGCAAACACAAATGCCTAAACAGATAATACTTACAATTAGAAAACTTATTTTTAGTCCCACATTTTTCCATTTTAAGTTGCATTCTAGTTATTTTTATCTATTAACTTGAGTAGATAAAAACTTAATATGAATTTAAAGTAACTTTGATCTAGTTTATATAACTGCATTTTTATTTTCACACTTACCATCTGAATTCTTTGTTGACATTGTATTTATAAAGGTGCCAAAAATAACAAAATTAAAAAAAGATAAATTGTTAAATACAACACCTTTTATTAAATCCTATTTCCCTAAAGAAAATTGACACATTAAATTAATGTTATTTTTGGAATTATGTTATGTTTAATTATATGTTAAGCTCCTATAATAATAGTTGTGAATTTTAATACATATAATTAAGTATTTATGTAATTAGTGTAATTATACGATTTAAAACATTTTAATAAATTAAATTAAAAATAATATGGTCTAAAGTTATTTAAAATTAATTTAGAATTAAATTTGAAAATTGAATCAAATTTAGCAAAAAATGTATTTTTAAAACAGATTTTATGTTAACAAGTTTATCCCCGACTTGGTCTCGTTCTATTTTCAATCTTCATTAATCTTTTTAGTCGCTTATTAAGAGTTTGTAAGTCCTCTATGTGCATTTTATATCCCAGTGCTCTTTTTCTTGCTATTAACCGATGAATTTCTTTTTGATTTTTACATCTTAAATATCCAGGACCTTTACAAAATAATTCTGGTTTGATGGTCACATCATTACCAAGTAAAAACAAATAATCATAAGATCCAAAATAATTCTTTTCTTTACTGTGTGGATTTTTCATTTTAGTTTGTGGGATGTTTGGGTTCCAGTCGATTTCATCTGTTTCGTTTATTTTAACTTTCGGCCATTTTTCAGTAGTCGACCATCTTTTTCTGTGGGTGTTATCACGAGTTAATAAACAACTTGATGTAGAAAATTGTGAGACAATTTGTTTAGTAACAAAGCGATTTGATATTAGAAGTACAGTATTTAGCATTTTAAAATCATCTATTAAGGACGTCTAAAGAGATCTAAACACAATAAATATTTCAACTTTTACTCTAGCTGTCTAGAAAGTTTTATGTTAAGGTTACCGATTCAAATGCTGGACAAAAAACGACTTTGTTACAACTTCTTTTACATCTTTAGCATATATATATAAAATTTAAATTGATTTACCTTTATAAAATGAAACAAAATTCGAAAATTCGCTTTCAAAATCTCATAAACGTGTTTGTAAAAAGTCGTCTGAATAAAAACAGCTGAAAGCAACTGGTCACAAGCGGGGGCAAGCGCCGGCAACCGAGGGGTGCCAGGTGTTGAAACTCTCTAAAACGATCGTTGTTACAAGTACACAAGTTGTTTGCTTAACTAACTTTGCCTTTTAAAAAAATAACTCCATGAAAATACCTCAGTCTTAAAAATATTGCATAACTCATATTTTACACCCATTGAACTAAGAGGCCATAAAGAGTCATCGGTATTATGTTTTAATAACTATTTCAGTCCTTATTAACCTATACTTCCCGTTAATATACTAAACAAAAATAGTAATAGCATAATAAATTTATTTGCACGAAACAGCTATAGCGTCACAGTGAATTAAAAGAAGATAAATACGCGAGTACAGCTTTATCCTACTATGGCTAAACATAAAGAAATCACAGAGCCTTGGAAACTTTGTCCCGCCTTAAGCCGCGGTTTTTAGTTGAGGTTAGATATGATATAGCAGCTGCGATAGGTTCTGATATTATTCGTCGCTGCCTTTGTTCTTGGGACTGAACTGTCGGCTTTGTCGTGTCTCGTTTATTTGTGACGTAATAGCCGTATCGCGATTTGTTGACAATCATTTGTTTTGAAGGTGACAGTTCGCTTATTTTCTGGACATGTGGTTTAGCAGGATTCCTTTTCTCAATTATGACCTCACGATTAAGAGACGGTATCCTGTTTCTTACGTCATAACGATCATTGTCAGTCGATATCGGAAGAGAGCGTCGAAACAATTTTCGAGCCTCGCTTACGTCATTATTACGCATGTTGGGGGGAAGCTTCGATTTAGGGACAATCACGGGAAGGGTTTTAGGCACGTTAAGGGAATTTCCCGGGGTTGATGGTGGGGTTTCAAACCGGGATAAATCGCTAGAAATATCCTGGTTGCCTTTAAGCCAATCAGGTGTGTACCTCGGTTGATTTTGGAGCGAATTCGGGGTGTAGACACTTTTACGTTGTGCGAAAACATTACCCGCCGCCATTCTGGGACTTTTGTGGGAACTGGGGCGACTACGGGGACTTCTGGGTGGCGATGGGGGGAAATAATGGCTACCTAGGCGGGAAACTGGGGCGTTTTCGACGGGAGCTTTCTGGTTAACTAAAACCTGAACTGGAGTACTTCGTTCAAGGGGGGTCGAGTGACGTTCATATTGTGGTCTAGGAGTATTAGTTTCACCAACTAACAAGTTACTTTCAGATTTCTGAGCTGGTTTTGGGTTTGTTTCCAACGTTCGACTAACTTGAGTTCGCCGTTGCAACACTGATCTTGCTTTGTTCATAGTCTCTAGCAAATCCTGAATATCAGGTTGCTTTGGAGGCTCCAATGGCTTGATTTGTGGAAAATTTGATACGTCAGATGGCGTTATGTTTCTCGAGGGTATACTTGGTGTTTTGTCAAGAGTTACTTTGACATAACCATTTGGTCGCTCTGCAGAACAACGTCGTCTTTGTAGGTAAACAGGGGGTGCTATCTGTTTTTCCTTGTATGGCGGTGGGCTGGCTGTCGGCGATGGAATAATAACAGTTCTGTCGTTGTAATTTATCTCGCAACTAAGTGGGGTCTTATTTCGAGTTGCTCTAATTCGTTGGACTGGGGTGTTTGAATTCGAACTGGGTGGTGTTGCAGTTTTAGCTACAGCGATTCCGTAAGTTGGTGAGCTTAACTTGCCGTCTTTCCCGTTTAAGATGACAGGTTCTTTAATAGTTGTAACAACATCATTTTCATGATTAAGCTTGTTTTTAATGTGAGCGGTAATGTTTTGCGACAATCTGTTACTTTCTCTTTTTCTCTCGCTCTCCTCTCGTTTTCGCTTAGCTAGTAGATGGTAAGTGGCCAAGGCTGGTCCGGGTCTATTTTTATTCACGCACTGTATAACATCACTACAGGCAAACCCGAATGATTTTCCCATTTCCTGGATTATTGACGTGTCTACAGTTTGTGTAGACATTTGATTGTGTAATCTTCGATGGCTTATCGTCTCGTTAGAGATTCGATCACTACAAAATGTTGTAAGGAGAAATTTAGTTTTATTAACAAGTAAAATTTTAAAAAATAAAAATATTGTCTAAGATGCTGTTTGATGTATTTACATAAACAAAGAGGATTTTGGAGCTTTTGGAGAATTTTTGTTGTTTTTAGTGCTGTTAATAGTCTTATACGTGGACAACCATTTTAACTTGATAACTTCAATTATATTTGGTCTGTTGGCGACATCAGAACATAAAAGTTTTCGAATAAAAAATCTATAAAAAAATTAATTTGTTTTAGATAAGTTGTTATTACAGCGTTTGTTATTCTAGAATAGGTGTTCATAATTACAAAATTCACCTGCAATGAGTTGAAATAAAAGTAGGCAGGGGATTCATTTCACCTTTCATCATTTTCTTACAAAGTTTTGAAATGTTGAAAGGCTCAACAGTGAAGGGAAGTTTTCCAACTAACAACGCAAAAGTTATCACCCCTCTGCAACAACAAATTAACAAAAATTAAATCTTGTTCAGCCAGACAAAGTATAAGTGCATGGAAACTAGACTTAGTATACATAAAATATGTACCGTTTAAAACCCTATAAATATTTACAACAAGCCCAATAAAAAAATTAAAACAATTTAAAGTGCTAAGTTACAAATGTTCATGCTTACATTGACCAAACGTCGACTTTGGGTCCGTACGATCTTTTAGCTAATAACTCGGGGGCTGCATAGGCCGGACTTCCACATTGAGTATAAAGACAACACGAGATGTCGCTGTACAACTGTGGTACAGTATTGCTGAGTCCAAAGTCAATAATTTTAAGGTTGTCATGACGATCCAGAAGCAAGTTCTCAACTTTTAAGTCCCTGAATAAAAATAAAAATGTTGTAAATATATTCGTAGAAAGGTTTTTTTCTAAATATTACCGGGCACAAGAATAAGGTGTTATGTTCATTTACGGATGTAAATTAAATTCTTATTTTATTTCTCAAGAATATGCTAATTAAATAAGCAAGCAACTTTAAATGTTCCATACATGTTTTAACACAGTTACTTTAAAAGGGGGAGTGGCTGTAAGTAGAGGCTGCTGTTAACTGGAACTTAAAAGATAAGAAATCCAATATAGAAGTATATTCAACATGGCTTTTTACATTGCTTACTGATAAACTATATGCCAATGCTTTTAACTAACATACCACAGCCTTACGAATATAGATTTATATGAAAAACATTTAAAAGAATTCATTTTTAAATATACAGATAAACAGGAATTGATAAGCCTATAAAAATCGTCGGTTTATTTTGACATAGGTTGGGTAAACACTGGGTTTAAATCTTGCTTTTTGTGGTGAAACGTTGTGCGAATAAACAAGATTTTTATGGGTTTGTTGAAGGCAATATTTGCCAAGGTAAAACATTGAGAGAATGTGATGCTAGGCGACCGACAAAGCCTAAATCATCCGAAAGCAAACAAAAACTTGTGCAAATTAAAGTGACATACTGAAACTGAAGAGTTTCTTTTTTAATAAAGTGTTTTGGGAATTTTAACATAGAATCTAATCAAACATATCTTAAATAGATACTTGGGCAAAGACTTTAAAGTTGTTATTAAAAATTGATTTTTTTTATAAATTTTAATACATTTTAAATAGGTTTTAAAAAGTAAAAACACATTTTTTATATAAAACTAAAAAATATACAAAGATTTGCATAAAAAAAAATTCCTTTCAATGTAATAATTTATGCCAGAATCAAATTCAATCTTTTTCCAAAAACCCCTTAGTTTTAAATTAAAAAATAAACCTATTTTTTGGTGTTCAATTATTCCTTGTGCGTCAGAATAAGCTATAAAAAAAGGAATTCCGATTGGCCGCAAAAATAATATCAATGCGGTACTAACTTTTTATGACCTTACCAACGGAAAGATTTGTAAAAGAAAAAAATAACTTGTTCTTGTAACTAACTATCTATGTCAAATACCTCATATAAAATAAAGCAACGACAATGTAAATATTAATTACTTTACAATTTAATAAGTATTTCGCATAACATTGAATTTATGAAAGACTATATTGTTAAAATTTTGATATTTGCATAGATTTTCAAATAACATTGTTGGACAGAATATCATTAAAGTTGTTCTCATATTTACTTTACACGAGTTTTAATTTGTAACCAATCCTTTAAACCAACAACGAGTACTTGATCAAGTAAGTCAACATTAAGACAAAGCTTTATTAAAAGGCTTTATTAAATTTTCCGACAACATTGTATCTAGTCTAAGTAAACACTTTATTTAAACAAATAAAGCATAAGTTGAGAAAATTTAGTACGTCATATTTTTAATAAAGTTTTATTAATAATTTTTTGGTTAAACTTTTTGAAAAAATGGCGCAACGGGGCAAGGTTTAACGCAACGGGCAAACTGTGTATAACTTGGCCAATTAAACGGTTACCATAGCTGTGCTAGTGACGTCACATTTTTTCTTTGTTGTGTTTATCGTGTTGGAAAATTAAAGGGGAGTTGGAAGCTATATTTTCCTTTCCAATTATTTAGATATTTAAAATTTTAACTCGCTTAAAAACAAGATAAGTAGTTTTAATTTCGAATAGCGATATTTTTAGCAACTTTTTAAAAGTGTTTACACAAATTTTTTTTAATTTTAAAACTGTCACCGCCAACTACGTCACAGTCCTAAATGACATCGATTTAAAATCGAATTTTTGTTAAAATTGCTCTAGTTAAATTAATTTTATTCAGTCGAACGCCTAATTATTTAAAAGAACAAATCACAAAATTTGTTTTCCTATTATGTATGTAACAAGAATGTGAAAAAATTGTTATTTGCTTGCGACAACCTACTAAAAAATACTTAAAACAAAAATAAACATTTACAAATAATTATTTTTCTTTTACTAAGTACCTGTGAATAATCTTCTGGTCGTGCAAATAGGCAACGGCGTCGACCAGTTGGAAGGTGTATTTCTGTACGGTAGGTTCTGATAAATGGCCCTGTCAATTATTAATAAACATCAATGTTAACCACATATCAAGAAAATTTGACAGAAGTTTTGTATGTATTTCAAAGCTTGTTATTTATTAAGCTACATGTGTTAATATTAAAATTAAAAAAAAAAACGGCTACCACAACCGAAATTATTTGAAAAAAACTTAATTCTATATTATTAACCTAACAAAACGACTTTATTTCGGTATTTTGTTGTTATTTTTTCTAACTCCCAATCAAGGACAATATCTATTATGACGTCACTATACCTTTTCTGTTACGATATCAATAAGCTCGCCCCCTGTGCATAGCTCCGTGACGAGGTAGTAATTGTTGCCCGTTTCTAGAATGTCGTAGACTTGGATAATGTTGGGGTGACGAGACATTTGTAAAATTTTTCCTTCTCGATGTAGATTTTTGAAGACATAACTGTCCTTTTTCGCCTTCACTTTGTTGATTATTTTAATGGCGACCTAAAAGTTAATATAAAATGAATTTTGAATCACAATGGCTTAAAAAATACTAATCTATGCCCTTTATATTTTTACTTAAAACAATAATGACACCGATCTTAAAATGTTAAATAAAAATTGCATTAAAAAAGCAAGGTGTTAAATTATTGGAATACTCTAACGTTGTTTTACGTGAACCGAAAGCACATTTATCAATAACTATTAACTGTAATAAAACATCTGGTCTCGTGATGTAATTTATTTACGTGTACAACCGATTGATGACCAACTTAGAATTGAATCCATCTTAGCGGCTTAGTCTTATTAGATTAAGCGAATTAGGCAACTACTAATCGCATTTAGTAAAAGTTTATGCGATTTCAGCATTTGTACAAACTAATCAGGCCATTTAAAATTTAATAAAAATTCTATTTTTATCCGGGTTTCTACGTCACGGGGTCTCTTGACGTCATTAATTACATCACAACAAAAATAACACAAAAATAACTTGTCAAACCCAGTGAATTTATATTCTAACACTTACTTTATCTTGGGTTGGACAATGCAATCCTACTCTAACTTTAGCAAACGATCCCTCTCCAATGCAAGTTCCAAGCAGGTAATCTGATACTCGTTTATAATGCGGGAAGTTTGCTTCAGCTGCGGTATTCCTTTGGGCTTCAGTATTTAGGGCAGTCTTATCGCCTGGTAAACACAATCAATATGTCAATCCTTATGAATAAGTCATTAGGAGTAATGCGAGAAACAGCTTGCGAATTAGTCAAAACAAAACTGCATTTAAAACAAAGCGAATACACACAAATATATAAATATATATATACCTACCGAATAGGTAAAGCTTAAGCAGTTTAATATACAAAAAACCTAAGATATTGTTAAGTATATAATGCTAAAATTGACATAAAAATTAAATTTAAAATACCATTTTTTTGATTTTTGTTGTTCGTCAGATTCCTATCTCCAGCATGAATCGGAATTTTCATTTTGATTTAAACTCAAAACTCGGATGTGATTGACGTTTATACGATAGTTTATTTAGTCCTTATCGTAATTACAATTCACTAAATATTAATCTGCAGCAATGTATATTATATTAATTGCTAATTGAAGGGTTTAATAAACAAACCTATGTACTCAGTTTGTCGAAATGTAAATAATTACAACATACAAAGTCTAATACATAAATCTGCCTAAGCCTTTCTTGTACACTCTTTGAAATAACACAGTTTCATGTTTTGGTTTTAGGAATGTTTTGATAACATTAAACAACTGTAATAACTCTTTGCTTTATCAGATATCGCCTTTTTTCTTATCAAAATTTTTCTATTTCTAAAAAAATTATAAACTAACTTTTCAACGAAACTATTTATATTTCTAATAAATGCTATTTTTGGGTAACTTAATTTAGCTTTTAAATTGATCAAAAACTAACTGATATTCTTTAAATGGACTTGAACTTTATATATGGATTTTGTTGCATTACGCGGCTACAGTATTTGCACCTTTCTCTTTTATTAGGGGGTAATTAAGCCAACTTGAGCTTCCAGTCGCACCTACTACTTTCCTAACATCAGTCACATTTCTTATCAGACTTAGATACTTATATCCTTTTGACCGATAACTAAATGACATCATTACTTCCCCACTGAGTGTAGATAAAACTCTGTAACCAGCCATTTAGAACAATAGTTATAAACACAATTCCAAACTTAGCACGCGTTTTGCATTATTATAAGACAATAACATTATGACGAAACAATGGTTGAAGTAGGAAACACAAAATCTGATTCAAAGTTGAACATTGTCTTCTGATTATTCGCTCTATTGTCTAACACATAAACCTGTTCTATTATGACATCACAGCAGGGTGTCTGCTGCACAACTGTTCGGATTTTCGTGTGGGATCGTACATGCGCGCGACGTGCATTCTGTGACGTCACAAACGCCCGGTATGTAATTAACTAAATGGAACTCACAACGAATTATGTAATACACTTTCAACGGGAAACGAAAACTTATCATTAAAAAAATTCCCGCAATAACGAGCTACAGAATTCGATTATGACGTCATTAGTAAAAGAGGTAGTAGACCAATCACGGAACTTACTTAAATCTGATCAACAAAAACGGGGAATTCAATTGTTTTATTGACCTCATTTTGATTGGCTAAATCAACTTAGACGAATTTACCATTGCGAAAACAATTTTTTCAACTGCATTTTTGTATACTACAATATATTCTAAACAGTTCAATCAAAGCTAACGTCATTACTAATACAATATCAATCATTTTTCTTAAAAAACTGCGTGAATATCCATTTGACCAAAACAATTTACTATTTTCCTTCTGCTTGTCGTTACTCGATTGTAGTGACTAATGGGCTAATAAATATTGAACGCTGGAGGTCTAGCTCACCGTTCTTTAAATCGTTCAATTAAATTCCCTCGACAATTAGCTCTACTTTGTAACTGTTGGAATTGGCCTTCATTTTTCAATTACTATGACCCACTAAAGCGCAGATGACACACTTTTGGAAAGTAGATTTCAAAATTTTAATTACATTTGAAGACCGAAACTTGGTCTCGTTCATTTGGCGATGTTTTTAAAACCTTGTTAACACATTGTAAAATAAAAACCCAACAAAACAAGGTCGATTGTGTTATTCTGTAAGGACTAATGTGGTAAGCTTATATATTTCTAGTTACATAACCTTTCCTATACTAATATAATTTAACCCTGGCTAATATTTCAAATGCTTACCATTATATTAAGTAAAATTAACTTGCAAGAGTTATAAAATTTTGTTATATAAAAAAAAAAGAATTAATCGATTTTTTTATAATATACGCTTGAATAAACTCTTTATTCCGACTCCTAATTCGACTAGTTTTACTTAACATAATAACGCCGTTGAAACTAGCTTGTAATTTCTATGTTTTCCTCTTAACTGCTGACTGTTTTATGTGTGTTTAAAACCTTTTCTCAACCAGTTTATTTAAACAAGATCGAGGCTATTTGCACAGCTAGTTGACTCTTTAATCTTTTCCCCGCGACTCACTAAACAAAAAATTCCAAAGTCTTATCAACGCATTACGTTGAACGGTAACGTTGCTATCTCATGGACTACTTAATCAATGCAGTTTATATGCCACACTGCATGTTGCATCCCATTATACAGGCTTTCTATTTCTTGTTTATCGTACGCACGCTTAGATAGAAGTTCTTAAGTAAATAAAGCACCCTGATGTGAATTGTTGTTTACGTTAATGAACTATTTGATTAAATCCCATTAGAAGTTTAATTCGATTTTTAATTTGAGTTCATGATTAATTAGCAAGAACAATATTTACTTAATAAGGGTGATCATTTGTATGAACTCAGGACGATTTTAAACATGTATTATATAAATACACAATTGCGTAGACCTAAAATATGAAAATTCATAAATATTTAATCATTCTAATTATGTTATTCTATTTATACTTCAGTTAATATAAAAATAAATGTATTACAAACGAAAGTGGTTAAAAGTGCAATTTTCAAACGCCCCTGTAGCATCATCTAGCGACCAAGTTTTTGTAAAAAAATATGATTTAGTAAGATACCCAGATGCATGAAAAGTATTACTAAAGTATAAAAATAAAATATTTTTGAATAAGGTTATCATATTATTATAAACTATCTGTATATTGATGTGTTAATATTTGAATTAATGATTTTTAATAAAAATTGTTGTTTTATTTAAAAAAAGATATTACCAGAAATTATTAAAAAAAATTACACAGTTTTAGGTAAATACACAAAACTTAATGTACAAAAATTTTTAGTTGAAAAATTCACTAAAATTACTACGAAAATAATTTTTTTTTAGCAATTTCTGATTAATAATTCACCCTGAAGGCATATAGAGAAATATTTAAGTTAAGTTCATAACAAATTCGGTTAACATAACGGTATGGTTAAGACTGCTATGTTATGATAATATTACTACAAGTTTATGATACATGTGATATGTTTTAGCATGTTTATGATAATTATAGTGAAGTGAAAATAATTTACAAGAAAAAAAAATAGTTTAGTGTTTAAAAAATTTTTAAGATATGACATTATTAGATTATTAGTAAAATTCAATTTAAAATATCAAACTAGTTTAATATAGCTTCAGCTAATGAAATAAGTATCTAAAAAATTGTCTAACAAAGAAAATTAACAAAAAAGTTTACAGAAAAAGTATATATTTTATTTTTCAACCAAACATTAAACATTTTTTTAGAGACTTAGCTTTACGAAACGTGGAAGATTTTTATAAATTTTAAGGCGGAGTTGCTAAAAAATGTGGGCGGTATTGGATCGACCAATCAAATCATTTCTTTTCAAAACAAGCTTGGTCGACCTACTTTTTTAATTTAGTCGCTTTAGGCCAATTATAAAAGGTGGATATTATTTTAATAATATTATGGTTGGCCTGTTAGCAAGAATACTAATTTCGTGCATTCTTATAGGTTTAATTTGATTGCTATTTTACCATTTAAAATTAATAATAAAAATTTGTTTTTTGGATGAAAAGTTATGGAAATTAGTTAAAGCATTTTTGCATAATTAACAGGGAAAATTAGATTTAATAATGGCGCCAAAAATCGGACGACAATATTATCCTTTGATCATTTAAAAGCCTTTGTTTTCATTCAAGAGCGGTTTTATCGTTTAATTATAAAAACAAAAACAATACAAAATCTAAATCGCATGTAGAGATTAAAATATAAGAGAAAAGAAATAATAAGCAGTTTAATGATCCCATGCCTTAGGCAATCAGGTGTCTTAATAAGCGGGCAAGATATTGCTGAAATAAAAGTTTTATTACCTTCAGAATTTTAATGATGTTGATGAGTTTGGTTTATGGCTAAAATAAAACGCAGCGTCATCAACTTGTTTAGTATTTAATTTCAGAGAATTGGGTTTTAAAAATGATGTTGAAATTTTTCTTAAAATGTAAATTGTTAGAAATGTTACTTTCAGCAGATGTTGTTCAATAACAAACGTAATCTTTAATGTGAAATCGTGTCAAATTTTAGTAACCAAAATTGTATGTAAAATAGGTGAAATTTTTCTTTGAAAATAAGATTAATTTGTTTGGTTAAGCCAATTTAATTCCCCTTTTTCGCGTGTCTTTAACACATTCTAAAACATGACGTCAATTATAACATATCAATAAAAACACACGACGTCTGTCATTAAATGACACTAACGGGACCCTGTAAAGAACGTTTAAGATATATTATCGACAATAAAACACAAAAAAAAATCAAACGGGAAAATGTAATAAATCTCGTGGTTAAGAAAAAGGGTTTTAGACGACGTTGTTTTTGTTTTAAAGGTCTGGTTAGCTTAGGTTTGTATCCAAAAGATAATTACAAACAAGTTAGAATGCAAGTTAAGTCCAAACTGAGCGAGTTAAAGTGGTGGAAAGTTCACCTTTAATAGAACGACGTTGCTGCGAATTAGAAAGTGTTCATTTTCTCGAAACGCGACAATAGAAGGACAAACGTTGTAATTGTTCACTTAGGATACCTACTAATTCGTGACATCACAATCACTTTGGCTCAGTCTTTATTACGTCAAAGTGGTTTGCGGGCTGCATATTATAATCAGGTATTCTAGAAGACACAGAAAAATAAAAATGCAGGATTAAAACTGACGTCTACTTGAATTTAATGCGAGTTATCAAGTGTTTTGTAATAAGTATAACCTCTAGACAGTTTATCTAAAGTTTACTGAAAGAAATGCTAAAAATGATTTCTAAATATAAGTTACTCATAAAAAAAAATTAAAATAAATGAAAATATTTTTTTACATTTTTAGATTGGTTATTTATATAATTAAATAATTAATTTATTTATTAAAATGGATATTCCACCTGGATTTATTAACCAACCAGCACTACCAAAGGTAAGTTAAAAAATATTTATTTTGGTATATTACAAAAATGCTACCAAACTTGATTCTAATCCCTGTCTATTTTTAATTAAACATAATGGTGCCATTTAGAATATAGAACCGCGGTTTGGTAATAAATAAGTATTAGTAATATTATGGCTTAATTTAACACTTGTTGATTGTTGTTAAGATTTTGAGAAAAACAAGTTTTGATTAAATTTTTTCAGTTTCTAATTTAAGAAAACGTGCGGCCTTGCACGTCGTAGTACCGCACCATCACGATGAAAAATAAATTGTTGTTTGCTATTGCGGTTATCTCCAAAATAGGGCAAAAATAATATAGGTCTAAGAGATATAATGCGCCAAAAAAACAAAATTTTAACTTTATTTATTTGTTTATTATAAGTCGTGTAAAGGTGTACTATATAACTATTTGGCCCTACTTGTTTTTTTGCGCAGATTTACTGTCATTAACTTTTAATTCTAATATATCCACATTTGTTTTAGATGATTCATAATCCACAAGCACCTTTATTGATGCCGCAACATTGTCAATCTAATATAACATGGGTCCAACAGTACACGAATGGACAAGCTATTATGGTGCCCACTTGCACAGGTAAAGTTCATTCAGTTTATGGGTTTTAATCTTTGTAAACAAAATTCCTACTGCGGGCTTGGAAATTGAACTCTTAAGCTTTTTAAGCCGATTTTAAACCCTCAAATTGTAAACAAAGTGTGAATGCAAGCCAGAAGTATTTGTTTTTCTTGGAAGCTGTTTTAACATTGATTGCTTCATAATGAGCTTTACTAAGAATAAACCTAAGTTCTTCTAGGGCCCATTTTTTCAAGGTTATTTTAAATTGTAATTTTTTTAGTTGCGCCCAGTCCTTACTGCACACAACCAGTGTTTTTGAACATGCCAGAGTATTACATGCCAAACAACTACATACCATACCATCACCAACCTCACTACATACCTGCCAACAACCACCCAATTATCATTCCTCAATCAAACCAAAATCAAAGCAATAAGTCGTCGAAAAGTGAGGTAATGCAATTTACTGTTGTCATTTAATAAAAATGACATTTTGAATAATTTTAAAGAATGACAAGAGCGTGGATAATGTAAAGTATTTGTATAAAAGTGATCATATGACTGTACCACATAATGTGTGGCCTATTATATATACATACAAAAGCATCGTTTATAAAGTTTCAATTCCGCTTTTTAGTACTTGTAAGTTACAAACCACTTACTTAAGCCGGAAGGTTTTAAGTGACCAAAAACCGAATGAAAGTTGTTGATGTTTAAGCTTGCAATGCAGAAAAATACCCGATTCGTGCTTGCAATATAAAAACAAAGACGAAAAAATAAGTTTTCATCAACAAAAATTTAATTTTTTTTAGAACTCAAATTCAAACAAGCACAAGATCGCAACACGTTATGAAAGTACGGACAGTGGGATCGCGGAATCATCTGTTACCTCACAAACCACATGGAGCAGTGATGAGTCAAACTTGGAGATTGACTCGATCGGGTCTCCCAAAAGCATCTCAGGACTTACTGACGTCATGAGTGGGTTAAGTGTGACGTCAGAAGGCAAGGTGGGTTTGGAGTTCGATTACTTACACTAAGCATGTAAGCTAACCTAAGTGTGAGTAATTTTAATGTTTTTATTAACCTTAGGACAGCGAAGATTTACTTGAAAAGTTTTGGTCAGTATCAGATGACAATTCATATTGGAGATCTTCCCGCCAAAACCCTCCGATGACGTCAATGCTAATCGCTATAGCGAAACAAATCGACTATTATCTTTCCGACGACTACCTTGTCAAGGACAAGTATTTGTTACGTCAGATCCGGTGCAAGAAAGATGGTTACGTCAGCATCAAACTGATTACGTCATTCAAAAAAGTGAAGAAGTTGACTAAGGATTGGTCGGTGGTGCGCAGCGCCATCGTGCGGAAATCAAACACGATCGTTGTGAGCTCGGAGGGATTGAGAATTAAAAGGAAAACTGTTCTGTCGGAAAGTTTAAGAAGGCCAAGGCTTCTAACAAGTGTCTTGGTAAGCCAAATTCTTAATAATAAACATAAGCTATATTATAAGTATCAAGAGTCATAACTTATCTTTTAATTTAAGTAGCCTTGCCCTTCTCTTGATAGATAAATAGATGAACAAAATATTATCATGTTTTGTAAGCATTTCTCTATAGTACAATCTGACTAATGCATTGACTTTTAAAATTGTTGTAAAATCACATTTCTCACAAATTCAAGTAAATATCAACTTCAAATTTTTAGGTCATTCGACTTCCACAAGAATACAACTCGGTCGATAAAGTGACGTCATTGTTCCGAAACTTTGGGGAAATTAGTTTGGTAAGATTACTGAGGGCAGATAAGGAAGTACCGACTGATCTTAAGAATTACGCAACACAAGTACAGGATATAGGTAAGCTTTCATATCTATTTATAAGCTTAGAATTGATCGGCTTGAGTCAGGTTGGATATTGAGATAATTTTTCCGACTTTGAAGATATAACATGTGACTGGCATTGCTTTATACTTGTATTGATTGTATGTGATATTAAGCCTTTAAAATCTATGTTTAACCAGGGTATATCATATTAAGTTACTGGAACAAACCATTTTAAAATTAAAATATAAACTCTATGTCTTTTAAGACAACAATTTGCTTTAAATTAACTTATATTTACAAGCAATTTAATATATAAAACAAAGATATGTATATTGCTTAGTTTAAAACGGGGTTTACTAAATTATAATGCTGATAATGAAAATTTTTTGTTAATATTTATTTATAATTTAGCCATAAACTTTATCAATAATATATGTTTCAATTAGGTGTAAGCTTATGCGCAATTATTGACTTCGAGTCTGCTGAAGACGCTCTGACCTCCGTTCGAGTTCTTAAATATTATCAGCGCCAAATCGACGATGACGTCATCGAAAATAAAAGCGACTCCAACCATGATTCATCCACCGAGAATTTGGTTGCCACAAAATACAACAACATTCTAACAGGTAATTAAGTTTAAAGATAGAAAATCCTGACCTGAGTTTTTTAGGCCCAAGGGTATATTGCATGTGACGTAAAGAATGGCGATTAAAGATGAACTGAAATTAGATTAAACTTTTGGTAACCTTGCAAAACAATATTTTAAGCTCGAGAATGTGTTCCCCTTTTTTTACATTTGTCAAGTGCCACTTTAAAGTATATTTAGACTAAGTAAAATGGAGATTCTACAGAAAAGATTTTGCAAAAAAAATAAATAAGTTGCCTTCTAAGTTGCATTTAAATAGTCTTATTTTAATTCTCTAGGTCTCCCGCCTTTGGGGAATACCCGTTTGGCTCTTCTAGGACCACGTGTTCGAAGAACGTTGTACAGGCAAGACCGAATCGAACCTCATTTTGCAACTAACCAGCGCACCAATCCATCTGTTTTAGACACCATTAATAAAACACCAGCAAACCATATTGGAACACCACCGGCCTCGTGGCGCCCACGTGGTCACGAGAAATTCTCACGTGCTAATGACGTCACAACGACCTGCAGCAAATCGCTTCCCAAAAACTTTGAAACTTCCCGCCCGTGGGCATTACGTCTTGCCGCCGTGACGTCATCGCACAAAAATGCTTGCTACGTAACCAGGCAACCGAAAGGACCGGACAGCACGAATGGATTTAAGTTTACAAGAGTTGTTTAAACTGTTTTTTTTTTTTTTTTTTTTGTTGGTATACTGTTTAACTGCCTTTATATTATTAAACTCGTGGTGGAATTTGCATATACATACGTATTTTTTATATAGTTTATTCTCTCGCTTGCCTTAATACAGTTTTGTTTATAAAATTGGTGGCTTTTTATTTATTAGTTAAACAGAAGGTATCAGTTTTAACAATTTTTTTTAAAGATTTTAAAGAAAAATTTTTGAAGATGTTTATTGATAGATTGGGTTGATGCAGGTATGCATTGTACTGGGGGTTATTTTAAATGGGTTGCCGGGATAAACAAGGGTAATCATTCGAGACATGGGGGCTTTGCAATGATGACTCATGGTAGGTTTGTGATGCATCACGTCACAAGGAAAGCGCCTGAATAGTTGTAAAAATTAAATTTCAATTTAAAACGCTAAAAAAATTTTCTGGAAAATTCCTTAATTTAAACTTGACCTCAAATACTTGAACTAAACCACAAATAAACTTTTTTTATAGTCTAAGTTGAACAGTGAAATCACTTCCTTAAATTAACAGAAGCTTTTACTTACATATATATATTTATTTTTAACCAATATAAATATATCCAATAAGATTTATCTATTAACATATCTTAAACGTACGGTTTATATACCTAAACCTAACCTAACCATTATGTTTAATTTAGATATATGAACCTGAATGTCCGACTTGATTTACTATGAAAAATAACATCAGAATTGTAACCTGGTTTGCTCGGTGCCGGTTCCCGGGGCACGAAACCGGCATAACCTGGTAACTTCCTGTACCGTGACCTAAAAAACACGTGGGTTTAGGCAAAATTGCTTCATAAAAATAAACAAAAGTTGAAAAAATCAATTTTCTTTTAATATCACGTGACATATGACGGCATTAGCAAAATTATAAGCAAAATTTCGATGCCATTTAAGTGCCTTGCTTTTAATTATGCATAGCTTTTAATCTGCAAACATTCAATGTTAATTTAAACATTATTCTAAAAAACAAAATTTGTCTTTTTTTTTAAACTTACTGATCGGCTATCGACGACAAGGGATCAACAGATTGGGTTAAATTATTGATATTTCTTTTATCTTTAAATTTGTAATTGGTGACCTGACTTAACTGTAATGTGATCCAACAATTATTTTTTTTCAATAACATAAATGAATTTATTTTTGATTTTTAATTTCTTTAAAACCTAGTTTAAAAATAAGTTCCCTTTTCTCTTTAATTACGTAAATTGTTCTACCTTATTTTTAACACTGTTACACTCTAATGCAAATGCATCGTTTTTTCTGGATTGATTTCTGTTCCATTCGCTTGAAACTTTCTGCCACAATTCCGCCCGCTCTTCGGACCTCTGAGGCTGGTATCGAACCTAAGATACCAAGATCAAAAATATTTTTCAGAAGAAAGTAAAGACGTTATTTTTTGTTTGAAACGATACATATTCTGATTTAAATCTGTTTTAATTTAAAACTTTTCTGTAGCAACTTTTTTATTTAAATTTTAAATTATTTTATAAACTATTGACCATATCTGAATTTTTTTCTAGTGTCGTATTAGGGACTTTCCACTCAGGGACTGGAAGGCAATTTCCAATTTGAACTCTTTTACTTGAAGTTTGCCATTCATAGTCTGTGACGTCATTATCTAAGGTTTTATAAAATTTGTATCTAGATATTAGTTGGGATTTAAAAAAATAACTAATGTTGTTATTTTATTAAAAAAATGTTTTAAAAGGGTTTTACAATTGACGGCAGCGTGGTGTAGTGGTAAAAACAATTGCTACACCACCATGAGGTCGTGGGTTCAATCCCCATTGATCTCATGCTGTGGTGCCTTTTAGTAAGGCGCTATAAACGGTATGAACTTCTGCTGAGTCAGCAAATCAGCAGCATAATTACTGGGCAATTATAGTCTATAATATCCCAAACTGCCAAAGGCAACTCGAAACTGGGTCGGAGTAACTTATGTTACTCTATGTTTAGGTCGCGCATTCGACTTTTCCACATCGAGGATAAAGATATATACAAAAAAAGTGTTTTAAGTTGCACAGAAAGGAAATTATTTTTAATTTTTTTTGTAACTTTTAAATTTTCATTTCAACTCTTAAAAAACTTTTATAGTCAAAATGAAATTAACTTAAAACCATAATTGGCGTATAGCAATTATATGTCCCAACTGTAACATTTAACCCAGGTTTAACTAATTTTAAAACATTAATATTTAATAATGTAAAGAATTATTTATATTCCTTCACTTTTGGTCGCAAATTTTCTAGAAATTTGTCAGTAAAATCTTTTTAATTATTAATGAATATTCGCTTTGTTTAAGACACTTAATTCTACAGCGATAAATTTTAATTAATTTTAGTTCAATTTGCAACTATTCGAGACAGTTTTTCAATTTTTATTTCCCAATAAAATAATTTATGATATTTCAATTCTGCTTAGGACATCTGGTTTTAATTAAATCATAAATATTGTTTGGAATTTTTGGGTCAAATATTTGTCCTTTAATCAATATAGAATTAAATTTCTAATGATTTTTACCTTGTAAATTCTCCTTCTTTCTTATAAGCCTTTTCTGAGGTGGTTCCATACCCACAATAGGCTTATCTGTGCTACGTTAATAATTTCAATTGTGTTACATTTTATATCATTAGGAGCTGTAAATATTAGGACTTCTTTAAATGCCATTTTTATATTATTCTTATCTTATGACAAATACTTCCATTAAAACACATGATTGATAACGTTACCTAAAAAGTGACAAAATTTAGCCTTATTTTTACTCCAAATGGCTTTATATTTTTTTCATGATATTATTTAACAGAATACTTTAAATAATAAGACTTATTTACTGGAATATGGGGACTGTGACGTAGCTACCGAGACCCAAACACAAAGAATTGTCGCTTTCATGACCCACAGGGCGAACGTACTTTCGTGTTCCGATGTAGTCCGCGTGATTTTTCGATACACCTTGGTTGGTGTCACTTAAGCATAAGTGTGGTAACTAGAAAAGATTGTTGGAAATTTACTTTGAATTTTTAATGTAATTTAAATAGGGTTAATGTAGTATACAAATATACATTATATTGTCAGCAAGTGCCAACAGCTGATTTTGGTTAAGTAACTTGTGTACAAAAACGATACATTGGCATAAGCTTAACTTGTACATTATAAAATTATATGTGCAAAGGCTTGTAAAAAAGTCACCTAATGTAGGTCTGCTAAATCAAATTTGCAATATGAACTGTCTAAGTAATAAAATACTGCTTACGACCCACAGTAATTAAATCCATATTAAACCACATAATGAATTTATAAGTAAAATTTTTTGAAAAATCATTATGGAAAATGTCTCAATAATATAAATTTAAATATACGGACTAGCCAATAACGTAATACCAGATGTCGTAAATTTTATTAGAAAATATGACGACATTTAAATAACGAGTTTTTTCGACTATATATATAAAGTCTATATTATTCAAAATATTACAAAATGAAATCAAAGTCTTAAAGGTTTATACAAAAATTTGAGAAAGGCGAGATGACTCGAATAGTGTAAAAATTAAAAACTTTTAAAAAAATCATTTTTGCGTAATTTTTAAAGGTTTTTAAGATACTAAAAATTATACTTAAAAATTAAAAAAAAAATTTGTATAGTTATAAATTAATACCTGATGGTAGTTCGAATGTTTTTTCGTATTTTCTGGCGTTTTTTTGTACAACGCCGCATACGTTGATTTGTACAATTCATCACCAGTATATTTAACAACCATTTTATAATTTTTATTTTAATTAAATTACACAAAATTTAAATTTTTAGTAACAGCAAAAAAATATTTTTTATTTTTTTAATAATTATTTGGATTTATTTTGTGACGTCATAAATAGCTGTTCAAAAATAATTGGCCAACTGATGACAATCTGTTTTAGATTTTTTGTTTCGCTTTTTAAATTATCAGTTTCGAGAAAAAAAGCTTATTAAATATTAATTTCAATCTATTTTGTTTTACTAAAAACTTCTAGCATAAAAGAGTTCGCGACGCCTAAATCGAAATCATTCTGAAGATTTGTTTCATCTAGATTTGCTCAGTAAAAATAAAAGAAATATTTAATATATTATAATAACATAAAAAAATTAAAAAATTAAAAAGTCAACTAAAAATAATTAATAATTAAATTAATTAATTGTTATAGTTTTAAAATTTTTAGATTATTAAGTTTATTATCATGAAGTTTCTTATTATCGTTTTATTGTTAAACGTTATGTTTAATTATGACGTCATAAAATGTGACGCGATTGAAGATGCGTTGGATTTGGTGAACTCAATCGAGATGCAACGACTTTCAGAAGACCAAAACCAAGACAGCATTTTCGTAAGTTTAAAAATTAGATTTTTTAAACAAAAAAAACAGTTGATAAATTTGAAAAAAAGAGAACAAAGTTAATTGACAACACATTCTTTTTTAAACCCCAAATTACTTATAATATTTAAATCAAAACAAAATATCTTTAAAATTACAAAGTATGCCTGGATTTATACAAATTAAACTGAACATGGACTTAAATTCCTATCTGATAATGTTGATATAAATTAACTTTATTTGTAATGATTTTAGGACGATGATAGGTATGTGAACATTCCAAACGAACATCCTATCTCTTTTGATGGTAAATATAAGAAAATGTTTTAGAAATCAAACTGTACCATATTTTTTAACTTTTTTAAATATAGGTATGACATAAATTAACATTGATTGTAAATCCAATCAATATAGCATAATAAACAAACAATAGAATAAATTTATCACAAAAGAATTTATGTTATTCTTAGTTAAAAAAATGACTTAACCTCTTTAAGTTTTTATTTTTTATGAGTTTTAAACTTTTTTAGAGGGCCGGAATGAAATGGTTTCAGATTCTGGTGTACTTGGACAAAATTTACAACAAAGCGAACTAAACAAAAGATTTTATGTTCAAGTTATCAGAAGATATGTAAGTACAACTATATCTTAATATTAGCTTTAAAAACCCCCCAAAAAATTAAAAAAAAAACAAAAGATTCCATGATAGTTTAATTATTTATATATTTTTAAAGATAAAAAGTACATTTTATCCACGTACTTTACTTGACACGTGTTTTTCTAAACCTAACTTCGATTTTATTGATTTTATTAAAGTAAAAAATGACACCTATCTCAAGTTTTCTTTTAGTTTTCACCTTTGTCATTTCAAAGATATAATTATATTTTAATAATTTATATAAGGAAAATATATATATATATTTGAACTTGGCATTCGATTTTGTCAATAGCTTATAGATTAGAATGCCTTTTAAAATATATATTTCACATTCTTTTACTAGTTCAAAAAAATCTAACATAAAGTTTGTTTTTTTAATAATGTTACAATTTTAAATTTCACAAAAAATGCCCAAAATAACAACAAATATTATTTTATTAGTGCTCTAGGTCGGAAAGCTGTCTTGGCATTAAAGGAAGGCATCGCTACCCAACTTGTACTTGCGTTGGCAACAAAAAATGTCGAAGAGTTATGGGCGGTTACCGCTGTTATTAAAAAAATGACGTCAAATTTTGTACCATTTTAAACGCTTTGTTAGTTAATGTAACGTTGTATTCAATATAGTGCTTGCAAAATAAAATGTACGAAGTAAAAAAATGTTTTTTTTTGTTATTTTTTTGTAGATTAATTTTTATTTTAAAAAAGGAAAAAAAAATTACAAAAAAATATGTTTTTAAATAATGACCTCTACCATACATTTTTGAAATGCGTAACAATATTAATTTTGACGTCACAAACCGACAAATCAGCTGTTGTGTTTGCTACTTAGTTACTGTTTTTGCGGCAATTTTAATTCTTAAAACACAAAAAATTCCGTCAAAAGTATTTAAAAATATTTTTCGAACAAAAAACTTGGTTGAATTTTAAGAAATTTTAATCAATATGTCCTCTAATGCGTCGGGCGACGCCCCGTCCAAAGTAAAAACAGGTAATTTGTTAAATAAATAAACTAAATACATTAAAAATATGTTAAACACTACGGTCCATTTAAAATATAAACTAACTTACAGAATGTCAAAATACGAAAAATAAAAGCGTTCTAGAGGAAGCTTATAATTCATGGTTGTCGTTGGGCGATCTACGTAACAAAGGGTTGTTCTATGACGTTGTTCTTAAAACACAAGACGGTAACAGTTACCCCGCTCATAGAATGGTGTTATGTGTTTGTGGAGAATACTTCAGGTAATGATTATTTAAATAAATCAACAATTTAAGATCTTATTCTATTTTGCATCACCTTAAGATGATAGTTTTTTGTTTTTTTAATTTGGAAAAAGTGTGTTATTGGGATTTAAATAAGCTATTCATAAACGCCAGACTCAAAGGCAAATAGTTTGGCAATAACTTCTTTATTTTGATTTTTTTAACGCAGGGCAATGTTTAGCGGTCGTTGGCAGAGCAGCGAACAAAGAGAAATTATAATTCCTGGCGTTACTGGAAGAATTATGGAGCAAATTCTGATGTTCGCATACTGCTTGAAAGTGGGTGTTAAACTTAAAAAATATTAATTTTAACAGCGACTTTGTGAAGTGTATTTTTTAAACTACAATTTTCGTTGAACCCAAAATATTGCGCATGACAACTTGTCATTTTTATATTATTTTTTTTATAATGTAATATATTTATTATTTATGTATTTTAACTTAAACCACCTAAAACACTTTTCACCAGGTTGAATTATCTTCCATCCAAGAAACAAAAGAGTTGTTAATTGTCACCAATCACTTAGGCGTAGAAGGAGTTGTACAAAGATGCATCAAATATCTCCAACAAAACATTGATTACCACAACTGCATTGATATCTACGATTTTGCAAGGTTGGCAATATTTTTAACTATTCGAAAGCTCTTAATGCTTTATTGGTGTTTATTTAAGTTGCATTTGCATTGAATTGTAAGTAAAAGCATGCGGAAAGACCTACTTGGATAAGATTGTATAAAAAATAATGATTACTGTATCCACAATATTTTAAAACCAACAGAACTTACTACTGTCAAAATTTGATTACGACTTCGTTAAAATTTATCCTCGAAAACATCGTGGAAGTAGCTTTAGCTCCATCTACCGACAACTTTAATTTTCGAAAGTTGTCCTACGACGACTTGTTTTTTATTCTGAAAAGCGACGAGCTGAACGTAAAAGACGAAACTGTCACAGCATGGCTAATATTAAGGTATTTAAAGATTAATTAACAGAAATATAACCGTTATTAACACAATTTGGTTACTACAAAACTGTCTGTAACGGAATGTAACAAATCCGCCATATTGTTGTTTACTCTTAAGTCTTATCTATTCCTTGTCACGTGCTTACACCTAGACTTGTCTCTAGACCTTATCATTATCACGTGACTTGTTGATTGAACTGTTTAATTGTATGGTATTGTAAAGTGTTGGTGATGCAAGCTATAGTGGAAAAGACTAAGCAAATTAACATTACAATGGCCATTTACTTATGATGTAGGTGGATTAGTGCGGACATACCAAACAGATTGAAGCATCTAAGAAGTTTGTTTCCATTGGTCAGGCTTTTAAACAAAGATCACAAGTTTTTAAACAGCGTTTTCAGCGATAGACTCTTACAATTATGCTACGAGACCAAGTAAGTAAATGTTTCTATTTTATTTTAAATGTCTTCTTAGAGAAGTATAATTTTTATATTTTTGTTTAAGTGTAGTTAAAGTATAAGAGAGCTATCCATAAACTAAGTTTGACAATGGTGATTACAGTTCGACCTTCTACCTAAATATAATTTAAATATATTTGTTCTTCTTTTGATTTACAATCTTGTGTTAAATCAAAACATGTATAATATATATTTATTATTTTTAAAAGAGAACAAGTGTCCAAATATTTCGATCCCTACGAAGTTCTACCAAAGAGCGACCAAAATGTTGACCTCAATGGAAACCTCGTCAAGAAAGTAGGAAATTTTAAGCCAAGATTTCCGCAAAGCATCTTGTTGGTTGTCGGAGGTTGGTGTCAGAATAGTCCAACAGATACAAACGAAATTTATGAACCAAGGTCGAGGAGATGGCAAGTGGCTACAAGACATTTTCCAAACTTACTAAAGGTGGGAAATACATAAAGTAAACTTATTGTAGTACATTAATATATTATAATATACAAAAACTAATCTATTAACAAATGTTATTAATGCTGCAAGGCTTTAAGAAGCCTTTACAAACTATATATATTTTAAAAAACAAAACTATATATATTTTATCAAGAACAACTAAATAATAGTGTTTTTAAATACAGTGTGTTATAAAATAATTCTTGTGCAAATTTTTCAAGCTAATTTTTTTGATAAAAAAAAACAAAAAATTTAAACAAGTTTTTTTTCTTAAATATTCTTGAGCTAGTTCTCGCGGGCCTACCATGCAGTGTTGTTTATGGAAGGCTGGGTTTACATTGTTGGAGGTTTGGATGGTGTAGTTACGATGAACTCTTGTGAGAGATATAACCTTGCCACTGCAAAGTGGGAACAGATGTGTGGCATGCACTGCAAGTACGTCAAATGTATTTACAGTAATGTCTATAGAACTTATTATCAAGTCAAGGCTTTTTGTAACTAAATTGAGCACTGTCTTTTTTTACAGGAAACTTTGTCTTTTTTATTAAATTACATGTTATTAATAACGCCAAAGATCTAAAACTCTGCAATTGTCCTATCCAGCATTTATGTGACAAATAATTAAAATAATATTTTGTTAAAATATATTTTAACATAACAGGAGATGTTATGTTGGAGTTGCTTGCTTAGACGGATTTTTGTATGCTGTTGGTGGAGCTAACGGAAACGCGGATGAGACAAGGTTAAAATCCGCGGAAAAGTTCGATCCGAAGTTGAATATTTGGACGCAGTTGCCTGATATGTACGAGGGAAGAAGTGATGCAGGTAAGTACACTGTTCATAAAAATACCTTAATAAAAATAACTAAAATTCAATAAACAAATTCAATTTTGCCTTGATAAGAAATAACTTTATCTACAAAACCTATTGTATAACAAAATAAGATTAATTCGAATTTCTTAGGGCCAAATATTAAAGCATAGCAAGTATACAAGGAAAATGCACCTGAATATACCAATCATATACTTTATAACATTCTTATATAGGAGTTACCAGTCTGGACAAACGCATTTACGTAGTGGGTGGATTTAACGGCCGCAAATGTTTATTCTCTGTCGAATATTTCGACACAGAGCTTGAACAATGGTCCGGAATCTCACCCATGCGAGTCTCTCGCTCGGGGGTGTCCGCAGTCGCCTATCAGGGAAGGATTATAGTTTTAGGAGGGTACGATGGCAGGGTGAGGTTAAGTACAGTTGAGGTTTATGACCCAGTAGCAAACAGATGGGGGGTTATGCCCCCTATGTTAACAGAGAGGTAAAAAAATAAAATTTATTGAGATACTTTCAAGAAAGTTAAAATATTTTAGAGTAATAATTTAAGTGTAAAATAACATGTGTTTAAATTGCATTTAAAAAGACTTGTAGAATTGTTAATGCTTCAACTAAGTAGTTTAGTGAAATTATTTTACTGATCAATAAACACAACAAATTAGATCGAACTTCTCGTCTTGTGTTCTTGAAGACAAACTCCACGTCATGGGTGGTTTTGATGGCTCGTCTACCTGCTCAAACGTGGAGTATTATGACGACACAAACGTTAACAACTGTGATGTCAATTTCGAGTTCGAGAAACTAGAAAAGCGAGCAGAATACATCAACGACCAATGTGGTAAGGAGAAAGGCGACGCTTGTCCAAAATGTAAATGCGATGGAGTTCTTTCAAAACTAAGATGTTGCTTCGGTACAACTGGTCACAACAACCAGTTTAACACGGCCTACACACCATCTCACTCAAGTTCCAACGCTGGAAAATGGGTTAAGTTGCCCAATATGGTTGTCAGTCGAAGTGCGTTGAGCTGCTGTGTTGTAACCGGGTTGGAGCCAAGTTTTCTGAACTCAGTCGTTAACTCTTTGCACATCTAGGCAATATTTAGATTGGCCTGATTACTTTGCAACATCGTGCCAAATATATTGTTATACCAAACTTCACGTGTGTTGTATTAATTAGATATAGCTGTAGAGACAAAAACATTTTTGTCAAACATTTATATCTAAAACACAGTCTTTAAATAATGCCAACAACTTTAGAAAAACGATTTACAGTTATAATTGTTGCAGGTTTACAAAGTTGTGAATAAGAGACATTATATATACGTAAAAACCCAAACAATTACTTTAAAAAAAACATGAAATTTGTCATAAAAAGAAGACCATTTATAAATGTAAACGCAAAGTTAGTCACTTTAACAATGTTGAGTCAGCTTAACGATAGAACAAATGTTTTTTGAGTTAAAGTATTTTGAAAAACAATTAGAAACCACTTCCTTATACAAAAACCTGCACTTCAAGTTAAGGGTCTTAAGATGTCGTCAGAAGTCTAGCTTCGACTACTTTATTCGTCAGACGACCTTGATTTTACAAATGTTTAAAAAAGTATCGTAGTCAATTTATCAAAAAAATTTAACTGCATCAGATTAAATAATTTTAGAATGGATATATTACTTATTTATAGATTATTTATACTGTAGCCTTCGAAATTCATAGATAAAAATAAAGACTTTTAACAGTACGTTGGTCTAGTCAAGTAATACATAAATAACAAATCTTATATAATATAGGATATTTCCCTGTTGGCAGTTTTTAAATCCTTATTCTGAGTTAGCATTACAGCTTAACCGACGTAAAATCTCGCTTTATCAATAAGCAACAAAGATTTTAATATCAAAGCACATAGCGGCACTTACCTAACAAAACAACAAGTAGTTTTCATACAGTCTTGTCAGGTTTAACAAAAGAATTGTAACAACGTTTTAGTGAAGTTTTGCGCAATAAGATATACTCCCTTCAACTATAGGCAAGCATTTGTAAAGCAAGGGTAACTCTAGATACAGATAACATAGCAAAATGTATACAAATTTTACAGAATATGCTTGATTAGATGTTAAAGAAAAAGAATCAATTTCTTATCAAGTTAACAAAGAGATACTTTAAAGATTAACTGCTTATTATTGAGCGCGTTTTTTGTGCCTGGCCTTAAAAAAAACTCAGAAAACTGTACGTTCTTGAAAATCTTATTTAAAAATATTAAATTTCGACTTTAGAATTATCACCCAAAATAACTTAATTTAAAATCCAAATCGATATCGCATTTATCGCTCTGCTGGTCACGTGACATTAAATATAATACCAAAATCATTAACTATTTATAAGGGCATCAAATTACATTGACAATATAATATAAAGAGTAAAAATACATCCTCATAAGCTTTATTCTAAATAACATCCAATCGATTTATGAGTATTAGGTTCTAAGCTGTCGTAGGCAGGCGAGGATTATTTTTTTAAATGCAGTCATAAGAGGTTTTGATTTAAAAAGATATGCTAAACGAAGACATGTGTTTGAGGGGTAATTTTTTAAGTAGTATTATAACTTCGAAACTCAAAATAAAAATATTAAAAAAATAATTTGCTTTAAAAAAATAGTTTTTTTCCTTAAAAAAATAAGATTGTAGTTATGATTTTTGGAGTGTATATGTTATCCGATTATACATAACTATAAAAGCTTTTATTTTTAGGCGATAATTTAAATAACTCCAATGCATTTGTTAAGAATAAGAAGAATCACAAATAACTTTTCACGTCGGATTTTCGGAGTTTTGACCATTTTTGGATTTGGTTTGATAACAGGTTTTATATGGAGCACCGACTACATAAAAACTAACCAACAAATTACAAATCAGGGTACAAGAAACTTTAGAAAAATAGTCTGGAACATTCCTTCAAATACGTTAAAAAGTGACGTAAATCAAATTGAAAAAGAAGATGAATGTGATAAATTAGGCAATTTTACAATAGACGAGTTTATTCCAATTCCTAATATATTTGCTAAGAATTTACTAAACCGAAATAAGACTCCGTTTTGCGGAAAAAACGGATTACTAGAACCATGGAGGTTTACAAAAACGGATAAGGACGAAATATGGATGTTATTCTTAGTTAAATCTGCTCCTAGTCATTACAGACGAAGGATCACAATAAGAGATACATGGAGTTCAATAAGTTCACTACGTGGCGTGAAATTTGCTACTTTGTTCCTATTGGGACGCACTGGTACGAGTGAAAAAGACGATTTACTTAAGGAGGAGAACGATATTTATGGCGACATGCTACAATGTGATTTCATAGACGATTATAAATCGCTTCCAACAAAGGTAAAACCATTACAATTAATTTACCAATTAAAAAGGCGAATTAAAGTAGCCAAACGGCTAAAACGGCATATTTACAAGCTTTATACTTCTATAAATTAACTCTTAAATTTACATAAAGTTATCACACAACCAAATCTATTAATGTTGTAATAACACGCTTAAACACAAACCCAAAATTTACATAAACCACCATGAATTGTCACTTTTAAGAAACATATATATATATTCTATTTCAATACCGTATCAACCACTTGTCAATGTATTTCAAATAAGGCCAGATGTAACTTCTTCTATTAATAATTTATAAGGTTCGGTTTATCAGACTTTTACAGATTCAAATCAATTCTCAACGCAGCAATGGATTATTTATGGCGAACATTGAAGCATTATACAGCTTATGCTTAAACGAAAATTATTATAACTGTCAATTACTGATGTTATTTATATAATAAAAGCAATTTCTACATTAATATTTAACTACAAATTAAATGGTTATTTTTAAATTTTAATAAAGGTATTATTAACCTTCGGATGGCTCTTAGAGGGTCACGTGACCTCTGCTTACGTCACGGTAACGGACGACGACTGCGTAATGAATTTAATCAACATTTTTGTATTCTTCCGCGCTGCGCAAGAAGACGCGTTCTATTGTGGGTTTATGTACGACAATTCTTGTAAACCACATAGAGAAAATAATAGTAAATGGTAAGCGGTTAAAAAAAGAGAAATTTTTGATCAATTTAAAACCATTAAAATTGTAAAAAATACAACTGCTGAGCCAGCACTTAATCAGCAGCATAATTACCGGGCAATTATAATCTATAATATCCCAAACTGCTAAAGGCAACTCGAGACTGGATCGGAGTAACTGATGTTACTTTATGTTTAAGTCGCGCATTCGACTTTCCCATATCGAGGATAAAGATATATACGAAAAAAAAATGCAACCTTTTTTTTTAAAAACTTGATTTTATTAACACAGGTTTATCAACCAAACAGTTTACCCTGATGAGTTTTACCCCACTTTCTGCCACGGTGGAATGTGGACAATTCCTTACTCGTATTTACTTAATATTAAATGCGTTTCTGAAGTAACTGATCAGAATAATTTCTATCTTGAAGATGTTTATATTACAGGTATATACTTTTACCATTTAGATTAGTGCTCAAATATTGCAAACAACAACTAACTGAAATTACTTTTTTACATGATATAGCATCAAGACTGTACTCGTTTTAATTTTTAAACATTTTAAATTATCACAGAAACTTTTTCCGCAAAACAATTATAAAGTAGCTTTTTTTAATCTAAACATTTACGTGAGCCTCTTCTAAGATTAACAGCCAATAAAAATGTTTTGTTTTTGTCAACTAAAAACAAACAACTTTATAAAGCCATTTACAAATTAAAACACTTCAATTTTTACCAGGTATTTTACGAACCAAACTAGGGTCAAAAAACGACAACATCAAAAAAGTTCAAACAAACTCGGGCAAAAACTTCCACCTGATGTATTATACCTGGGACGAAGGTACCCATGCGTATCTTAAAATGGCCACGAGGTGGCATCGTCTCAACAGAACGTTACCATGGCGACGTATGACGTCACCCGGAGAACAACCAATCATAACGACTTATTTAAATTATAAAGGTAGCGACTTGCAAAAAGAAAACCTTTCACAAAAATGGAGAAAAATAATAACCAATCAAAGAAGGACAAATGTAACAACTATTCAAACACATAAAAAGTTAAGTAATCATGTTGTTTAGAAATTTATAAAAGCAAGTTTCAAGAAATAAGTTAAGTTTGTAGTCCTGCATTTTTTACATTTCTTCTTTTTAATTTTTCTGATAAGTGCAATAAATATTTAAAGTTTTTTTGTTATATTTATATTTATGGGTAAAATAAAAGTTACAAATCAACCCAAAAAAGTAATTTTAAAAGTGAAAATTTCGATTATCGTTCAAGTTCTAAAAATAGTGTTAAATCCAATTTAAAATTTATACCGAAATTGTTTTAAGCATTATAGCGTGACACCTTTAATCTTAATGTCATTTACTTAGTGAATTATTTATCCATGTATATATATTTTAAAGGTTTTACATGTGTTACAGTTTAACACATGATACTTTGAGTGATTGAAATAATAAGGTCTATTTTTGGAAATAATAAGACTCCGGTTGGCGTTATCTTTAAGAATCTAATTGGGACATTTTAACAGGCTAAAGATATACCATATACAACATATATAAAGACATCTATATCTTCTGATTTTTTAGGTGGTATTGATTGCGTATCGAATGGTCATTTAAGGTTTAGTATACCCAACAAGATCAAAAGACATCATGCTATTAAAGAACATTAGAGCAGATATTAAAAATTTTCTTTAAATTAATGAATGAATTTTTTATAAATAACGATACAAAAAAAATTAGAAAACGAATTCCATTTCCAGTTAGAATTGGATTTCTAAAAACAAACGTTTGCAATATCAAGCTGAACGTCCAAATAAATCTTTCTTAAAGTTAAATTTTTAAAATTATCAAGTTTTGAATAGTCTACAGCAAAAATACAAAATATAAATTTTAAAGTAAAAAAAAAAAAAAAACTACTAACCTATGTCAGAACTCCCATAGATTTTTCGTTTAAGCTTTAATATCAAAGCTCCTCTAACTTGATCACAAGAAATACAATAAACCAGAAAAACAAAAAAACCTTGGAGGCCAACTACTACAGCGTCTATATACATTAGAGCAAAACTGAACTCTAAAAATTAATTTTGATTTTAAATTTTTATTATTTTATAAACTGATTAGTAATGTGCCATTCTCTACACTATTAAAGGAGGCTCACTAATCGATTTAGGTTAACAAAAAAGATAAATATTAATTATTATTTTATTGCTGGGTTGTGGTTTGGTTATATGTCATAAAGTTGCCGCCCGAGAGGGTTTAAGTTTAATACCCATCAACGCCGATCTATTTTCCCTAGCTGACATTAACAAACATTTGTCAAAAAACGAAAAAAGTATTATTTTATGACAATGTAAAAAAATATATATTTACCCCTGACAAATTCAAATACCCAAGATAAACCAAGTACAGGCAACATAATTAAAACAGCTCGCATGGTGGCTCTCAGGTGATTAAAATGTTTAGTACGATGATCAAAGCTACGTGGGTCCATGTTATTTGCCTTTAAATGATCCGTTGCTTCGCTCATGAAATAAACAAACACGGCGACTCTTATTAAAACCAGAAAGTTGAACGTAAGAACAAATATAACAACGCTGGCTGTCGAGTACCACACCATGCCAGTTGCTTTGCTCATCCAGCAGATCTGAAATAAAACTGCCCGATTAAAATTAATATAGAAAAGATATTATAGAAGCTGTATGACAAAGTAAATGGCCACAGAGGGGATTAAATTCTGAGCCCTATTTTAAGCTATTTAAATTTAAATTTTAATTGAACAGTTGACTTTAGACGATATAAAATGGGGTCAAAGGTTTTATCTTTACTAAAGCCAAGTTATAGCGATCTTGATTAAGACACTAACATAATTTTTTTTTAAACAATCAGTGAATTAATAAAGTGACAAAATATTAGTCAATTCAATTTTTAAACGGCTTACTTTGCACTTGTGATTAAACTTTAAAGTTGGCCTTATTACCAACATAATTTAATCATTAAAAATATGTGTAACTACCTCATATGGTGATTCAGAAACCATGTAGGAATGTCTATGCATGTATTTCTTTAATGGCAGTCCAGTTGATGTTGACAACACTACTATTATAAGGGGAACACCCCAACCCAAGACATGCCGTCCAATAATAGAAGTTTTAGATTGAAACTCGCCAAGAACATTTTTGGAAATTTTCGTAAGTAGTATAATCCCTTCTAACAACATCCATATGACTTGGAAATTAAAAGAAAAACTGAGTTAGTTTAACCAAAACGAAAGGGTTAGCATATGAATCAAAAAATAGGAAAACTAAATTATATAACTAACCATTTTAGGTACTAATTTAATACTAAATTGAAGTATTAAAGAATTTAACATGCTTTTTTATTTAGAAATAAACTTAAAAATAATAACAAGATATTCTACTTACATGTTGATAAAACCAAATATTGCAATATTATCGCCACAGCAACACAGGCAATGTTGTATTTCAGTGCCTTATACTTAAGCATATCGACAATAAAAAGAAGACATAGAGAGATAGAAAATCCGAGTTGGGCATGAACTCTGTCATTTTTTACAACATCTCGTGTGTATAAAAGAATGATAACCGTGAGGCTGAGGCATATGATGGAGACTATTTTCATTACTGTGTCTAAAATCTTTAAAAAATGATATTTTAAAATTAATTCGTACAAAAATGTTAACTAAAACGAGGCTATGGCGTCATGTTAAAACCTAAATACAACTAAATGACGTAGCACAAATTGATGACGTACCAGTTTGT
Source organism: Corella eumyota (assembly GCF_963082875.1). Taxonomy (NCBI): domain Eukaryota; kingdom Metazoa; phylum Chordata; class Ascidiacea; order Phlebobranchia; family Corellidae; genus Corella; species Corella eumyota. The sequence continues at coordinate 2,681,006 of NC_137495.1, read as the reverse complement.
ATTGAGAACCTCAGATATAATTTTTTTTGGACCAAACACGTAAAAAATAGAAATATCTTTAGGTTAAATTAACCTACCTCTACGTCGTGCGGTATAGTTAGAACAGTAAAGCTTAACAGAGCTCCAAACATGTTTGTATGATTGGACTCGCAGACGAAAGCATCGTGAGTAAAGTCAGAAACCCACACGCCCTCTGTGGACCGCTTTTTCTTCAGTCGATCAACAAAAAAACAACCCGGTTTAACCGATCGTACTACGATTGTTCCGTCAAAAAATAAAGCCAGCTTTTTCTCAGCCTCAGTAAAGCTGGTCTCGTTAATTTTGATCGAGTATTTCACATAAGCGTCTAATGCTGTGTTATTGTTGGCAAATACAGCGACTGATAGCAACGTTCTTAGAGGTACTTCGAAAGACAATAACGGTTTAACTCCGACATCTGAAAGATTTTGATCGAAAACGAACTCTTCGTACAGAACTTCCTTCGATATTCTTCGCTCTGATGTTGCTATAATAACTTCGGTATGGTCCAATTCTAATAAAGTGTTTACGCCAATAACTGAAGATTGGTTGAACTCTACAATAAGATTTTTACTGTTATTGTGCGGGTACTGGGAGAGCGTTAAGTTTATCTTCTTATTGCACCATCGCAAGCCAGCACAATAATTGTTTATATGAAGCTTATAATTTTCAATATCAGCCGCTGAAACAAAATTAAATGCAAGTTTAGAAAAAATATCTAAGCATAAACACCAAACTATAAAAAATCCTTAATGTGATGTATAAAAAAATACCTTAACATACAAGAAAGTGTAGACTTATATAAATATAGAATAACTAATACCTGTTTTAGAAGAATTAAACGACGTTTTTACGTCATCTTGAATCTCAGTCGTTGAGTTTAAAAAAATTGGTTCTGAAAAATTGTGTAATTATAAAATGATTATTACTATCTTTTACTAACCCAAATAAACTTGCAAACAAATTACCTATAGTTGAAGTCAAGTGACTTGGATTAATGTTGTTGTTGGTAGTGTTGTGGTTAGAATATGTTATCAATAACCCTAAACAAAGCAATTGTATAAAAATCTAATATTTCTAACTTAAAACTATTTTTTTTAAATATAAAACAACAAGATAAAAGTTAGATGGAATTTTCGATAATGTTTTATTTAAATTATCAAGCTTGTCAATATATGACAAAGTAAAGCCAAATAATGACTTGAAAAGGATATCAATATACTAAAAATAGAATTGCGAAAAACGCCCTGTAATAATTATAACATAGAAAAAAATGTAGTTCTTTAGCAAATTAATGTATATTAAAAGTAATTTTTTAGTTTAAAATTATTAAAAGTAAATAAAAAATGGTATATTTACCTTCTTCAAAAAGCAATACAAATATCAGGACAAAACAATTCGTGTTAAGATCAAACATATTGTAAGCTCATCTGTAAATTACTATCATTATTATTCAAACATTCCATATTGTACACATGTAATAGCAACCCAGCAACCTTAGCATAAAATAACAAAGTAATCAATCAAATCGTTTAATATAAAAACTCAGTACTGATATATGTAACCTTTATTTCTACTATTAAATGCATATGTAATAAGCTCCTGGCTATATATTTTTCATATCATCAAAACATGATTTTATATATCTTAAACTTTTGTTTTCGAACCTAAATTTTTGTAACGAATTCAAATTACGTTGTTCAATTTCATATCGTGTAATAAGTAATTACATTCAGAGGATATCGTTTCGAACCTTTTTTTTGACTGACAATTAACAATAAACAACAAGGAAGTGCCAATGCGCTACTACAACACTTAATTATGTTGAACTGTAAAGCGAAAATACATTCTAAAAAAAATGATTTCTCCAGACCTACTTACGCCAATGAATGAAATATAAATATCAATTTTGATAAGCAAATCAGTTTAATATAATCATTTTAAATATTGATTCAATAAAATACATATATATATACGAATTGAATAGAATACCACAAACCTACTTTTAACCTATAGACTAAATAAATACATTAATAGAAACCGCTTTTTGTTATCTATTGATTCAACGCATTCAAATAAATATAAGGAAAAATACGTTACAGTAAAATCTATTTGAACAAAATCAAAAAAATATATTTATAAATTAACATCTAGAATTTTTTTAGGTTTACTAATAAAAATTAATTTTAGGTGGCAAAAAACAAAGGTTTAGAAAATACAAATGTGTAAAAACACTTACCTTAAAATAGCAGATAATTCCATTCTTCACTTCCTTATAGTAACAACAAAACACCATTAACTCCTTAGCTGCTAAAAACACAGACTTAAAAATCACAAGTAAAACCACCAACCTACCATAACAATGAATTTAGTACTCGATTGAATTCGTGTTAATTTTGTCATACCCGCTGCAGAGCGCAACAGAAAGGCCGGAAAGGCGGGTTTTCGAGAAAAGGAAGCGCTTTTTTGAATCGAAATAGCTTTAGGAATTTTTTGTGTAAGTGTTACCAAGGCATTGAAATGTATACATTGTATTTATCTAGTAGTTAAATGCACATTTTTACAGCTACATTTTAACTGGCGCGCATTTCAAACGGCAGTTATTTTCATTTTGAAAAAAAACATATATTTGACATGCATTCTTTACTTAGCTCCATTATATTTAAAGTAATTAATGTTTAAACCAATTAGTAACTTTAACTGATTTTATATTTTATTTAAGATATTGTTTTATTACTTGAAAAATGGACATAAAAGTGCTTATTTTTGTCGTTCTCATTTCAACAAATTTAGGTAAGCTTTTGAAAACTTTAAACCTAATACGAACTCGTATATAAATTGAAGACAGCAACAACTTTAACATTTAATAAAAATGGGACAACAGAATTATATTAAACCAACCCATAAATAAATTTTATTTTTTCAGGGCAGCGAACCACCAAGTTCCAGTTGTTTAGAGAGAAGTTGAACGCAGTAAATGCTTGGAAGAAATGTCAAGACCAACCTGGTGGAGTGTTGGCGACGATTCAGGTTGAGGCAGATGAAACTGATGTTTACGATTTATTGGATGCTAACATTACATTAGTTTGGCTCAGTAAGTTAGATGAAAATTAACTAAAGTTAATCTTTTTATTAAAAAAAAACTTCGAAGAAAGGACCTTAAATTTTTACAAATAAATGTTGTAGCCATTACATTTATTTACTTATAATAACTGCAGTGAATGCTTTGCTGTTTGAATATTGTAACTAATCCGCCATCTTGTTGTTTACGCCAAAGTCTTATATCTATTTCTCCGATCACGTGTTTACACCTATTACCAATCTGTTACCCCTTTTCTCTATCAAGTGTTCTTAATCACGTGACTTTTAGTTGTTTCGAATGTATTTGTAATTAGTATTCGTGATGCGATGTTGTGAACGGTTGTATGTGTATCTTTCCGCAATATTTTTTAAATTATAATACGGCTTTTTTACGAAAGACAATCAGACTCGTACGTTACAATATTTATTAATTATACTGCGATTAGCATAACTTGGTGTTTTAAATGCCGCTTAACAAAATGGAGTAGTGAATTTAATATAATTACCGGCAGCGTGGTATAGTGGTAAGAAGACTTGCTACACCACACATGAGATCGTGGGTTCAATCCCCACTGATTTCATGCTGTAGCGCCCTTGAGTAAGGCACTATAAACAGCATGAACTCCTGCTGAGCCAGCACTTAATCAGCACCATAATTACCGGGCAATTATAGTCTCTATAATATCCCAAATTGCCACAGGCAAATAGAGACTGGGTATGATACTCTATGTTTAAGTCGCGCATTCGACTTTCCCACATCGAGGATAAAGATATATACAAAAAAAAATAATAATAATGTAGCGTCCTCAGGCCTTGCTAAACATTAAAACTAATCAGAAAATTATGATCAAGTAATATTATTTAAAAACAACCGCAGTTCGCGTTTTTACATGAGATTAAATAGATTTTTTTATGTAATTCAAGGTTTATATCATCTTCCCGAGTTTGATCGGAACGTTTGGATGGATGGTGCATGTACCAAGTACACCAACGTTGAACAGAACAAGACAAGTGGCAACAGATGTGTTGTAATGCTTGGAGGAATGAGACAACCTTGGCAGTATGAAGATTGTGAAAGACAGCATTCTTTTGTATGCAGATATGAAGGTACGGACAACCCAAAGTAGAAAAAAAAAGACTAACGTTTTTGACAAAGTTGGTTTAAATGGTTTAACTGCATTTAAAATTTGTTAATCCAATTTTCATATATTACCTCATAAAACTAAAAGTATTTAAAAAATAGTTGTAACGAAAAAAAAATAATGCTGATTTAAAAAAAAACGCGTTGATTAAATTTAAATTTAGCCTCAAAAACTAAAACCAGGACATCTAAATTAATTGTTTTTATAATGTGACGAATTTTTAATTTATGCAATATTGAAAAGGAGAAAATCTATTTTTTTATCAAAGTTATTTTAACAAATTGAGGTAAACTTTTGCAAACTTTATGTCCTATTTTTATGTAGCCTGAATAAACCACAAGTATTGGAAAACAAGTTGTTCTTATTTCAGAATAAAAACTATAATTATTTATAACTAGGTGGATGTAATGGCTGCGATTTGGGCACTGAAGTTAGTACAAATAGTCCAACTACGCCAAGTTCAAATCCCACTGGAAGCACTACAGATTTTAACCAAATGACGTCAGGTGTTTCTAGAGAAGCAACCACAAAACCATCAAACCAAATAACTGACAATATTGGTCCTACAACACAAAGTAAAGTTTCGAGCGTTTTAAATGTGACCACTACCCAACCAATCGTAATTCAATCAACAACAAATACTTTAGCTGAAACTACATTACAATCAGGTTTAGATAATAATAAAAACATCTCTACAACACAGAAAGAAAGTTTCACCATTTTAAACAAAGTGACTTCCACGCCAAGTGTAAAAGAAACAACTACAAACCAAATACCGACTTTTACTGAAGCTACATTTAACTTTACTACAACCCAAAAGTTTATAAATTTTACCACATTGCCACCAGATCAAGATATTAATATAGATACCACTGCATCGCCTGCAAAGAATTGTACCTGTCCGACTACAACTAAAGAATCCTCGACAGAAATTTTGACTACGTCACGGCAAAGGCAGGTTACCGAAATTCATTCTACTACCATGGGAAATATGAACCGAAGAGCTACGACAACTCGAAACAGTGATAACATCGTATTTTCAACAAACAAAGACACTACTGTTATGGATACTACGATGCCAGAAAATACTAGCACAGAAAAACAAACAACAGCACCACAAAAAGGAACAACTACGGAATTACGAAGTACAGCGTTATTAAGTACTACAGATCAACAATTAAGTACAACAAACAAAAAGACTACAACACAACCTAATACAACACGAGTCAATAATAAAGAAAGTACTACTTTACTTAAATCTACAAATACACAGCTTACAACAACACCAGTGTCAACTCAATCACAAGTGTTTACGTCGCAAGATGGCGGCAATACACAAGATCCCGTCACAACTAAAACCTTTACAACTTTGAGAAACATTGAGGCCAAAGTAGTTACAACTCAGGGACCGACGCAAACTCAAACGACTGAACCAAATATACCCAAAACGACAACACCCTTAACTACAGACGGAGCATTTACATCACGCAAGATAATAACAACAGAGCAAGGTACATTAACTACTATTAGCTCAAATAAAAATGCTAGTTCAACCACAACAGAAAATTCCAGTCTTACATCTTCAACGTTAGCTAACGATTTAGAATCAACAACAAAAGCAACACAAGATGAAGTAAACTCAAAGCCCCAATACCTATCTACCATTTCTTCTGAAGACAACCAATTGTCGCCAATGTCTGATATTCTGCAAAGGACGACAAAAAGCATCACGACGCAACAAAATTTTGAGTTACAAAAAGAAACAAAATCTACGCTAAGTTTAACTATGACAAATGATAAAACAACAACACAATCTCAAAACCTTATAAATGTAAGAAAAATATTAAATTCTGCAGAAGAGTATCTTAAACAAACAACAACCTCAGCAAATGAACCAGCAGGTATATTATAAGTTTTTTTTTTAATAAGGTTCCTGTCAAGAATTATATATTAAATCATTCCTTGATTGTCCTCAATTAAATTGATTTATAAAATACATTAAAGTATAATCAATTTTTTTTAAATGCATTACTTCAACATAAAAAAATATTTTAGATGTTTTTATGATGCCCGGAAATGTAACCGATGCTGTCACAAAAATCAAAAAGTTTGAAGAAAGTATTCGCTCCAACTTAATCATGAGAGAAGAAATTAGAGACCATATTTCAATCGCGGTCAAAAGAGTGAAAACAAGTGAAAAATACAATCAAACACATCCTCTTGTATCGTTTGCAACAAGTTATATCAACTCAGTGAAGAGCCACGCAAAAACTGATGAGTTTTTAGCAGTCGCAGCACATTTTTTGCTACCAAAATCGACTTACCAAATGTTTTTGCCGAATATTCAAAATCATAACCAGACCAAACTTAGTTCAAATATTGTAGAATCGTTGTTTCCAATTGATACTGGTTCTGTGTTGTCAATAACAGCTCTTAGCGATCTATCAGTTGTCAATGCTTCGGTGTCGTTTAGTTTTAACGTCACAAATGACCTTACATACCCACGAGAGGTCGCTCGAAAGGTCGCCCCCCACAACGGTTACCTTCTTATTAAAAAATTAGAATACATATGCAGTTTTGTCGACGTTCAAACTGGAAAATGGAACAACGAAGGATGCAAGATGACGGAGTCGTTAACCCCGGGCTTGGTGCAATGTTATTGTTCGCACACTACATTGTTTTCCGTTCTCCTCTCTATGACGTCATATACAATCCCATCAGGCGTAAAGGTGCTTGAATTGTTATTACTAATCTTGTAGGTTAAGTAAACGGTAAGCTATTCCTTCGTAGTACTCGAATTATAAATATACCAACGAAAGTGTGTTTAGCTAATTTTCAGTTAAATCGCGTTAAAACAATGCTCACCTCTTGTGACGTCATAGTTGAATATAAAAAATAAATTCTTGTGTTTAGCTGACGACGTTCGTAGCGGAATCAATTTCTGTTTTGTTCTTGTTGGTTTGTCTAACAGCGCTACTAAAAGTCCGAAAAAAGATTCGACAGGATCGAATTATTGTTCAGATTAACTTGACATTTTGTTTGCTTGTCTTACATGCTGCTAATTTGTTCCATGATGCTGCATTGGGTAATTACAGAACTTGTGAATTCGTGGCAGTTTCCATCCACGTGTTTTTGCTGGCTTCCGGCAAGTTTTTAAGTTATATTGTGCCTACACACCTGATTAGTTGTTCTTTAAAACAATGTCAAAAAAATCCATGTTTAATTAGTTCAGAAGTTTTTATGAGTCTGCTTATTTTCCAAAATTCTATATCTAAAAATTTATAATAAGGTTATCGTGTTTTCTTTTTAGTATTCTGGATGTTTCTAGAAGGAATCACTCTTATTCTTAAAACAAGAGACCGCGCCATGGTGTCACGGAAACCGAAAACCACAAGATTTTTTCGATTCAGCATCGGGTATGGAATACCAGGGTTTATCGTCCTACTTGCAACGCTGGCCGGGTTTACAACAGATAGTTACTTAGAAGTTAACCCCGCGTATGAGCTTGTTAAATACAATAAGCAGCCACATGATGTGCACAAGTACAACAAATGCTGGTTAAGCCCTACGTCAGGTGTATTGTTAGGCTCGGTAGTAGTACCTATTGCTGTGGTGCTGTCAGTCAATGTTATTATCATTGTTCGCATGACGTGGTTCGTGCATAAGATGAGTTATAAAACGTTTAAATTTCGACCGAACGGAGCGGAAACACCGAGTCATTTCACCGCGTCTGTCAAGGCCTTCGTGTTGCTTCTACCTGTACTTGGAATTCCATGGATGTTCGCTTTTCTAGCAGGTAATGGTTGAATATTTTGTGGTTTCAGGGGTAATGATTTGGTAATTCTTTGGTTCATGCACTTTCAAACCAATTGTTTTTATTTATATATACTTAAGTACCTTGGTTAAAATTTCTTATTTAAAGATAAATTAATCTTCATTGTTTTTAACATTTCTTGTTTATAAGTATAAAAAAGTTACTTTGTCTAAAATAAGAATTTACTTTTAATTTTAGGTATTTCAGATTACGAAACATCAGTAACTTTCATGTACTTGAACTCCATCATAAACGGCACCCAGGGTCTTCTTATTTTTATCATTTACTGCGTCATAGGGTCAGAGGTCAGGGGTCAACTTATAGATCTATGGAAACAAAGGTCATGGAGTGGAGTAAAGGTCGAAATAAGCGGAGAAAGAAGGTCAAATAGTTTTGGGAGAAATTTAGAAAATGTTCGAAAAGATTTGGAGTCCATATCTCCAGTTTCAGGAAAATTTTCAGGGTCGATTCAAAATTGATTTTTTTATAGATTTATGCCTTATCATATAGCATGTGACTTTCATATATTTGAAGTAAATACGTATGTTTAGTAGACTTTGTCTGTTACGTGCGCCACTCTATAAAAGATATGTGACAAAATTCACGTTTTCATTTTGCATCTAATTATTTTTACTCACATTTTTAACCTCGAAAAATGATATCACATAAAATTAATTTTCACCCTTTTTAATCAAAATTATTTTTGCGTCTTAAGGGTTGCCTATTCACACCCAAAAAGAACATACTTTTTTCTTTTTTATTTTACGTGTTTATACCTTACGTTCAGTGCCAAAATCGGTCACATATTAGTTTTGAATTTGCATATTTTTGTAGGTTTGCGTAGTACCCGACAGAGCGGAAACGGAGTAATATAGTAATGCGTATTACGTCAGAACGCGTCATAACATTCAATTTACGAAGTCTTCGATTTCCATTTAAGCATAATTAAGAAATATTTAAACCCGCTAAACTCTAGGTTGAACAATTTTTAAAAAATTTGTAACCCCGTTTTTTTAATAAAAAATGTCCTTATTTGATTTTTTTTAAATATTACCTTTCTACAAATGTATATCATATTTGTTTAATATTTATTGTAAATAATAAATACTGTAATAAAAAATGTTGTGTAGCTTTTTTAATTGTGTACAAATAAGTTAATTAACAAGATAATTCGACAGGTTTATTACATTACCAACATCCACTGTTTGCTCGATATTTTGTTAAATAATAAAAAAACAAAAAAAAACAATCCCCAAAAAAATCTTTATTTTTTTTAAATTTAAAATATTTTTTATAATTTATTTTTGAAAATGATTTAATTTTAAGAAGTTGCCGTTTCCAGTCATGACGTGTTTCAGCCTAAGCGGAAATGACGTCATGACGTTGGTGAAAAAAAAGAAAATAAAGTTTTAATACTTCGTTAAGTTGATAGCACGTACGCACGTGAAACTAGTAAACTAATTACGTGTTTAAAGCCAATTACGTGTTCAAGCAAGTGAAAAAATGTTGTTTTTGAATATTGAGAAAAGGTATAACAGTTTTTAAATTTACTCAAGCTATCTAAAAATATTTAAAAGTTAGAAAAGAAAATTTTTATCAGATTTATTTTTAAATAAATTTAGTTTTTGTTTAGTTTAAAAATTATGTAACTTTTTGATTTACCATTATATAAAAATAATTATATCCGAAACAATATTCTTATAGTATTAAATGTTAAGTTACAGATATGTCAAATGTAGTATTTAATATAAAAATTATTTATTCATTTTTACAGAGATTTTTATTATATTTAAAATACGAAATGAAATTCCTAGAAATAAGAATTATTTTGATAGTATTGCTATTTGAGGTCAATAAAATACAAGGAGGTAAGTTTAATTTTGTAAAGAGTTAAACTTAACTAAAAACAACACAAAGCGTTATTGTACATATAAAAAGCAGGCAATATTGAACGGAAGTAATACCTATTTAGCTTTACCTATCTCTTTTAACAAGGTTATTAATCAAGTCAATAAAACCCGGTGTATAGTTAAACTAAGTATGATAACAAATAAACATTTAACAACAAACATTGCAAAAATGTGTCCTACGCAGTTGTAATGCTTAACATAGCTTAAGTTATTAGTTACCTTTATTAGTAATGTAAATGTATAGTACGGTTGTTTTTCTTAAGCTATTGTGTCTAGAACAACTTTAAAAAACTTTTCCCTTAACTGCTTATATGTGCTCAGTTAGTAGCACAATGCCAAAACAACAGAATAAACAATAAACTGCACGTATATTAAAAATATTAAAATCACTTTTAAACTACTTTTAGATCATGGTCACTTCCCACGAAAGAAATCTCCTTCAACTACTCGGACCCCTCCTTCAACTACTCGGACAGCCGAGCCAAACCCGTCTTCAACCGAGCCAAACCCGTCTTCAATCGTAATGATTGATTTTGAAACAACAACATTTAGTGAAACCTTTCCCACTCCAACAACCCTTACTACAACCACAACAACCGGTACAAGTAGCTCAACAACCACAGTGAGATCAACAACTACAACAATCTTAACTTCTACAAGCAGTTCAACAAGTACAACTACTGTAAATACTGAAACACCAGGTACACAGAATAAAAGTAATTAACTGAACCCCTTATTAAGTATTGAGTTGTTAAATTTAATATAACAAATGTATGACAGGTTTTAATTTCTATTCCAAAACGTTTTAATTCTTCTTTAAGATGAAAGCGAAACCAATTCTTTTGCGGAAACAATTCAGACAACAATTCGACGACTTAATCAATTGTCGGCAACAGACAACAACAATGCAGTGGAAATTCTAGAAGAATTCGAATCAGAACTTCAAAGTCGGGCCTTTGAAATAGCTGGCAACTTCGAATATACAACATTCGATATATCAATTTTTCTACAACGATATTATAATTTAAACAACATAACAAATTTTATAACTCCTTCAATAAGCCTACCAAAACACCAACTAGTTTCTGTTACCCCAGATATAATCAGCGATAATGTCTCAGTCGTTATAAGTGAATTTATGATCAATACCACAACATTGTCTACTTTCCTACCTGACATTTCCAACGAACCCACTCTTAGAAAATCAAGATATTTCATCCTTGATGGCGTTCCAATTATATCTCTAACTGTTTATGACGATACCAATAACTTCACAAAAATAAACTCACAAGTGGAGTTCACAGCGGACTTGAGCAACAGTTCGTCCCAAACCCAGGGTTATGTAGACACCTTTTACAACAACACAATTAGTATTGAGAGTATTGAATATGTCTGTGGATTTCTGGATCTTACAACACAACAATTTTCGACGGAAGGATGTGAGAATGTAGGCCAAGGTGATAATGTGAGATGTGTATGTGAGCACACGACTATATTTGCAATTCTGCTTTCAATTACCTACGTTGAAATACCGGAACCACTTCAGGTAATTGATCATTGATTAATGATTTGTTATAATACAGCTTGGTAAAACTTAGAATAGAATCAACATATATCAAAACAAGCTAAGAGCTAATAAAAATATAACGTACATGTTGCTAAATAAACAAACCAGAAAAAATTACCACAACCTAAAGGTAAAAATAACGTTTTTAATGACTCAATTTTTATTGAACAGATATATGGTTACGTCATAGGAAGCATAACGACGGCAAGTCTACTCATTACGGTCGTGATCCTCGTGATCGTGAGGAAGCGTATCAGGAATGATCGTATCGTGATTCAAATAAATCTTGCTCTTTCGTTGTTTTTTGTTCACTTGTTAGCTCTTGTAAATGACTCGGCAAAGTACAATGCAAGATCGTGCGAATTTGTAGCTGTTTCACTTCATTATTCCTTACTTGCATCAGGTACATATCTTACTTTAAAATGCCAGAAAAAACATAGATACGATTTCCATTTATAAGCAATGTGCTATAGATATAGAAATTTGAATTTAAATTATCTTGTTTGGATGTACATAAAACATGTAACATAAATACGTTTTTAAATTCTTAGGATTCTGGATGTTGTTGGAGGGGGTGACACTGCTGACTAAAACTTCAAGAAGAAGTTTGTCTTTCAGTGGAAAACCAAAGAAAAATTTGAATTTGTTCCGATATATTTGTGGATATGGTATTGCAGCAATAATTGTAGCTATATCAGCAGCCGTTGGATTTACAAGTAAGTGAAACCAATCAATTTACAAATATAAGATTTCAAATCATAAATATAGGAATATAGTTAAAGTTTCCACTAGCATTTAAAATTACAAAATGTGTGTTTTGAAAAAAGTGTTGTTTATTTCATGTTAAAATAGTAAATATATGTTAACATACAATGTTGTTTTTTAGATGAAGAAAATACCTACATCGAAACAGTAGATACAAATATAATGAATGAAACCCTTTACAAAAACTGCATCTTAAATTCCTCGAACAAACCTCTTTTTATAACCACGCTGATCGCACCCTTGTCCATCATTATAATTGTGAACTGTATCATTATCATTAAAGTTGCTATATTTGTATTCAAGTTAAGCAAAGATGCTGTAAATTATCAGCCTTCCACACAAAGAATGGATAAAAATAAGTTAAACAGTTTGGGATCGGCGCTAAAGGCTGCTAGCACCCTTGAACCAGTATTAGGAATAACTTGGGTTTTTGGATTCTTAGTCGGTAAGTTAATTTAATAAAACATACTTGATTTTTTATGTTAATGTATAGACTCTACAGCTTTATTAGGAGCTTTAGTTAACCTAGAAAGCCTTACTTTTTTTCCTATTAAAAAATTAAATACATTTTGGCTCTTTGACTCATAATTTAACATTCTTTGTTAGTTTTTGATTTTTTTAATAATATTTGTAATGGATTATAATACATCGAATGAGTAATAATTTGGCATCGTGCTTTAAAATTTTGTAGGAGTAACTACCTTTACTGACGTCATTATTGGGCAATAAAATTTAAATATTTGTGCCAATTTACGTAAACGAAAAACTAAACTAATTGCGGAAAATTTTCTACAAAAAAATATTTTATTGGATCAACAATATTGACCTGATTACAAAAAAAAAAATTAATGACTTATATTTGTTTCACAGCTTTGCCAAATTTGGAGGCTTCCCTTACATTTTTAAGCATTAACATCACAGTCAACGGTCTGCAAGGTTTATTTATCTTACTTATATACTGTGTTTTTGGAAGCGAGGTGCGCAAGGCGGTGATAGAATACCGAAAAAAATACAAAACCAAAACCCCGAATATTATGGAAGGGACCCCACAACTTCAGAGGACAAATAATATTATTTTAAGTGATGCTTTAAAGCAGCACAGGTCCTCAAAAACCACAAGTGTTAATTCAAGTCCTGTGCATTTTAATAATAAAACTTAAATATAAGTTTTGTTTTTGAGGGTTTATATTACTGTGGTACAATATTTTTGTGTTTTTACTTAAAATTATTACGCTGTAAAAAAGTTATTTTCTAAATTTTACGTCAAAATAAAAAAAAATTAAAAAAACTAAAAATTGCCTATTTGAAAAGAAACTAAGACAAAAGTCTTAAATTAAAGATTTTATTACTAAATAAATTGTATAAAAATTTGTCTATAAATAAACACTAACTACAAATACAACGAAAAATATCTACGGACGATCAACGACAAATAGTACCGATATAAAATCATAAAAAATATTCTAAAAACTAAATCTTTTGGACCGGAACAAAAGGTGAATAAATAAAAAACATTCCAATGAGGCAGTAAACAACTATAAGTAAAAAAACAAAATCTAAAGATCTAATAAGTAAGAAAAATTAGCAAGTATTCTAAACAACTGAAGCAAATATTAGTCGACTATTTTATCCTGATTTTGTAGACCCGAAGCATTTCAATTTTTAGTTGGCAATAATATTTTTAAAACTTAAATTTTCGCAGCAATGTAAACTGTTAATCTCGAAATTTGTTTTGGCAACTTTCAATTCTGCTTTTAAAATTAAAAGGAGAGTTATTTGGACAATATCTAAAGTAATCTCTTGGAGTACTGTTGGTTTTGGCACAGTATTAGGCAAAAAAATGGTTCTGAAAGGCTTTGAAATAAACAGAATAGAAAACCATATAAAGAATGAAAATAAATACCAAAAGACCTTTTCAACACATTTTTATAGAGTAAAGTGCCATTTATTATGCTAAGACGACCTATATAGTTTTCCTACAGTAGAATGTGCCGTCTGTTAAGTTGAGATGACATTTACAATTTCCCGTAGTGAAATGTAAAAAATATTATGCCAAAATTAAGATTTTTCTTTAAGAATCGGACGAATCAGAAGTCGAATTATCAGAAGTATCTGACGTAGTATCACTTGAATCAATATTACTAGTACAAGGGACAGTGATACACGACTTAGATCTACTTATTGGTTTCTTTCTAGGCGACCTAGTTTCTGTATAGTGAATTACGGGCGGTTTTTTGTTGTATAAATTGAGGAAATTTTTAGGAGAGATTTTAGTAGAGGATGGAGCTAGCGATTTGCGAATAAAATCGTAATAAGAAATATCTGATGCATGGTCGTTGGGTTCACCAGATCCTAATGAATGTAATTGAGTTAAAACGGTTTGCTTTAAAACAGCATTTGGTTCCTTTTAAGAAATCTAGTGGATTTATAACAGTTGCATTGTTGTAGTATAGATAATTTGGTTGAATTTAAGTAAAGTTAAAAAATATAATTTAACTTACAAAAGTAAAGCCAGGAGCATGGTGTAGTGGTAAGAACACTTGCTACACCACACACGAGGTCGTGAATTCATTCCCCACTGCTCTTATGCTGTAGCGCCCTTGAGTAAGGTGCTATAAACAGTATGAACTCCTGCCGAGCCAGCAATTATTTCAGCAGCATAATTCCAGGGCAATTATAGTCTACAATATTCTAAACTGCCACAGGCAACTCGAGACTGGGTCGGAGTACCTGATGTTACTCTATATTTAAGTATAAAAAAATATATAAAAAAAAGAGGTTATAATGAAATAAAATAAGTAGACCAAAGTTTAATCAATTTTTCTTAGTAAGGTATAAGTAAAATTAGTTTAAATAAAATTAAAAAAAAAGTTTATATTCACGTGAATCACTTCCAAGCGAAATCTCTGAAGAAACTGCCAATCCCGGATGCTTTTTAGGAAGAGGAGTCGATCTCAGAGTATGAAAATATCTCTTCATGTCAGGTTTTAGAGGAGGAAGTTGCTCTTTGTGTTCAGAGGTCACAGAAGAGGAGCTAGATATTCCACTGTCATCTGTTTTGGTGTCGTTTTCTTGTGAGGATTTACATTTAATTGATTCAGTTTTCTGTAGAAAAAATTATAAAATTAGATTAACTTTATACTAAAACTAATATACTAAAACTTAATAAACATTTGATTTCATTATAATAATTAAGACCGTTATTATTAAAAAATTTTTCTATTTTTATTATTTACAGCACCTTCATTGGTATTTAAAGAACTGTATACATGGGCATAAATACATAGTAATTAATATAAAATAAAAGACTTAATTAAAAAACAAAAACACAATTTTGCACAACCTTTATATATAGACCATAGGTTAACAAGGTTGAGAAATATTCAATCAACTAATTGTGTAACATGATATAGAGTAAGAAACTAATAAGGTTTATAAATACCTTGGTTTGGATTTCTTTAATAAAATCTAACCACTTTAGAATCTTGGAAAATTTTTGTAACGTATCTGTAATATCACCAGTCACAGCAAGATCTAAACCTTGTTTGCATTTCTTAAAAGGTCCGACCCGGTCTCGATTGAATAAAACACGAGGGGTGTTCACACGAACTGAGTCCACCAAGCTGGCAAAGGGTTCAACCTTTATAATAAATTAAGTTAATTGTGATGTAAATAGATATGCAACTTTTATTGATACATTACTAAAATAAGCAAAAAAAATGTGTCAAATGGTCAAGTATAATGGACAAAGAAATAAAAATAAAATCAACAAATAATAGTTGAGTAAAATAAATAAAAAACAGATATCTACCATAAAAAACACATTTGGCTACCATGTCTAGTAGTACAGTACATTTTTACAAATAAATAGGTACAGAAACCATAGTTAATAGCACAATCCTAAATAAAATCTAAGTCAATTTGATCCCCTTACCTCTAGTGAAGTTCCCATCACCAGAAGTAAATCACAGACTGGAAAATCTTTAAGATAATAATAAAATCTTTTTGGTAAATCCTCCCCGAAAAATACAATGTCAGGTTTTACTATTCCAAAACATAAAGGGGTCACTTCACATCTGGGTATAACACCCCGAAATATTTTATTCTAAAAAAATTGTTCAATTACCACATTTTAAAAGCACAACTAAAATTTTGTATTAAAAACATGATTAAAAACTCCAATAGCATAGACTTCTACTCTTTGATTTCGGTTTATATTATCTAAAGTTAAATGCCGTAAGAGTATATGCTTTAAAATCATTATTTCAACATGCATAGTTAAGTTACCTTTATATGATCTCCATTATATTTCTTGCCACAGTTAGTACAAGATGCTGACGAAAATGTTCCATGGGCCTCAACTAGCTTTGAGGGTGGAATTCCCGCCACTTAGAGTTTACCACAAAAATTAAAAACTAAGTTTAGTATATATATTAAAAAATAACCAACTTATATTGGCCTATTAACTATATACTTACATCTTTCTAAGCCATCAATATTTTGTGTGTAAGCTCTCAGTAGAATTCCTTTTTCATATAAACATCGAATAAAATAATGAGCAAAATTGGGCTGATATTTTCCACTTGGGTATAACTCCTTTGCCAGTTCATAAAATGGTTTGGGGTTGTTGTGAAAGTAGTTTAGATCAAATACAGCAGTGGGATTGGGTAGTTTGTATTTTTTAAGATTGTCGTATAACCCAGTCCCAGGTGTTCTAAGGTACAAAACCTAACTTTATATACATACTTTTATACAAAATAAAAACACAATTAGGAGATAAAAAAAAATCATTTTTTACCTGAAATCTGGAATTCCACTGCCTGTACTTATCCCAGCACCTGCCATTACAACAACATTTTTAACTGGTCCAATGCTGATGAAATGAGCGAGATCTTCTAGCGTTGATAACTTCCTAGTGGCACGAGCGCTGTGTGAGACATACACACGCTTTTTTGTGTTTGAACTTGAATTCCTATAATCCTGAGAACTACAATTATATAAATAACATTTACAATTTTTTTAACAATTAACATAGTCAAGAAAAAAAATTTTTGTTAAATATTTTGCATGGGTCATATAATATAAAACATACTACATATAATTATAAACATGTAAACCTTTTGGTTGCTTCTTTTCTGGTTCCAATGTTCAGTTTTGCCAAAGATGAAGTCAAGTCGTTGACATTTTTCTGTTTTTTCCTTCGCCTTCCTTTTTTCTTTGCTGTGGTTTGATCCGTTGATATATTTACAGAACTCAAACTAGCTTTCGCCTTCTTTTTAGAACCATGGGTCTTAAAACAGTTAAAGTTAATTAAGTTAAAACTTTTAAATTAGAAAATAAAAAAAACAAGTCTTACCTTTTTTGTGTTTGCAAAACTCTGTTTCTCCATTAAACCTACGAAGGACAAAAGCCTAGGCCTTTCTAATGATAAAACACTAGAAAGCATACGCCCAATATCTACTTATCTAGTTCTTATCATTGCACTTGAAGGTAAGGACGAAGTAAAACAAAAATTTACAAAATTTAATTTAACTTTAAATAAATGTTTTCATAACTTTATTGTAACAACCGCATGCTAGCGCAAAAGAGCGTTTCCCACGGTAATCCATAGACACTTCATACATAAATTATTAAATAATTTGCTAAACACTGCTATTTACAGCAAAATTTTATGATTTTTATTAAATTACAATATTTACAAAAGTACACGTCAGGATTTTTCTACTTAAATATTCACATAAATCTCAGTATGATATAATACAAATAAATTAACAAAGTAGCTAATATAGATTGATCTAAACAAAGGGACATGGCTATTATAAGCTGGCAGGCCAATGTAAATCTATTATTTTACAAAAAATTATCTTTTCAAACATCTTAATAACTTTCAACCCTAACACCATCACCAACGAATGCGTTTTGTCTATTAACACCAAGTCCAGGACCTACAATATTTTGGTTACTTCTCATCGGCGCCCTTACCAACTTCTCCACCAAGTTTTTAGCCTTATTTTCTGTAATAAAATGTTGCAATTGAAAAGAAATAAAATCCTATGCTTTAATATTGTTGCAAAAAATATTGTTTTTACGGTTATGTAACTAACCTGTTAATGGAAGACGTTTTTCTTGTCCTAACATTTTTGGTGGTTGCGTAATTGTCTTATAAGGACCATCTGTATCACTCGGATTTTCCTCATGAATAGGCTTGTCATTTCTAAACAATATAAAAACACCCTTTCTTTATTTTATACCATTGACATTAACTTTATGAAATATCACACTTACTTATTGTTTTTCGTTGGTTGAAGTCGTCTTGTTATAATATGAGATTCAGTTACTACTGAGCATTCTCGGGATGCTGAAGAGTTCTTTTCCTTTTAAATAATACATATTTGAGTATATGTAACCATATAAGTACAGAAATTTTATACTAGTTGTCAAAATATGTAAATAAAATACCGGTCGACTAGCTCTTGATGAGTTTTTCAGCCAATTATTGACCTTATCAGCCGGATCAAGAGTGTTGGCGTATGGAAATCTTTTTGGTCGTTTTCGGACGGTCCTTTCTGCTAATAAATGCTTCTTACTATCGGACCTAAAACACAGTAACAGTTTGATAACACTTCTAAACCTAAATCTTATCTTAAAATTGCAAAACAGTTTAATTTGACAGCAACGCAGAAACGTGCACTAAAAAATTTAAAATATTGATATTTAAATATTTTATTTTATAAAAACAATTTTAAAAATATTATTTATGAGACTTTAATTGACCCTGCTTTCTTGTCGATTGAATCCGAAGTTTCGTTGGACTCTTCAGTTATTCGAGTACATTCACGAAAATCCTGTGGAGCTCTTCCCAATCCTTTACCTTCATTGTCTGAATTTCTAAACACAATATTAACAGTACAAAAAAAGAAATATATTCTAATTTGAATAAAAGATATTCTTTAATTTAAATAAAAAATAGACGTTTTATCCCAGATTAGATAACCTTTAATGTAATAACTCTAAAATAGATAATAACATAAACGATTTGTACTACTTGATACATAATGACAACCACCCAATTTTAAATATAATTCTAACAACTTAGAACTTCTACTTACTCGTATGTACTTGGCAGCTCATATCCGTTTTTTTCATCTGATTCCGTGTTCTCATAACATCGTCGATTCCTGAAACTATTCAATATATTAGCTACCTCTTGAGGTTTAAAAACGACCGACTTTTCACGATCGTAAGAAGGGCGTGGATGATCAGAGTTTTTGTTCCGGACTTTGCTGATAATATCTAACGCCTCCTGTACAACATAGAAATGATAAATGGTAAATATATAAACGTTTAAAAATACAAAATATTAGGTAATATTAACACATGCTAAATTTATTTAATACAAACTAACATTACTAAATTTTTTTTTATCTTATTAAAGAGTTTCTATGCTGTGTAAAACTTTGTATAAATCTCACTTGTGATGTGACCGTATCTCCGTTACTTGGTCTCAAACTTAACAGATTATTAACAACATCTGCTGCTTCTTCAGCACTAAGCTCAATCCCTGCATCATATTCGTTAACATCGGGTAAATAGGTTTCGTTCAAATGTCCAGCCATAGGGATATGTGGTAGACTCATTTCCTCACGATGTGGGGTGCTGTATAAGTTAGGATTGAACTGGTCATATTGTGAAGGATTGTCGTGGTTTGAGTGATGTTCGTTGCCTTGGTAAGGGTTTCTATTGATCTCATTTATCCCAACTTAAACAATAAAGTTGAATATCTTATCTTATCGTAATGCAACCATGTTTGGCCAAAACTACATAACAAGGTTCACGCAATTAACAAAACCTTTAACTCAGACTTCAAGGCGAGCATTAGCTTATAAGTTTATCAAGTCTGAATTATATTTACATTGGTTTCTGTTGTCTTTAATTTGATTTAAGAGTTGCAATGCTGCATCAGGAGAATATTGACTTGAAAGTTTACCTGAAAAAGGTATTATAAAATCAAAGGTGAATAATATAGTGTATATATATTTTTTAAGTTCATCGATAAATTCCTATTTTTAACAATAAATACCTCAAAAATGAATTATGTAAAGAAAGCCATTAGCAAATATAATATACTTATATATTTATTTAATAATATGACTTTAATTAAATAAGTTGAACAACATACCTTGTAATGGAGTGGGAGATATATAAGAGCTCTTATCCTGGAAACCAATCTGTTCGTTCCCACTTAACGGAACATTCATTCTTCTGTAAAGTATAAATGATTTGTGGTTATCAAAATGTCAAGTACCATAACTTTAACTCAAAGCATAAAAAATATGATTTACATCATTCTAAAAAAATGTCTTCTGCTTACTTAAAAGGTTCTGCTTGTGGAGAGTGCATGTTATATGTAGGTGGCAAAATGGCGTTATTCATACTCCCTATATTACTTATATTGTTCATGTTGTTCATATGGTTCAAGGGTATCTTTCCCGTGCTGTTGTAAGTGTAACTTGTCCCATCTCTATAGGGTTCTTCATGATGCTTGAAAGGAAAATGTTTAACTAATTGTTTCAGCAACTTTTCAATTATTTATTTAACATACTATATTACTTAATTGATATAAAGATGAACAATAACTTTATATACAAATTCAAGTTTTAAATTATTATAATTTGTACAAGATCATAACGTTAAAGAAATGTGAAAATATTTATGATTCTATTTATTTTTTTACTTCTTCCATAATAACTTCTCCGCTCATGGGACGCAACCTGTGTCCGTTTCGGTGATTCCCCGCTGCAGAACTTTCGAACGAAGTTGTTTTCGAATGACATCTTCGCAATTTCCCTTAATGGAAAATATCGTTTATTAACCATATTTTAACAAAATTAAGAAATACAAAATACAAGCTCTTGTTCGAATAAAACATAAGGACGCAAGTCTTATTTAATAATTATACTGGCATTAAGTACTTAAATGTTAAAATCTAAAGTTATAAATTAAAAAAAAACATTTCGCCTCTCTTAAATCCCGTTATTAAGATCTTACTATAGGGCCGTTTGTTAACACTAACAACCTACAAATGAATGTTAAAGTACGTCGCTTTTAAACCTTGATTACATTAATTTATCAAGTGGAAAAAGCTATTTTCTTTTACCTTCTCCAGTATTGTGTGATTTTCGTGCTAAGTTCGTCATTTCTTTTTGCTCATTTTTTTCATCTCTTCGATTTTTCAACCAATAACAAAGGAACAAGGAAAGTATAATCGCAATCACCAACGCAACAAGAATAATTGATACAATAACTGGAAGTCTGCAATATTTAAAAGTTGAAAATTTATTATTTTTTAAAGAAGAATTTATTGAAAAAAATAAATCAATTTTTTTGCTCACCTTCCGTTGCTGTCATCATCTAAAAATAGTAAAAGTTTACAGATAGGAATTTTTTGAAGAAAAAATAGAATAAAGGTTTAAATATTTAATTAAAAGGCATTATAACTACTTTAATATTACCTGGTGGTGATGGTTGAGTTGTTATAATTGGCGACTGCGTTATGGCATCCACAACTAAAAAACATTACATTCAATTTTAGATTATGCTCTTTATTGATTTCTTTGCAGTAATTTGCATATTGTGACACCATTAATTGTTACCATCATTTTCTTTATCGTCATTTTTGCTTCCACCATTTTCTTCATCACCGCTATCTTCTTTTTCATTATCTTCAGAGGGAGGTGGAGTTGTTGTAATTATAAAAGGCTGGGTTGTTGTTTCTGGTGCAAATGCCGGCACTATAAAAAGCACATTTGTTTAAATATCACTTTTAAAGCAAGCGAAGGTTGGCACTAAAAAGATAGAGCATATAACGATACGTTATAAAAAAAAACATAGAAAAAAATAAATAAAAAAAATAACGGCTCCAGTGGAATATCATCTTGTTCAGCCCCCCTTATTACAATTCGTGCAGTGTACTTTGTAAACTTTTAAAGTAACTCTGCTTTCTATATTTAACTATAAAAATTGTTGTTTACATATTTTAACAATATTGTAACTCTAACCTGGTGTTTCACATCGATCACCAAGGAAATCATTCGGGCAACTACAAACAAAATCGATGTTTCTAGAATGACAGATTCCACCATTCTCACAAGGTTCGTCTTCACAACGATCAGGATCTAAAAAAGAAAATAACAACACTTAAAAAACATAAAAAATTACTGCAATTTAAAAGCGTTAATGTTAACCTTAAATATATATTTTATACACAAAAGCTTTCCTATGTATATTGTATGTTTTTTTTATATTTGCTTTGTTGTCATATTACATTAACTTTGGTCCCTAATTATAAGGTATATGTGATGCTATTGAAGCAGTATGCAAATTAAAAAAACTTTTAACCAAGAAAATGATTACTTATTTCACATAATTCGCCCTCGAATCCGTTTATACATTGACAAGTAAATCCATTATCTTCATCAACACATTCAGCTCCATGTTTACAAGGGTATGAAGCACATTCATCCTTGTCTGAAAATAAATCACAAATAGTCACAAAAAATAAACATTTTAATGCAAAAACTATAAGTTATTTATATGTGTATAGTATTCAGAAAAAAAACTTAAACAAATGTTGGTAAACTACAATTACGTAAGAAAATCACAAAAAGAGTTAACTTACTTATTTCGCAGTTAATGCCAGCATAAGCATCATGGCAAATACATTTGTAATACCCAGGATAGGTTTCACATGTTCCGTTGTTTAAGCAGGGATCAGAATCACAAACTACTTCGTCTGAGAGATCAACTAAAAAACACAAGCACAAATTAGTTCAAGTATATACATTTGTATCAAAACATTCTTATCTAGAATTCTACATATATTGCACTTTTAAAGTCTTGATATACTATATTGTCTTTATAACTTAACATTTTTTTTATCAAAAATATAATTTTTATTTATTATACACCAAGAGTAAGCTCACAAAACTTAGAATTTTTATTCACAGATTTTTACATTCAACAACTTACTTTCATATGTAAATTTAAATCCCTTCATGCTGTCAGATTCATCGCTGATAAATCCGATAATAAGAGGTCCGTACCCTGACAATACTCCATCGTTTATTTTATCCAAGCCCTCCCCGCAGTACCTTAATGTACAATTAATATTAGGTTTTAGCATTGATAGTAACACCACACCATACTATTAAAAGTTTTGTGGCTTCCAAGAGTCGTAGCAATCTAAGTTAGATTTTTGATTTACTTACTGCTGACATGCTTAACCAATTGGCAAAGTAAGGGTTAAGAAACGAAGTCAATGATATTCAAAACTGTGGTACTCAGACTTAGATTCACGATAAAAAATGATACACAAACAAACATAAAAAAGAAACTACGCAGCATATGTATGCTTCTGTTTTATTGAAATCCATACAAATAGCATTAGTAGCAAGCAAGCATGTGTAAGCCTAACTACAAAAGCCTGCAAACTATGTTAAAGCATTTGGAATTCGTGACAAAATCATGAAACAAATTAATTTGAAATTTATAACAAAGCTATCTGAAATGGTTACAATGAAACAGAAGCATGCAAAATGAATGAATAATATTAAATATCCAAGTTATTTATTTTTAAAGTGATTCAAGATTTCGCAATGAATTTCACGCATTTGATTTTATTAACAAGCATTTCTATATTTAAATTTGATTCGCATTTAAATTAGGTTTTAATAAATAACTAAGAAGCGCATAAACTATAAAGCCAGAACTGAAGCCTTTGGCGCAATACCCTAATACCTATCTGGCTTAGAATCACGAGAAGTTGCGTTAAACAGAACATTCAGAAAATCATATTTACAGTCTTCACTTTTCTCGATCGAAAATCGCTCAAAAACAACCTTGTAAAAATATTTGTACATAAATAATACTTACAAGATAAAAACTTGGCGTTGACATTTGAAATAAGCAAAGTTAATGTAAGCATTTCAGCCTTACAAACTAAATTAGCTCCACCCTAAACTTGCGATTTATGCAAAAAATCCAAGAATTTAGGTTCAACAAACGCTAAACCTACAAACAGATGCACGCATTTTTTACTTAGTCATTTTTTCGCTATAGGCTTAGGGCAAAACAACTTAAACGTCGGAGCGTTTTTTGCTTATTTCAAAAGTCAAAGTTCGCCGCAATTCCTGCTTACTTTTGTGGATCGTTTTTATTACTGGTAGCTTCGAATATAAACTGCAAAAAATCATATCTACAATTCTCACTGTTTTCCAGTGAAAAACGATCAAAAGTTACCTGGAATATTTAACGATTGAATAAAAAATATAAACTTGTTTATTTTGTATAGAACATACTTTGTAATTGTATCATGCCTTAAAATTAATTTACATTCAAATTAAAAAACAAGTAGAATCACTTACATAAAGTATACACTTTATATAAATAAAAAATAGTTTTTAAAAATTACATAGACAGTTCATTTTATCCTAAAAATACAAAAAAAAATTTTTTAGTCACAATTACTTACTGTAACTCTTCTGTTGGTTAGTATCCTATACGCACAGTTCTGATCGTTGGGGTAACTATCGGGGTAATTCGGGGACTCTACCATCCCAGATGGGTCATAAAACTCCTCCTGACAGGCGGGTTTTGGAGGTTCGGTGGGTTCTTCGGATTCGACGTCAGTTTGAGTTAAAACTAAAAATAAAAATATGCTGAAACGTGTGTTCTATTTAAATATAAGGATAAGCACATTAGTACAATTTTCTAAAATATTTTACTATTATATAATATATATATTAAAGCTTCCCACACGGGCTTAGATTTAAAAAATATAAAAAAAATTTTTTTTTTAATTATCTTTACTACTAACCCTCGGTTGGATAAATGAATAAAAATACGAATAGAAGTTTAATATAACTTTCTTTTGTTAGGAGCATTTTTTTAAGTCTTTTTTAATAGTTATCGCCTAAATAATTGTCTTTTATTTTAAATCTTTTACTTTACTGTTTTTTTTTAATTTACTTTAACTATTTCACTTTTATTTCGTTTAAGCGTAACCACAAATTACAAAAAGTGTCACCAATTATTCAGATCTTTTTTACGAATTAATATATCTATAATTTAAAATATAACAAAACTCTGCCTCGTAGCAACATATCTAATTAAAAATCAATATTTTAAACAAGATAAATAAATTTCAAGAACCCTCGACTTGTTATTGAACAAGTTTTGATTCAGAAAAACACGTGCTTGGCAATTACATATCATCCGTTCGCAATATATTTAGCCCTAGATTATAATATGAGAGTTATCAACCGCCTTTATATAACTGGTAAGCTGTAAATTTTGGTTGTATTTTCTTTTAAGTTTATATAAATACATAAATATAAACCTTTTTCATAGTGAGACCCTTTATTAAACTTTTTCTACGCAATTAAATCATTCTCTAATGTGAAATATACAAAAAATTTATTTTTCAATAACACATTATTTTATTTATAGTAATATTGAATCAAAATGCGGCTGTTACGTATATAGGTAACGTTGTCGTTTAAAAATATAATTTAAGAAGAATACATATTCACAAAAATCTACATCAAAAACAAGTTCGTTTTAACCAAAAACGACAGGTACAGCCATAGCCAGAATATACGAGAATATTTGAAGAATTGTTTGGCCGCAAGGTGATGATGCAGAGCCCGGAACAGCCGTTGTAGGACTCATAGGCAAGTTGGCATCATCAGCGTTGTTATTCATATCTCCTGGAGAAGGTGGCTCTGTTGTTGTTGTTGTTGTAATATTCAGACCAAGTAAAACTTTAAAAAAAATTAATCTATTTATTCATCTTTTTAATCTATATCTCGAATTGTTTTTTTAATTTGTTCAGCTGATTTTAAAATATTTAATAATGAACTTTCAATTGGCATTAGTGATCAGCAAAAATAAATAAAACCGTTTGTGCTGCACTTGAAGATATAAAATCAGTAAAAATTTATTTAAAGAATTTGAATAGTAGTACTCAGTAGCCCTGCTAAAAAATGCCGCGGATAAATTAAAAATGAAGTCCCATTTAATGAAAAATTCGTTAAATAATAAAACGTATTAAAGCTTATCTATGTTATCTTATAAACAGTATTATTAATCTCTTAATAAACAATAAGTGTTTACGTAAGACTTTATTTACCATCGACCAAAGATATTCTAGGTGGTGCCACACACTAAGATAAAAATATTACGCATTAGCAAATATTAGACAATACTTAAGAAATATAAAAGTCGAAATTTAGCATCAAACTAATTTAAACATTAAATTTTGAGAAGTTGTCTTATAAACTCACCTTGCCAGTTTGAATCAAACAAACAGCAGTAAGCATCAAAAAAATTACTCGATTCATTGTTGATTATATTCGATTTTTTACAAAAATCTTAAATTAATTAATTTTTTTAAATATCTTAAAGTACCTAATAATAAAATAGCCTTAAAATGATATGTGAAACTGGGCTAATAACTGTTCAGAATATAATTGATGTGTATATATATAGGATTTGAATTATGTAGATTGATTTTGTCGCAGAACAATTGTAACACGCGATCTATTTTCTTTTTTTTAGACTAAAATCATAACAGCTGACAAGTTAATCCAGGACATTACCGACAATACATTGTAAACTTATTTAATCTTGGATTAACCAAAGTTCAAAAAAATGTAAAACATCGGTATTTTGATAAGAATCAAAAAAAATATAATTTTATTATTATATTTCTGTTACTTCTTCCATAATAACTTCTCCGCTCATGGGACGCAACCTGTGTCCGTTTCGGTGATACCCCGCTGCAGAACTTTCGAATGAGGTTGTTTTTGAATGACATCTTCGCAACTTTCCTTAATAAAAAATAACGTTTAGTGAGCATGATTCAATAAAATCATTAATATAAAATACAAGCTTTTGTTAAAATAAAACATAAGGACGCAAGTCTTATTTAATAATTATACTGGCATTAAGTACTTAAATTTTAAAATCTAAAGTTAAAAATTAAAAAAAAAACATTTCGCCTCTCTCAAATCCCGCTATCAAGATATAACTATTAGGGCCGTTTGTTAACACTAACAACCTACAAATGAATGTTAAAGTACGTCGCTTTTAAACCTTGATTACATTAATTTATCAAGTGGAAAAAGCTAATTTCTTTTACCTTCTCCAGTATTGTGTGATTTTCGTACTAAGTTCGTCATTTCTTTTTGCTCATTTTTTTCATCTCTTCGATTTTTCAACCAATAACAAAGGAACAAGGAAAGTATAATCGCAATCACCAACGCAATCACCAACGCAACAAAAATAATTGATACAATAACTGGAAGTCTGCAATATTTAAAAGTTGAAAATTTTATAAAAAAATAAATCAATTTTTTTGCTCACCTTCCATTACTGTCATCATCTAAAAATAGTAAAAGTTTACAGATAGAAATTTTTTGGAGGGAAAATAGAATAAATGTTTAAATATTTAATTAAAAGGCATTATTAACTTCAATATTACCTGGTGGTGAAGGTGGAGTTGTTATAATTGGCGACTGCGTTATGGCATCCACAACTAAAAAACATTACATTCAATTTTAGATGATGCTCTATTTAATATTTCTTTGCAATAATTTGCATATTGTGAGACCATTGATTGTTACCATCATTTTCTTTACCGTCATTTTCGTTGCCATCATTTTCGGTATCGCCATTTTCTTTATCACCGCTGTCTTCTTTTTCGTCATCTTCAGAAGGAGGTGGAGTTGTTGTAATTATAAAAGGCTGGGTTGTTGTTTCTGGTGCAAATGCCGGCACTATAAAAAGCACATTTGTTTAAATATCACTTTTAAAACAAGCGCAGGTTGGC
Source organism: Corella eumyota (assembly GCF_963082875.1). Taxonomy (NCBI): domain Eukaryota; kingdom Metazoa; phylum Chordata; class Ascidiacea; order Phlebobranchia; family Corellidae; genus Corella; species Corella eumyota. The sequence goes on along the minus strand of NC_137495.1, from coordinate 2,652,820 downwards.
ACCAAAAAGATAGAGCATATAACGATACGTTATAAAAAAAAAATAGAAAAAAATAAATAAAAAAAATAACGGCTCCAGTGGAATATCATCTTGTTCAGCCCCCCTTATTACAATTCGTGCAGTGTACTTTGTAAACTTTTAAAGTAACTCTGCTTTCTATATTTAACTATAAAAATTGTTGTTTACATATTTTAACAATATTGTAACTCTAACCTGGTGTTTCACATCGATCACCAAGGAAATCATTCGGGCAACTACAAACAAAATCGATGTTTCTAGAATGACAGATTCCACCATTCTCACAAGGTTCGTCTTCACAACGATCAGGATCTAAAAAAGAAAATAACAACACTTAAAAAACATAAAAAATTACTGCAATTTAAAAGCGTTAATGTTAACCTTAAATATATATTTTATACACAAAAGCTTTCCTATGTATATTGTATGTTTTTTTTATATTTGCTTTGTTGTCATATTACATTAACTTTGGTCCCTAATTATAAGGTATATGTGATGCTATTGAAGCAGTATGCAAATTAAAAAAACTTTTAACCAAGAAAATGATTACTTATTTCACATAATTCGCCCTCGAATCCGTTTATACATTGACAAGTAAATCCATTATCTTCATCAACACATTCAGCTCCATGTTTACAAGGGTATGAAGCACATTCATCCTTGTCTGAAAATAAATCACAAATAGTCACAAAAAATAAACATTTTAATGCAAAAACTATAAGTTATTTATATGTGTATAGTATTCAGAAAAAAAACTTAAACAAATGTTGGTAAACTACAATTACGTAAGAAAATCACAAAAAGAGTTAACTTACTTATTTCGCAGTTAATGCCAGCATAAGCATCATGGCAAATACATTTGTAATACCCAGGATAGGTTTCACATGTTCCGTTGTTTAAGCAGGGATCAGAATCACAAACTACTTCGTCTGAGAGATCAACTAAAAAACACAAGCACAAATTAGTTCAAGTATATACATTTGTATCAAAACATTCTTATCTAGAATTCTACATATATTGCACTTTTAAAGTCTTGATATACTATATTGTCTTTATAACTTAACATTTTTTTTATCAAAAATATAATTTTTATTTATTATACACCAAGAGTAAGCTCACAAAACTTAGAATTTTTATTCACAGATTTTTACATTCAACAACTTACTTTCATATGTAAATTTAAATCCCTTCATGCTGTCAGATTCATCGCTGATAAATCCGATAATAAGAGGTCCGTACCCTGACAATACTCCATCGTTTATTTTATCCAAGCCCTCCCCGCAGTACCTTAATGTACAATTAATATTAGGTTTTAGCATTGATAGTAACACCACACCATACTATTAAAAGTTTTGTGGCTTCCAAGAGTCGTAGCAATCTAAGTTAGATTTTTGATTTACTTACTGCTGACATGCTTAACCAATTGGCAAAGTAAGGGTTAAGAAACGAAGTCAATGATATTCAAAACTGTGGTACTCAGACTTAGATTCACGATAAAAAATGATACACAAACAAACATAAAAAAGAAACTACGCAGCATATGTATGCTTCTGTTTTATTGAAATCCATACAAATAGCATTAGTAGCAAGCAAGCATGTGTAAGCCTAACTACAAAAGCCTGCAAACTATGTTAAAGCATTTGGAATTCGTGACAAAATCATGAAACAAATTAATTTGAAATTTATAACAAAGCTATCTGAAATGGTTACAATGAAACAGAAGCATGCAAAATGAATGAATAATATTAAATATCCAAGTTATTTATTTTTAAAGTGATTCAAGATTTCGCAATGAATTTCACGCATTTGATTTTATTAACAAGCATTTCTATATTTAAATTTGATTCGCATTTAAATTAGGTTTTAATAAATAACTAAGAAGCGCATAAACTATAAAGCCAGAACTGAAGCCTTTGGCGCAATACCCTAATACCTATCTGGCTTAGAATCACGAGAAGTTGCGTTAAACAGAACATTCAGAAAATCATATTTACAGTCTTCACTTTTCTCGATCGAAAATCGCTCAAAAACAACCTTGTAAAAATATTTGTACATAAATAATACTTACAAGATAAAAACTTGGCGTTGACATTTGAAATAAGCAAAGTTAATGTAAGCATTTCAGCCTTACAAACTAAATTAGCTCCACCCTAAACTTGCGATTTATGCAAAAAATCCAAGAATTTAGGTTCAACAAACGCTAAACCTACAAACAGATGCACGCATTTTTTACTTAGTCATTTTTTCGCTATAGGCTTAGGGCAAAACAACTTAAACGTCGGAGCGTTTTTTGCTTATTTCAAAAGTCAAAGTTCGCCGCAATTCCTGCTTACTTTTGTGGATCGTTTTTATTACTGGTAGCTTCGAATATAAACTGCAAAAAATCATATCTACAATTCTCACTGTTTTCCAGTGAAAAACGATCAAAAGTTACCTGGAATATTTAACGATTGAATAAAAAATATAAACTTGTTTATTTTGTATAGAACATACTTTGTAATTGTATCATGCCTTAAAATTAATTTACATTCAAATTAAAAAACAAGTAGAATCACTTACATAAAGTATACACTTTATATAAATAAAAAATAGTTTTTAAAAATTACATAGACAGTTCATTTTATCCTAAAAATACAAAAAAAAATTTTTTAGTCACAATTACTTACTGTAACTCTTCTGTTGGTTAGTATCCTATACGCACAGTTCTGATCGTTGGGGTAACTATCGGGGTAATTCGGGGACTCTACCATCCCAGATGGGTCATAAAACTCCTCCTGACAGGCGGGTTTTGGAGGTTCGGTGGGTTCTTCGGATTCGACGTCAGTTTGAGTTAAAACTAAAAATAAAAATATGCTGAAACGTGTGTTCTATTTAAATATAAGGATAAGCACATTAGTACAATTTTCTAAAATATTTTACTATTATATAATATATATATTAAAGCTTCCCACACGGGCTTAGATTTAAAAAATATAAAAAAAAATTTTTTTTTAATTATCTTTACTACTAACCCTCGGTTGGATAAATGAATAAAAATACGAATAGAAGTTTAATATAACTTTCTTTTGTTAGGAGCATTTTTTTAAGTCTTTTTTAATAGTTATCGCCTAAATAATTGTCTTTTATTTTAAATCTTTTACTTTACTGTTTTTTTTTAATTTACTTTAACTATTTCACTTTTATTTCGTTTAAGCGTAACCACAAATTACAAAAAGTGTCACCAATTATTCAGATCTTTTTTACGAATTAATATATCTATAATTTAAAATATAACAAAACTCTGCCTCGTAGCAACATATCTAATTAAAAATCAATATTTTAAACAAGATAAATAAATTTCAAGAACCCTCGACTTGTTATTGAACAAGTTTTGATTCAGAAAAACACGTGCTTGGCAATTACATATCATCCGTTCGCAATATATTTAGCCCTAGATTATAATATGAGAGTTATCAACCGCCTTTATATAACTGGTAAGCTGTAAATTTTGGTTGTATTTTCTTTTAAGTTTATATAAATACATAAATATAAACCTTTTTCATAGTGAGACCCTTTATTAAACTTTTTCTACGCAATTAAATCATTCTCTAATGTGAAATATACAAAAAATTTATTTTTCAATAACACATTATTTTATTTATAGTAATATTGAATCAAAATGCGGCTGTTACGTATATAGGTAACGTTGTCGTTTAAAAATATAATTTAAGAAGAATACATATTCACAAAAATCTACATCAAAAACAAGTTCGTTTTAACCAAAAACGACAGGTACAGCCATAGCCAGAATATACGAGAATATTTGAAGAATTGTTTGGCCGCAAGGTGATGATGCAGAGCCCGGAACAGCCGTTGTAGGACTCATAGGCAAGTTGGCATCATCAGCGTTGTTATTCATATCTCCTGGAGAAGGTGGCTCTGTTGTTGTTGTTGTTGTAATATTCAGACCAAGTAAAACTTTAAAAAAAATTAATCTATTTATTCATCTTTTTAATCTATATCTCGAATTGTTTTTTTAATTTGTTCAGCTGATTTTAAAATATTTAATAATGAACTTTCAATTGGCATTAGTGATCAGCAAAAATAAATAAAACCGTTTGTGCTGCACTTGAAGATATAAAATCAGTAAAAATTTATTTAAAGAATTTGAATAGTAGTACTCAGTAGCCCTGCTAAAAAATGCCGCGGATAAATTAAAAATGAAGTCCCATTTAATGAAAAATTCGTTAAATAATAAAACGTATTAAAGCTTATCTATGTTATCTTATAAACAGTATTATTAATCTCTTAATAAACAATAAGTGTTTACGTAAGACTTTATTTACCATCGACCAAAGATATTCTAGGTGGTGCCACACACTAAGATAAAAATATTACGCATTAGCAAATATTAGACAATACTTAAGAAATATAAAAGTCGAAATTTAGCATCAAACTAATTTAAACATTAAATTTTGAGAAGTTGTCTTATAAACTCACCTTGCCAGTTTGAATCAAACAAACAGCAGTAAGCATCAAAAAAATTACTCGATTCATTGTTGATTATATTCGATTTTTTACAAAAATCTTAAATTAATTAATTTTTTTAAATATCTTAAAGTACCTAATAATAAAATAGCCTTAAAATGATATGTGAAACTGGGCTAATAACTGTTCAGAATATAATTGATGTGTATATATATAGGATTTGAATTATGTAGATTGATTTTGTCGCAGAACAATTGTAACACGCGATCTATTTTCTTTTTTTTAGACTAAAATCATAACAGCTGACAAGTTAATCCAGGACATTACCGACAATACATTGTAAACTTATTTAATCTTGGATTAACCAAAGTTCAAAAAAATGTAAAACATCGGTATTTTGATAAGAATCAAAAAAAATATAATTTTATTATTATATTTCTGTTACTTCTTCCATAATAACTTCTCCGCTCATGGGACGCAACCTGTGTCCGTTTCGGTGATACCCCGCTGCAGAACTTTCGAATGAGGTTGTTTTTGAATGACATCTTCGCAACTTTCCTTAATAAAAAATAACGTTTAGTGAGCATGATTCAATAAAATCATTAATATAAAATACAAGCTTTTGTTAAAATAAAACATAAGGACGCAAGTCTTATTTAATAATTATACTGGCATTAAGTACTTAAATTTTAAAATCTAAAGTTAAAAATTAAAAAAAAAACATTTCGCCTCTCTCAAATCCCGCTATCAAGATATAACTATTAGGGCCGTTTGTTAACACTAACAACCTACAAATGAATGTTAAAGTACGTCGCTTTTAAACCTTGATTACATTAATTTATCAAGTGGAAAAAGCTAATTTCTTTTACCTTCTCCAGTATTGTGTGATTTTCGTACTAAGTTCGTCATTTCTTTTTGCTCATTTTTTTCATCTCTTCGATTTTTCAACCAATAACAAAGGAACAAGGAAAGTATAATCGCAATCACCAACGCAATCACCAACGCAACAAAAATAATTGATACAATAACTGGAAGTCTGCAATATTTAAAAGTTGAAAATTTTATAAAAAAATAAATCAATTTTTTTGCTCACCTTCCATTACTGTCATCATCTAAAAATAGTAAAAGTTTACAGATAGAAATTTTTTGGAGGGAAAATAGAATAAATGTTTAAATATTTAATTAAAAGGCATTATTAACTTCAATATTACCTGGTGGTGAAGGTGGAGTTGTTATAATTGGCGACTGCGTTATGGCATCCACAACTAAAAAACATTACATTCAATTTTAGATGATGCTCTATTTAATATTTCTTTGCAATAATTTGCATATTGTGAGACCATTGATTGTTACCATCATTTTCTTTACCGTCATTTTCGTTGCCATCATTTTCGGTATCGCCATTTTCTTTATCACCGCTGTCTTCTTTTTCGTCATCTTCAGAAGGAGGTGGAGTTGTTGTAATTATAAAAGGCTGGGTTGTTGTTTCTGGTGCAAATGCCGGCACTATAAAAAGCACATTTGTTTAAATATCACTTTTAAAACAAGCGCAGGTTGGCACCAAAAAGATAGAGCATATAACGATACGTTATAAAAAAAAAATAGAAAAAAATAAATAAAAAAAATAACGGCTCCAGTGGAATATCATCTTGTTCAGCCCCCCTTATTACAATTCGTGCAGTGTACTTTGTAAACTTTTAAAGTAACTCTGCTTTCTATATTTAACTATAAAAATTGTTGTTTACATATTTTAACAATATTGTAACTCTAACCTGGTGTTTCACATCGATCACCAAGGAAATCATTCGGGCAACTACAAACAAAATCGATGTTTCTAGAATGACAGATTCCACCATTCTCACAAGGTTCGTCTTCACAACGATCAGGATCTAAAAAAGAAAATAACAACACTTAAAAAACATAAAAAATTACTGCAATTTAAAAGTGTTAATGTTAACCTTAAATATATATTTTATACACAAAAGCTTTCCTATGTATATTGTATGTTTTTTTTTATATTTGCTTTGTTGTCATATTACATTAACTTTGGTCCCTAATTATAAGGTATATGTGATGCTATTGAAGCAGTATGCAAATTAAAAAAACTTTTAACCAAGAAAATGATTACTTATTTCACATAATTCGCCCTCGAATCCGTTTATACATTGACAAGTAAATCCATTATCTTCATCAACACATTCAGCTCCATGTTTACAAGGGTATGAAGCACATTCATCCTTGTCTGAAAATAAATCACAAATAGTCACAAAAAATAAACATTTTAATGCAAAAACTATGTTATTTATATGTGTATAGTATTCAGAAAAATAACTTAAACAAATGTTGGTAAACTACAATTACGTAAGAAAATCACAAATAGAGTTAACTTACTTATTTCGCAGTTAATGCCAGCATAAGCATCATGGCAAATACATTTGTAATACCCTGGATAGGTTTCACATGTTCCGTTGTTTAAGCAGGGATCAGAATCACAAACTACTTCGTCTGAGAGATCAACTTAAAAACACAAGCACAAATTAGTTCAAGTATATACATTTGTATCAAAACATTCTTATCTAGAATTCTACATATATTGCACTTTTAAAATCTTGATATACTATATTGTCTTTATAACTTAACATTTTTTTTATCAAAAATATAATTTTTATTTATTATACACCAAGAGTAAGCTCACAAAACTTAGAATTTTTATTCACAGATTTTTACATTCAACAACTTACTTTCATATGTAAATTTAAATCCCTTCATGCTGTCAGATTCATCGCTGATAAATCCGATAATAAGAGGTCCGTACCCTGACAATACTCCATCGTTTATTTTATCCAAGCCCTCCCCGCAGTACCTTAATGTACAATTAATATTAGGTTTTAGCATTGATAGTAACACCACACCATACTATTAAAAGTTTTGTGGCTTCCAAGAGTCGTAGCAATCTAAGTTAGATTTTTGATTTACTTACTGCTGACATGCTTAACCAATTGGCAAAGTAAGGGTTAAGAAACGAAGTCAATGATATTCAAAACTGTGGTACTCAGACTTAGATTCACGATAAAAAATGATACACAAACAAACATAAAAAAGAAACTACGCAGCATATGTATGCTTCTGTTTTATTGAAATCCATACAAATAGCATTAGTAGCAAGCAAGCATGTGTAAGCCTAACTACAAAAGCCTGCAAACTATGTTAAAGCATTTGGAATTCGTGACAAAATCATGAAACAAATTAATTTGAAATTTATAACAAAGCTATCTGAAATGGTTACAATGAAACAGAAGCATGCAAAATGAATGAATAATATTAAATATCCAAGTTATTTATTTTTAAAGTGATTCAAGATTTCGCAATGAATTTCACGCATTTGATTTTATTAACAAGCATTTCTATATTTAAATTTGACTCGCATTTAAATTAGGTTTTAATAAATAACTAAGAAGCGCATAAACTATAAAGCCAGAACTGAAGCCTTTGGCGCAATACCCTAATACCTATCTGGCTTAGAATCACGAGAAGTTGCGTTAAACAGAACAATCAGAAAATCATATTTACAGTCCTCACTTTTCTCGATCGAAAATCGCTCAAAAACAACCTTGTAAAAATATTTGTACATAAATAATACTTACAAGATAAAGATTTGGCGTTGACATTTGAAATAAGCAAAGTTAATACAAGCATTTTAGCCAAACCAACTAAATACACTTAATTTAAACTTGTTGTTTAGACTAGATATCCAAGTATTTAGGTTCAACAAACGCTAAACCTACAAACAGATGCACGCATTTTTTACTCAGTCATTTTTTCGCTATAGCCTTAGAGCAAAACAACTTTAACGTCGGAACGTTTTTTGCTTATTTCAAATGTCAAAGTTTGCCGCGATTCCTTCTTACTTTTGTGGATCGTTTTTATTACTGGTAGCTTCGAATATAAACTGCAAAAAATCATATCTACAATTCTCACTGTTTTCCAGTGAAAAACGATCAAAAGTTACCTGGAATATTCAACGATTAAATAAAAAATATAAACTTGTTTATTTTGTATAGAACATACTTTGTAATTGTATCATGCCTTAAAATTAATTTACATTCAAATCAAAAAACAAGTATCTTCACTTACATAAAGTATCCACTTTATTTAAATAAAAAATAGTTTTTAAAAATTACATAGACAGTTTATTTTATTAAAAAAAAATCAAAAAAGTTAATTATTTTAGTCACAATTACTTACTGTTACTCTTCTGTTGGTTAGTATCCTATACACACAGTTCTGGTCGTTGGGGTAACTATCGGAGTAATTCGGGGACTCCACCATCCCAGATGGGTCATAAAACTCCTCAAGACACGCGGATTTTGGAGCTTTAGTGGGTTCTTCGGATTCGACGTCAGTTTGAGTCAAAACTAAAAAATAAAAGTATGCTGAAACGTGTGTTCTATTTAAATATAAGGATAAGCACATTAGTACAATTTTCTAAAATATTTTACTATTATATAATATATATATTAAAGCTTCCCACACGGGCTTAGATTTAAAAAATATAAAAAAAATTTTTTTTTTAATTATCTTTACTACTAACCCTCGGTTGGATAAATGAATAAAAATACGAATAGAAGTTTAATATAACTTTCTTTTTTTAGGAGCATTTTTTTAAGTCTTTTTTAATATTTATCGCCTAAATAATTGTCTTTTATTTTAAAACTTTTACTTTATTGTTTTTTTTTAATTTACTTTAACTATTTCACTTTTATTTCGTTTAAGCGTAACCACAAATTACAAAAAGTGTCACCAATTATTCAGATCTTTTTTACGAATTAATATATTTATAATTTAAAATATAACAAAACTCTGCTTCGTAGCAACATATCTAATTAAAAATCAATATTTTACAAGATGAATAATTTTCAAGAACCCTCGACTTGTTATCGAACAAGTTTTGATTCAGAAAAACACGTGCTTGGCAATTACATATCATCCGTTCGCAATATATTTAGCCCTAGATTATAATATGAGAGTTATCAACCGCCTTTATATAACTGGTAAGCTGTAAATTTTGGTTGTATTTTCTTTTAAGTTTATATAAATACATAAATATAAACCTTTTTCATAGTGAGCACACCCTTTATTAAACTTTTTCTACGCAATTAAATCATTCTGTAATGTGAAATATACAAAAAATTTATTTTTCAATAACACATTATTTTATTTATAGTAATATTGAATCAAAATGCGGCTGTTACGTATATAGGTAACGTTGTCGTTTAAAAATATAATTTAAGAAGAATACATATTCACAAAAATCTACATCAAAAACAAGTTCGTTTTAACCAAAAACGACAGGTACAGCCATAGCCAGAATATACGAGAATATTTGAAGAATTGTTTGGCCGCAAGGTGATGATGCAGAGCCCGGAACAGCCGTTGTAGGACTCATAGGCAAGTTGGCATCATCAGCGTTGTTATTCATATCTCCTGGAGAAGGTGGCTCTGTTGTTGTTGTTGTTGTTGTTGTAATATTCCGACCAAGTAAAACTTTTAAAAAAATTAATCTATTTATTCATCTTTTTAATCTATATCTCGAATTGCTTTTTTAATTTGTTCAGCTGATTTTAAAATATTTAATAATGAACTTTCAATTGGCATTAGTGATCAGCAAAAATAAATAAAACCGTTTGTGCTGCACTTGAAGATATAAAATCAGTAAAAATTTATTTAAAGAATTTGAATAGTAGTACTCAGTAGCCCTGCTAAAAAATGCCGCGGATAAATTAAAAATGAAGTCCCATTTAATGAAAAATTCGTTAAATAATAAAACGTATTAAAGCTTATCTATGTTATCTTATAAACAGTATTATTAATCTCTTAATAAACAATAAGTGTTTACGTAAGACTTTATTTACCATCGTCCAAAGATATTCTAGGTGGTGCCACACACTAAGATAAAAATATTACGCATTAGCAAATATTAGACAATACTTAAGAAATATAAAAGTCGAAATTTAGCATCAAACTAATTTAAACATTAAATTTTGAGAAGTTGTCTTATAAACTCACCTTGCCAGTTTGAATCAAACAAACAGCAGTAAGCATCAAAAAAATTACTCGATTCATTGTTGATTATATTCGATTTTTTACAAAAATCTTAAATTAATTAATTTTTTTAAATATCTTAAAGTACCTAATAATAAAATAGCCTTAAAATGATATGTGAAACTGAGGTAATAACTGTTCAGAATATAATTGATGTGTATATATATAGGATTTGAATTATGTAGATTGATTTTGTCGCAGAACAATTGTAACACGCGATCTATTTTCTTCTTTTTAGACTAAAATCATAACAGCTAACAAGTTAATCCAGGACATTACCGACAACACATTGTAAACTTATTTAATCTTGGATTACCCAAAGTTCAAAAAAATGTAAAACTTCGGTATTTTGATAAGAACCAATTCATGTCTTCGTTGTGAAGTGTAAAATCTTAATGTTTGTCGCCACAATTTTAAACACAGACAGATACAACGTCTAATCCCTATAGAATGTTTAAACAAGACTTAAAGCTTATAAAAGATATATGACTTTTAACTTCGTTTTTAACACTACACATAGTAACTAAACTAATTGTTTGTTTAACAATATTGTAATATTTATAGTTAAAGTACATAGCTTGTCCACATTCTACTGTCAACTCCATACTACCACAAAAACCTAATTCTTTACCTAAATTTATTAACTGACGACCTATAGACAGGCTGTTAACTTGTGAAATGATTTATGTAGTGTATATTAATCTGTTAAATGTTTTACAAATGTGTTTTTTCAAACCCCATAAGTGAAAATGGAAAGTGTTGATCGTTGTTTTAGCTGTGCCCCGGTAATTAGCCGGATTTAATTAAGATTTCGACCGGAAACGTCAATGACGACTTTCTAGTTTATTTTTTATAATTGCACCAACAACGTACTTAAATATAGGCACCATATTACGAAGCTAAAACTAACGAAGTAGATTTTATATTTTAAAAATAGTACTTTAAGTTTTCTTAACGTACGAATGTTTCCAACAAGAAATTAAATATTATCGAAATTTTAGACAGGTATTATGTTAGTTGTAATTAGTTTAACACAGTTCCTTAACGTTCACATAGATAGTTAAATAAATGAAGAAATATAATAGTTTAATAAATAGCGTCATCAGTTCACTAACCTATAACTAATAGAACAATATATTTTGATATCTATCTATATTACAACATATAAAAATCAACCAATAAATATAAACTAATCACTTTGGAGGATCCCTTGCAGAATATTTTTCTCCGATGAGCTTTTATTGACAGGGGTAAAAGTGGGTAAGATTGGAGTCATTGGAGCAAGCAAATGTGACCCTAAAATTTAACAAATAACAAAAAATATAACTTGATTATGTTTCTCTATAATTTTTTTTCGAATTAAAAATATTCAAATTTAAATTTACCCTGTGCTGTGGTTGATGGGGGTAGTAAAGGGTTATACCTTCCAGCAACAGTTGATCTAGTTGGGACATCACTCCAAGGGGGGTTAAAAGCTGGGGTTGGAATTCCTGGGTCAAAAAAAATTATTTTGTTTACAATATTTTTAAAATTATAAGCATATATTTATTCAATAATGTAAATAAGGTAAAAATTATTGAATATCACAGTTAAAATATACCGATGATACTAGAAATATACACAACTCAAAAGGATTTAAACCTTAAAACAAAATACCTTCAGCTGCTAGTTTTCTTTGGTTCATTTTCCTCTGTGATTCGTTTACCATTAAAGTGGTTGGCAACTTGGCAGATGGAGTCATTTTCGTCGACTCATTTTCGAGAAATTTCACAAACATGTCGGTAAAACTTGAGTTCAAATCAGGCTGGGGTCGAGGTGATGTAGTGGGGGTAACCGGGGTGCTTCCCCCTCCACGTCCCCATGACAACCAACCTCTGGTCCACCCTTGTTTGCTCGCATCCGGATGCAGTTTTTCTTCTTCTTCCTAAAATTTCAAAAATCAAAAAATTTTGATCATGAGAAAGAAATCAATAATTTTGAAAAAAAACAAAAAGTTTAAACAACAGCCCATTAAATTTTTATTTTTCATGTTATTACAAAACAATGCTCTACCTTAGAAAATCCAATAACTGAAGAAATTAGTCGAACAACATCATTTTGTTTGTTAGCTGGAGATGCAAAATACCCCATAAATAAATTCTTTACTAATTGTCTGCAAAATAAAATTAACAACCCATAAAAAAAGTTTTAGAAAATATGTAAAAGATTTATAGGCAAAAATAATTTAAGATTTTGTGAAAGTTTTTGTTTCTTACCTGTCAATCATGTTTTCAGTTTTTGAGTTAATTTCATGGAGTTTGTCGTGAAGTTCATCCAGTTCAAGCTGTTTTTCTGAAACTATTTAAAAATCTTAATTTCAAACTTTTTTTTGCGTAGTTTTTTACCAATTTACTATTCCTTTACTTATTTTCACACTATCTGGTACAGTTGCTTTTGCGTGGCTAGGTGGAATGCACTTGAAACTGAGTGAAAATAAGACCTCCAATCAGTTCCTAATGCAGTAAGCCCAGCGACACGCTCAATTTTTAAAGTTGTTAATTTCTAAAAACTTTCTAATCCCAGTTGAAATTGTGATGTCATAATGATGTTTGTTAATCACAGATTGCCAGCTGAGATTACAGAGTAACAGAATTGTTATGAAAATAAAAACCAAACTAAAATAAAAATTATAATTTTTTTTAAATTATAAAAATTTAAACAAAAAAATAAATTCTCTAAAAATAAAAAAGCAACCAAGCAAAAAAAAAAAATTTTCTTGATTATTAGAAAAAAATTTTAAATAAAAACCCGAAAATGATAAAAAATAAAAGATGTTAGTGTGACAGACGCTTTGTTTAAATCCCGGCAAGCTCTTGTGATTGTGACATCACAGTTGCCTGCAGAGATTACACAACACGCCACAGCAAAATCAAAAACATGACAAAAATAAAAACAAACAAAAAAAAAGAAAAATTCCAAAATCCAAAAAGTAGCCTCTCAAAATTTGCCAAAAATTCTAAAAACTTAAAAAAAAAATTTAATAAACATAATTATATATTTACCAAGTTCTTTAAGGTTATCTATACTTTGCTCTTTTATTTCAAGCTGTTCGTTCAAGCGTGATGCAGATTCCAGTGCAATATTCGCTTCTTCCAATTTAGCCTAAAAAACAATATTTGAAAATCAACGTATATGTATCACATAAGGCTTTTTGTTTTTTATTTTTCTAATGCATAACTATATTTTTAATCATATTATTTAAATTAATTGAGAGCCCATGGTGGCAACTCTTAAATATTATTTGCCTCTGATAATTAACCCACAGAAACAGCAAGTTTTTCATTTTGTAAGGCTGTAAATTGGACTTATATATTTATATCGGTCACTAATCTCCATTATATATAGAGAATTACCATTGCAAATGTTTGGGGTTCTTAGTTTACAATACCTGTAGTTGTGCAGTTTGTTGTACAGCAGCTTCAGCTTGTTGACATGTTGCATAATATTGTTGGTTGATTTTTTCCACACGAGCAGCATAAGTGGCTGCCTCTTCTCGTTGCATCCTTTCAGCTGCTGATTGGAGTTGTTGTAATGCTGCTGCATATTTCTGGCTCTGCTCTTGTGCCATCTAGTGATTATTAGAAAAAAAATCTTAAATTTTTGATAAAAATTAAATAAATCAAAAAAGAGCCAAAAAAACAGAAAATAAATAAAATGTCAATTGAATATCGCAAGTTTGATTGCTTCTAAATTATTTTAAAGAAACAGATACAAAATTAGACTTAGAATTTTATGGAATGTAAAATTATAATTAAAAATGTAATATTAAACTTATATACCTGACAATCTAATATTGCTTGATCTCGTTTTGCTATTGTTGATCTTAATTGTTCCTGTAGGCTTTCTACTTGTTGTTGTGTCTGTAGACCTTCTTGTTTAATTGATTGTTGGTTGTTTTGGAGCTGGTTTAACCTCGTTCGAAGCTGGTTTTCTCGTTCTTCTGATAACATCGCTTCTTGAGTGTAGGTTTCCTCAACCTTAAGAAAAATTAAGTAAATAATTTAGATAATACAGGGTCAATCCCTACTGCCGGCAAGTCCTAAAACTTTTACAGCAGGCGTTTAAATTACTTGCTTACCCTAACAAACTTAAAGTTTAATTTAAACTGGTTGATGGTACAAAAGTTACTCTATGCTTAGGCTATATAGTTAACCTAATTAGTTTTTAAAAATTGATAAAGAAAAGTAAAATATTTTTTTAATAATATTTACCTGTAAGAGATGGTTTCTTAGCCTTTGTAGTTCAGATTGTAGTTTCAATTCCTTATCTCTTAGTTGTCTGGTTTCATCTCCACTACGTTGAGACTCTAACTGCTTCTGTTTTAGTGTCAGTAAAATCTAAAAACAAAGATTAAAATCTAAAAATGATGATTAAAATAATAAAGAATGCCATATAATGCTACTTTATTTTAAAATAATACTTTTTTTGTTCTTTATATTATAAGGTACAAACAAATACCTGATCACGCTCATGCTTTGCATTCATTGCAGATTCTTTTGCACGATCCAATTCATCCAAATATTTCTGACTTTCGCTTTCCTTACCCTAGAACAAAAACAAAATTTGTAAAAAAATCATTTTTTTTAAAGATAAATAACAACACTTGAGTAGTTAGTAAAGTTATGTAACCATTTAATGAGTTGTTTATTACAAAAATATTTTTTTTTAAATGTTAAATACTTTTTCGTGTTCTTTTAGGATAAGATTTAAAGTTGAAGATTTTTCTTTTAAAGTTTCGTTTTCATATTCTCTTTCCTTCAACAACACTGAGAGTTGAGCATTTGTCTCCTACAGAAACATCAAATAAAAAAGCAAATAAAATTACATTTCATACACATTTAAAATGTCTAAAAATAGTGAAAAGTTTGTTTATTAAATTTAGGTTTTTAAAAATACCCGAAATCTTGCTATGTTACATTAAATAGTGAATAATGACAAAATTTATTTTATATTTACCTGAAATGCAAGAGATTCATTTTCTTTTTCTTGTTTGATTTTTTCAATTTCATTTATTCTAACTCTCATTGTTTCAGCTTCTTTAGTGGCATTAGAAACCTATTAAGTTAAATACAATTATTCAATTTACTAACAGACATTGGAAAATTATATACCAAATGAAATAGTTAAACATATACAATCAAAAAAGACATTGGTAAGTGTTTCAAAACACTTCAAACCAAGAATCAAACCAATAACATCAAGTATTTAAAAAAATATATAAACATTAGACAGACAGTATAGTAGAAATTGTTATTATAATAATAGATTGCTTATTACCAGCAGCCAGTAAGAATGAAACTCACAACCTCAGGTAACAAAAACCTTATTAAATTACCTGTTCTCTTAGGTTTTCCACAGATTTTTTCAAGATTGAAACCTTGGTTGTTTTTTGGTTCAACTCAGTTGTTATTTGTTTTATTTCTTCTTTACATTGATGAAGTAAAATATCTTTTTCACGAATATCAGACAACAATTTCTGATTCTAAAAATAATATTAGATTTTTATGGTAAATATATTGTATTTATACAATAGTATAGCATATAGTAGGCTTTGTTTTGTATTTTTTGTATCAAAATCTCAATTTTAAACATGTCCAAATTTAAAACACATATTCAGCAAATAATGAAGTTATTATAGAAATGACAAATTACAGATAACAAAAAATAATAACCTTTAAATATAATAACTTGCACTAAGAATTGTATAATTGTAATTATTTTTCTTTTTTTAAAGTTATTTTTGACTGTAATCTACCTTTGCCATTTCTCCTTTACTTTGTCCTCTACTTTCAGTTAACAAAATATCTTTCTGCAGCAAAGATTCACTTTTCCTCTCCAACATTGACTCGAGTTCACTAACACTTCTTAAACTTTCACCGTTCGTGGTAGTTTGTGGTGGTTCATGGTTACTTGCAGTTGATTTTAGTTGCTCTACTGAATCAATTTCAATTTTTGAGAGTATGATCTCTTTTGTTTCCTAAAATGATTTGAAAAATAAATAAATTCAAATTAAATTTTACAAATAAATGGTTAAATATTTTAATCTAAATGCCCATTTAAACATAGTATTAGCTATTTGGTAATAGTAGACTTTTTTAGTTAAGTATACCTCTAAATGATTGGCAGTTTCTTTAAATCGATTCAATTCTTTCTTCATGTTATTCAACTTCATTTCAATTTGTTCGTAATCATGAACCAGGTTACTATATCTGATCTGAAGGTTGCAATTCTCTGCTGAATCATGATCTGATGACTCTGCAACCTTGGAAGCTTTCTCTTGCCAGTCTAAGACTTCTTTTTGTTTGGCGTTGATCAACGTTACAAGGTGATTCCGTTCGTTAAGAAGCTGGTGAATCTGTAGAGATATAGAGTGGCATATGTTGCAAAAATAGTGATTTATTTTGTACTTTCTATAACCAAGTTTTAAGTTTATTTTATTGTGGTTTATTACAACAAAAAAGCAATGCAAATTTTGCTTATTAAAAATACAGTTACAATGTTTTGAAAAAAAACATGCTTATATGCCATTTACTTTAATTTACAGAATATATTTCAAAACTTTGTAATGATTTAACTAACCTGTTGATTCATTGTTTCTCTATCTCTTAACAAAGCAGGGATTTGAGCCAACTCTACACTTTGATTTCCACCACCATCTAAACAAAATCAAAATCATAAAAAATAAATTAAAGCCTTTATAATCATTTTGTTAAATATCTTTATGTGTTATCGAAAATTTGTACATTTCAAATTTTCTTAGCTTACCTTTAGCGTCTTGTTGCATAACATCAAGTAAGGTTTGACATTTTAGTTTTAGAGATTCAATCTCAAGGTCTTTCTCACTTATAAGGTTGGACAATCTTGTTACAGTTTCTTTTGTCATTTCTACATCCATTCCTCCATACTTCTCCATCATTTGCTGGTTCTCAGTTTGTACCTACAGACAAAAATACTTTAATAATGCGTAAGTCTGATGTTTAGAAATGCTAATTTTTTGACATGGTTCCAAAAAAAGTTATATAGTAAAATATATAACAGTAAAAAAATTTGCATAAATAAAATATTAGACTAAAGTAAACATAAGCAATAGCTTAGTAACAAATATGACATCCGAACAAACCAAATTAAAACAAAAAATACTAAAAAAATATTTTCTGGTTACTAACTACCCAACTATTTAGATAATTTTTTCTACCTTCAACAAAGCAGTTTTCCCTGCAGCAACACTGTCCATCATTTTATGAAGTTCATCTTTGAGTTGTCGATTTTCCCTCGTTTTCTCTGATACAACCGATAATATTTGAGATTTCTCATCATCTAATAACTTACATTTGGCTTCAAGGTCGTCTGTGTTGTTGGAATTTCCTAGTTTTGCTCGCAAGTTGGTGATTATCGCATCACGCTCTAAAAAATAAGTAAAAAGTATTAATATTTTGTATAAAAAGTAACAATTTTTTTTTTATTTACGGCATCTTTATAAATAATAGTTTTTCCCTAACTAATTAAACTTTCAATTTGTAAATATAAAGTGACTATTCCCTTACTAGTTAATATTAATTGTTAAGATTGATTTAAGCTCCTTTAATATTGGATTTTACAAAGTATAAAACACATCAACTAACCTCTTATTATTTCCAACAACGACCCAATATCTTCCTTGGAAAGATCAGTTTTCTCTAACTCACCAAAATCTTTGATTTCCTCAAGAATTTCATGAACATTATTGGTGATTCTTGACTCAGTTTGAGTAGAGTTTTTAAGTCTCTCAATTTCAGACTCAAGATTTGCGACTTTTGATCTGTAGTCTTGGAGTGATGATATATCTGAGATTAAAGCTTGATTTTTTTGCGATAAAGTCTCAATTTGAGACATGTGCAAAGCATTTTGAGCAACTTTCTCTGATTCAAAGTTGAGAATATTCTCAGAGTTGGATTTTTGGAGCTCTGTAATTTTTTCATTTAAAACAACAAAAATCTCAGATTGGGAATCGATTTCTCGTTCGAGTTCTTTAATAGTTGTTTCTTTTGAAACTAGAAGTTTACCATTTTCTTGATTTATTTGCTCAAGTTTATTGTTAGACTCTTGTGCAGATGCCAAGTTATTTTGCAGATTTGTAATTTGCTCCAGTAAATTTTTGGAGTAGGTTTCTGAGTCCAAATTATGAGTGTTGGTAAGATTTTCTATTTCAGTAACTTTTTGTTTTAAATTTTCTTCCAAGTTTGCGACAACTTTCGTCAATTCATTTTTCTCTTCCTCATTCTTTATAAATTGGTCGTTTAAATAATTTAGTTTTTCTTGTAACTCAATGTTTTTAGCTTTTGAATTTGTAACATCAGTGTTAAGATGAGTATTGGATGATTTAAGTTCAGTTAAATTTTGCTCTAGTTTTGAATTTAATTCTTTGGTTTTATTCATTTCAAAAACTTGATCTTCCAACTCTCTGACATTTTTTTCAAACTTAAAAATATTTTCGTTTTCATTCTCAATATTTAATTCTTTTAAATCATTTTTTAATTTTTCAGTAGTTGTCTCAAAATCAACAATTTTAGCTTTAAACCTTAAATTTGTGTCTTCTAAATTATATTTTGATTCCTGTAACTCAAAATTTTCTTTTTCAAGTTGTTGATTTTTGTTTGAAAACATCACAAGTTCATTTTCCTTGGATGAAATCTTATTTTTTAAAGCACAATTTTCTTGTTTAAAATTCCCTGCTTCGATTGAGTTATTTTTAATTTCATTTTGAAGTAAAGAAATTTGTTCATTTAATCTTGATATTTCATGTTCTTTATTGCTTACAATATCAGGTAAATGATTATCGGAAGATTGTTGTTTATTTTCTTCAATGATCGTCACAAGAGCATGCTTATCATTATGTTGTTCTTCATCTTCACATTCTCCTTTTGGAGGATCAACATCCGGACTTTTTAACTCCTCCAAGAGATCCTTTAATTCCATTTTCTCTTGCTCCAATTTTTCTAAAGTGATCAAATATTCCTTCTTCAATTCCTCCACTTTCCTCTTAGTTGTGACTTGATCTTCCTCCAGCTTCCTTCTAGATTCCTCCATCTCCAAGAACCTTCGTTCAGCACTCTCTAGCTCACTCGTGTGGCTTAAAACCTCAGTTCGCAACCTCTCGACCAACTCTTCATTTTCGGTTTCAATCTCAAGGATTTTTATACTAATTTCATCGTTTTCTTCATTCATGGATTCCAGTTGAGATTTTAAAGTTTTAATTAAAGTTTTGGATTTCATGCTTTCATCCTCAAATACTTTAGTTTTTTCTTTTAAATTTTTGTTTTCTTTTTCCAGTTCTTCTAAATTTTTGACCAAATTCTCAGAGTTAAAATTAATTTCTTCAAATTCAGTTATTTTTTCTTGTAAACTTTGATTTTCTATTTTTAAAGTCTCTATATTAGTTTTTGAAATTAAACAATTTTCATTAATTTTTTGTTGTAAAATTTCTTTTTCATTTTCCAGGGTTGCCAAATTGGTCTCAAGATTTTCAACTAAATTTAATGAGTCTAAGTTCTTTTCATCACAAGTTGTAATTTTTTCTTGAAAACCCTGATTTTCTGTTTCTAAAACTTGTATTTTGGTTTTGAGGTCGTTTACCAAAGTGAGTGAGCTTAAATTTTCTGAGTTTGAGTTCTTTAAAATCAAGTTTTCATTTTCCAGAGTTGCCAAATTATTTTTTAAATTATTTTCAGATGTTTCAAAAATCCAAATTTTGTCTCGAACTTCTGTAAGACTTTGACTCAATTTTTCATTTTCGATTTTTAGAGTTTCCAATTCAGTTTTAAGTTGCACATTTACGTCTTCTTTTTCTTTTAATTCAAATTTAAGGGTAACACTCTCACCACTCACTTGGTTTGACTCAGTTAACATTTTTTCCAAACTTGAAATTGTTTCAGAAAGTTTAAAATTTTCTTCATCTTTAGATTTAACTTCAATATTAGCAAGATCAACAGCTTTTTGTAGCGACAACTTTTCATCCTACAGCAATGGAATACTAGTTTTTATGGTTTAAAAGTGAAAATTGATATTAATGGTTATTAAAAAAAATTACGATTAAGGTTTTATTTTTATCAAGTTAAAATGAAAAAAAAATTGAAAAAGATGAACTCAAAAATCTACTAACCTGTAGTTCTTTTATTTTGTTGTTAAGTTGATCCCGGATTAAAATGATCTGCATCATTTCTTCCTGATGTTGAACATCCAGACTCTCCACTGCATCATTTAAACCATCTCTCTCTTCTCTAAAAACAAGAAAATATTTAACAATTCTATGCCTGGATTTTTAACTTTTTTGGACACTTTTTCGACACTCTATCAGAAATTTGCCCCTTTTATAAATCTTTTTCTTTAAATATCATAACAAAATAATTATTTTTGTGTAAGTGTGTTACTTTTATTATTTTTAATCAGTAAATTTTTGTTCAGAGCAAATAGTAACCCCCATAAAATAGGCCATAATAGATTTTTTAATATTTTTTCAGAATTAAACTTACCGACTACAATTAAGTTCATCTGATACATTCTTCAACGCACTTTGCAATTTATTTTTCTCGAGCGAAATCTGGTTCAAATCTTTCAACAAATTATTCTTCTGATCTGTTGGAAAAAACCTTATTTAGATCAGAACTACTTGTTAAAAACAAATAACTTGAGACTATGTTAAAAAAATCTTGGTTAAATCCTAAAATATAAAGATACATTTGTGTTTTATATAATACAATATAAAATAATTATTATTTTTAGATTTTTCTTACCTTTCACTTCTTCAATAACCTTCATTGAAACGTTTAATTCTTCTTCAAGATTAAATACAACAGATTGTAGTTTGTCCTATACAGAAAAATGATTGACTTTATATTATACTAAATCCCCTTTAACATATATTACAGTAAAAATTATGAAGTTTTGTACCATATGACCAAGATGGTAAACATTTAAAATTGTGAAATCACCTTTTCTTGAAGCAATCTTTGTTTGTCCTTTTCCATATTTCCTCTTACTTCAACCACACTTTTCAGTTCCTCTTTTAATTGTTCGATTACTTGCAATCTTGGATCACTATCTTTACTTTCCTGAAAATGTATATTTAAAAGACAAAAACCTCAAAATAAATTGAAACATAAGAAAAGTTTTAAAAACTGGTTATAGTAGTTTTTAAAAATAAAAATAAAAACAAATATTAGACTATATATATAAGTATCTTGAATCAAATAGCCTATATAATAAATTAAACTAACGCTTTACATTATCGCAAGCATATATTAGAGTAAAAGTTGCAACCACATTATGACAGTTCAAAAATTGACTAATACTTAATAATTGTATCATCTTACCTTAACTTGTACTGGTTCATTATTTTCCCCTGCAGCATGGTTTGTATTAGTTTGGATGTTTTCATATCTATCTAACATGTTTTGAAGAGCTTGTTTTTCTGTAAACCAGGCATTCTGTACTTCTTCATATTGGGCAATTTCTAACTCATAATCATCAACCTAATGTAGAAAAAATTTTTAATAACTTACCTTTACAAAACTTAAATCCGCTAAACCATTTACTAAAACTTTAATAAAAGAAAAGCATGCAAAAATAGTATTAAATATAACATTCTGCAACCCCTTTTAACATTGAAGCAGTGGGTATCGAACCTGCAACCTTCTGTACTGAAAGAACCAAAAACTTACCTGTTTTTGTAAAGCTTCTAGAGTTAAAGTCAGGTCTCCCTGTTGTTGGTTTTGAGTGATCGAATCATTATCAAGTTTGGAGTCCAAGTTAAGTTTTCTAACAACTTGGGGTGAGCTCTGGTACATTGGTTTTATCAAACGTGGATTAAATTTGTAAGATGGACTGATGGGCATGCTGGTGTTATTGTCATGGCAATCGTCCTCTTCTGAACTTTGTTTCAAGCTGTTAAAATTAGTAAAAAAAAAGTTACCTTAAATTTTTTTTCGATTTTTTTTAAAACAATAATTTATATTAGGATATTAGGTACTATTAATAAATTGTAACAAAAATTTACTTTGATTGAAGATAAGCATCTGAATCAATTGAAGACTGAAATTCTTCCACAAATTTAGTGACTTGATCTAAAATATTGTCTGTAGTCACATTATCTTCTGTTTTTACTTCAACAACCATTTGTTTTATACCTAAATATTAAATTAAAATAATTAATAAAATAAAATATTTTTTTGTATTTACATGAAATTTGATAAACTTATTTTTAAAGGCTTGTTAAAATTTTGTCTAAAATAAAAGTGGATAAAAAAAACTTAAACTATATTATAAATAAAAAAACTGTAAAAAAAAGGGAAAATTAAACCCGTTTTAGTGCGAGGTTTAAGTAGTAATTTAACATTAAATTTTTTTGACCGAAAATATATAACCAAACTATTTAGAACACCGAAACTATTCAAAAACTTTAACAATAGAAAAAACAAGCGTCTCAAAGCTAAAAATGTAGCCTCTCCAATCAGTAACTTAATACTTTAGCATCCCATTGCTATTATATTACAAGCTAATGGCTATTGTATTAACACTGACAGGCCATATAGGTTACAGATAAGAATAACTGGCAAATTTCAAACATTTTAAAGACATATGTGATATAATTATAGTACTAAATAATTGTCTTTTAGAACAATTAAGATAATAATATGACAACATTTAAAAATTATTCTTAAAGCATTTTTGTCTTTAGAATTTTAAAAGGGCAGATGATTTTAAATTTTGTAATTAGATAAAAATTAATCAGAAATTAGTATTAAGCAAATATTTACCGTTGCATAACTGCGCAAATTCTCTCTTATACACTTCTTCTTGCTGTTCTCTCTCATTTTGAACCTTGCAAAAAAAGATTAAATAAAAAATGTTGCATTAAATAAAAATTTTATAATAAATAAAAAAAAATGTTACCTTTTCTTCAAAAATCTTTTTTTCTGATTTTTGAGCATTTTTAAGCGCATTAATTTCACTTTGATAACTTTCGTGTTGATTAGTTAACTGTAGTTCCAATTCCTACACAAAATAAAATAATACCTCTAAAAAAAATTAATTTAAAAAACAATTTGCCTTATTATAATACACACTAACAAAATGCATATCTAGTATTCAATGTGGTAAAAAAAATTCAACTCCCTAATGCCTTATAACCACACTGACAAAAAATGATGTTAACACGTTGTCATATCTGCCACGCTAAAGTTATGACAGATACACTTCAGTTAGAGGGCATACTTAACACAGAAACAAAACGCAGCTGTATAATGACCCTTATCTCCTTCCAACTGTTCCATATTATACCTACTTAAACAGGTGGAAGCTACCGGATATTGTAAAAATTATCAATTTTGTGTGATTATGTGGTCAAAACTGTGACCACTAGATGTTGCAAGTGAGGGATTTTTTATACCAATGGTTTTTGGTTTAATTTTATTAAATAAAATATTGCCTTTAAAACCAATTTTTAGTGGTGCTATTATGGTTAGAATAAATGTAAAATATGTGAAGTTTTTACCTTAATTTTGTTTTGCAAAATTTCCTTCTCATTTTGTGTGATCTAAAAAATAAAAAAATTCAAGAAAACTTAACACTTACTGATAAAATTAATTTAAAAATTCAATATAAAACTGTAGGCTTAAATATTACAATCAAGAATTGTGAAAAAAATGTCAAAAAAGTAAAAATCATTACCTCATTCTGGTTTGTATATTGATTATTTTCATGTTCCGATAGTATGACGTCATCAAACCCGTCGTCATAATTATTTAAATTATCTGAAGTTTTTGAATCAATATCACGACCTAATAACCTCTAAAAAATAAAACAAATTATAAATATAAATAAGTAGTAATTATTTGGTAATTTCTAACTACATTAAATACATAAATAATTACACAATTTTCTATTTTAGTAATATAAAATACACCTAGCTATAACGAGTTAATGTAACGTAAGTTAACCAACTCTATACAATATTTTCACATAGATTTTTCTGCTACCAACAAACCAATTTAATATTAAACCAAATTTGCACTTTAAACAACGTTTATGCTATTACTAACTTGTAACCTACACAACTCACAGAAGTCTTAATACAATAGTTATTCGCAACTGACGTCACGCTACAAACAGTTAAACTTATTACCAATGATTATAACTTTAGCTTCTGTTCGTCCTATTTCGCCAACCAACAAATAAAGTAAGACCTGCGCTTACCTATACACGTGGCTCGACGTTAAAAGAGAAAAACGCGCAAAGTTTTTGTTTGAACAGGGTCGAAACGCTGTGTTAGAGAACTCTCAGGTACTTTACATCGGTCGTGAAGTGCTGCGACGCTGGGCATAGCCTCATTCTGAAGAGCGCTTCTGAATGGGCTTCTTGTTGCGTCATAAAAGAACGCAATCGCGAGATTAGGAATCGACAACGAGTTTTTGCACCCATGTTTTCGACAAGAGCTTGGCGTCACAAAAAATCCAAAAAATTTAAAAATCCACGGAAAAAAAACGCAACCCAAAAATCTTCAAAAAACAATCTCAAATACTCTAGAATATACATCCACAAACTTACGTAACACTTGTTTTGGCTTTACCGTTAGCCCGGTTTCCTATGGGAATAGAATATTGTCTTACTTGTTTAGCTGATAAGAATATTTAAAAACTGACAAGAACCTGACAACAACCAGAAGTCATTCCATGAATTCTTGGCACAACTTATTGGTAACCGCTGCACTTTTATCTTTAGAACCGCTTGCTATGTATATATGCAGTTCAAATTCTGCCGTTGTACTAATATATCATTTTAAAAAAGTGATTAAAAAAAGTTAATTTTAGAAATTTTTACATGTATATCGAGCTTAGAACCAATAAAACCTATTAACGATATTTATAAAGTGGAAAATACCTCCTTATTCAAAGAAAAACAAAACCCGAAACTCCAAAGTACAATTATATAACGCAACAAATTTAAATATTTAGAAAATATAAAGTAAAACTTTTAAGCTAACCACACTAAATATCTTAATTTATATATGCAAATAAAACAAAGAAGGGTACATAAATTTGTTGATGCAATATGGTTACTTATTAACCAATAATTAATTAAAAAAAGGTCTTCAAAATATGTATAAAGGCAAACACAACAATTTTTAGTTATAATTTTACCAATATATTTTTAACACTTTACAAATAATAATTTCGTGTGTTATTCGCTCAAAAAGCCACATCACAGACCACGTGACCCGATCGATCGTTGTCATAGAAACGCGACATCCGGGTCTGAAGAGGACAGCTCGAAACACGGAATCACGTGACCGCGCAAAATTTTAACCAATCATCGACAAACACATGTTACTTGTTCAAAAACGAATAATCAATCAAATTTTAACTGTCGAGTTATTGTCATTTGTTATATTTTTAAGTATTAGATGGGTTGTATAGTGGTAAGGAAAATAAAACCAACATTTGCCTTTTGGAGTGCAAATTTTAATTAAAAAACTTATTCAAATACACATAAAAGTCAATATCTGTGCAAATAAAAACCATGCTCAATAAATACGCGACAAAAAAACAACTTCAATAAATAAACAAACAAACAAAAAATTACAAAAAAATTTTAAATAAGATTTGAAAAAGAATTATTTTTCAACTTTCTACATCAAGAAACTCAATATCACATGACCAGAGGCGAACCCTATAAAAGGCGTGTCAAAAAAAAACGAGACGCAACAAGAATTCAATCCTTGGGAAGTAAACTCGAAAACAAAAGACAACCACGGTTGCTATGGTACCAAAAACTGTAAAATAATAGGATGGTAACATGAGACCTATAACATACAAAAGGACATTAGCTACACACATTGCGAAACTAGATCGTTAAGTGTTTTATTCAAGTGACTTCGAGTTGTCATCGCGCTTTGAAATTAAGTTCCCGCCATTTTTTAGGATTCAAAAAACGATTGAATTTTTTAAGGATTACAAAACTAGTGATTTTGATTAGTAAAATCCGCTGGTTTTTCAACAGTATTAAGTCTGTTTCGAGTATTTCAGTAAAGTTTATTACAAAAGGATGCAAAAGTTCCGCTAAAATAGATAACCCTTAATTTCGAGCGCACTAAAAATTTGCATACAAAAATTGCTGGAATTTTAAACAATATATGATCTATAACCAAACAATACTTAAATATACAAAACTAAACTAAATGTCTATAAAAAAACTTGCTAAAAATAGTTTTAAAGCATATTTTCAAACAAAAACTACTTTAAAAGCTGTAACCCTATAATCTACACTTTCCAGTGAAACGCCTCAAAAAAATCCTGGCCTAATTACAAGCATTCGGTTTAAACACAAGCAAATAAAAACCTAACAACTTATAGAAAGGTAATAGTTGGTTGACCAAGCGATCATTTGTTGATACAACTTAAGAAAAAATCAAGACCTGAGAAGATCGATTACATTCCTTCACATTCCTAGCAATTAGTTTTTATTGGTGATTCGATTTAATATGGTCACATATAATCCGTTTGGCTTTTAATATATGGTTCAATTCTAGGTGGCAACATTCGTTTATAAATATATACTTTAGTGCGATAGAAAAATTAAGATGTTAAGTCGCAATATTTTAACATACCGTTCATTTCGTAAATTTTTACAACAAAAAATAAGAAATAACAAACTAATTTACATACACGAACCAGCAAAATATAAATTTTTAAACCACAACCACGCGTACGTAACTTTATGTACACAAATAAGGCCAGTTTAACAGAAAAAAAGTAGAATTTTAACGCGTAAAAAAATCGAAAAATAGCTCTTTATCATCATCTAGCGGCGAATGATATTCTTGTTTTAAATAGTTCGTAAAATATTGATTTGTTTTCGTTTCATTTTAGTAATATTTTCTCTATAGGGATTATAACATAACCAATTTATTAAACAAAAAAATACTTAAAGTACTAGTATGTTAACAGTTACAAAATGTTCAATAAGGAAAGTCCAGCGACACTTTGTTATTACAAAAATAAATCATAACTAAATTTAACTCATTGTATGCTAATTTAAAGGTCCCCACAACAAAAGACTTAAGCATGCAAAAAAGGCAATTTAAACTATTAAAAAAATATCATATTTTAAATACATTAATTTACAAACTTTATGTTGATTGAGTTGATGAGTAAGCGTATTTATTGCAAGCTCATCATGTCTCGATTTTTGTTTTAATGCAGAATTCTCGTTTATTTTTTGAAGATACTATAAAAAACACATAACAATTGTTAACAGTTATTATGTAGCTAAGAAAACCGAATATTAGTTTTTTTTTAATTATTTAAGTTTAAATACAACATACTTCTTTTTCTTTTTCGCTTAATTTTGTTTTTGCTTCAATAAGACTAACTTTCAATCTTTCAGCTTCTGCTTGATAGTCTTAAAAATATAAAATAAATCTTTATAATATTACGTGGTCAAACGGTTGTATTTATATTTGTATAGTAAAGTATTTTTTAATGATGTTGTATCCTATTGGTCTGGTGGTCTAGTGAGATTAGTCACCTACAGAATAAATTATAAATCGTCATCAACTTAATACATGGTCATATTTAATATACATATTGTTACACATAATAATTTATAAAACATTGTCAAGGTATGTAGACACGTTCAGACAGACATGAGATAGAAAACATAGGAAAAATATAAGACTATCTGACAGTTCCATTGTCTGACTATTAGAAAACGGAAATCTTGTTCAATGATAAAGATATACATGCTTGTGTAAAAATAAAAAAATATTCATACAAACCAATAACTTCTTGTCCATCTTCTGCTAAAACTTCTTTCGTAAAATTCGAGATTTGGCCACCGAAATGCTCAAAACTGTCGTTTAAACCTCGAATCCAAGACATTTTTAAGTACAAATGGTACTAAAAACTAAGCTTTAACCATTTGCTAGTTTAAAATCTGTACTAGCACGTGTATTTTAGTGTTTTTCGTTCATAAACAAGATTGAAATTTGTTTTATATTAAATTTACGTACGCAAGTATTATCAACGACTACAAAAACATAAAGTTATTCATGCGGTAAATTGATTTACGTATAGATCGTGGTGTTAAAGTAGTATTTACTATTATCTAGGTTATCCTCAGTTTAAAAAAAATTGTATTTTATATTGCATAATCAAACTTAAATTCAATGTACATACACACGTTAGAATGCAAGTATTAAAACAAAATAATTAATTAGTGTTATTGTGTTTAAGTAATACTAATGTTTTTTAAGGAAAAAGACTCGCCTTCTAACGAACACTGACTTGTCCCTTTGTTTATTATTGCCAACGCAAATTGAACTGCTAAAATACCACGTTTGATCTATTGTTTATGTTTCTTAGGGGCATTTATACAAACGGCCTTTATTCACTTACTCCGTCGTAATCAAATTTACTTTGTGTTTGCTTGCTACAACTACGTTGAAAAATGCAAAAATACGAATCGCAAGACATTGTATCTAATTACGTAAAATATCGCCCTAAGTTAGTTAAAGAAATCGGTTCAATAATTTCTTCATATATAGAAAAGCAACATCCTCAAAAGAAAAATAATAAATGGGATACCTTGGTTGATGTCGGCTGTGGAAGCGGGCAAGCAACTGATCTGCTAGGTCCTTACTTTAACAATGTTTATGGGTTCGATATAAGTGTTAACCAAATTAAAATGGCAAAGTTAGTGCATCAAAACAAAGGTTACAACTTTAATGTAGCAAAAGCTGAAGATTTGCCAATAGAAAGTGAAAGTGTTGATTTGGTTTCGTGTTCTGTCGCAGCACATTGGTTAGATTACGACAAATTTGTTGAAGAAACATGGAGAGTTTTAAAACCAAATGGAGTTGTTGCTATTTTTAGTTACTTCCCGGCTCACAGTAAAATATCTTTACAAGATCCAAATTATTATAAAAGTACGAAAGAAGCAATAAAAAATGCCTCGAAATTGCTTGATAATTTTCATAGTAAATGTCATAACCATCCCAGAGTTATACATCATATTTTTAACCAAAAATACGACGACATTTTTGATAATTTACCTGGTAAAGATAAGATAAACGATACATCTGTTATATTAAAAAACAACTGGACGCTAGAGAAGCTAAAGGGCTTTTATAAATCTTATGACGGATATGAAACTTATGTGGTTGAAAAAACTAAAGAACTTGCCTTGATTGGGCACCAATTTACGAAAGAACATGATATTTTGGAAGAATTAACCCAAAGTTTAAAGAATATTTGGGGTATTCAAAATGAAAACGATGAAGATATTCTAGTAGACTGTTTATTTGAAACCAAAATAATATTAAGTACAAAGTAATAAACTGAACATTGTAAAATAAATTAAAATTGATTTATAACAGTTTAAAAGTACTATAATTGTTATATAGAAGTACGAATTCTAACAAATTTAAAAGATGGTTGCAATATTTTTTTAATATTTTCGCATATATAAACCTGTAACTGCATATATTAAAAATACAAAAAAATGTATAGCGCTTATAAAATTACAAATAACAATCAGTAACTTAAAACTTTCAAAAACACTTGTAAAAAGGTGGAATTTTAAGCGTTTTTTAACCGTACAACTTTACTTAAAATGTCTTTATTAGAATTGAAAATCTCTTAATAAAAATTGTTTAGTTTTGTGTATTATAAGTTCAAACTTCAGTTTTTTATGTTATCAGAAATGTTTAATATTTTCTATATCTCTTAAATCTTCTTCATTATCAAAAATTTTATATCCTAACGTACGCAAAGGTTTCTCACAGAATTTCTGAATTTCTTTAACATGATCCATTGGCAACACTTTTCTCCATGCAGAAACTACTTCAACTGAATTTCTGTTTGTGCTTTGACTTGTCTCTTTCTTAGACATATCTCCTTTTGTTGTTTTAATTAGAAAATTGCGAATTGTTGGATTCATGTTGACTCCGATAAAATCGTAAACTTCTTGAGTAACCTTGATCGGATCCATCGAAAAATCCTCGTGTCTGATTCGTAGATATTTGTCACGTGGTATGAGGTCACGCAAGGTGGCATTGTCGTCAATCATGTTAGGGCCGAGCTGCTCACAAATTCGAATAGCTTCGTATCTTAAAAAAATTTAAACCATTCGCAAATTCAAGGAAACAAGATTATTTACAAGCTTTAAATTACTTTTCAAAAAAGTTGTTTGATTATATATGTTATGATAATGCCTAATTAACACTGCCGCACCCAAATAAAGCTATTCTACATTTTGATAAAGTTTTTACTTACTAACCTAGATGCACCTAAATTTTCCATGTCTTTAACACGGCTTTTCACTGTTGCTCTAGGATCCCGAACTAAGTGGACGACTTTTACATTGACAGTAGGATCATTTAAAAGTGGCACAAGCCATTCCAGTCGACACAAATAAATCACTTTCGCCGCTCGAAAAAGTCCTTGCTTGCAATGTTTAGAAAGTTTCTTCGTGTCTATGGGGGAAGGACAACTTTGGCGACCCTCTCCATTTTGGGGGGCTGAAGCGCATACGTCACTGTCACGTGACAAAAACTGACTGTATTTGCCCCCGCCCGTAAAGCAAATGTTGTGTTTTTTGCACCTATAGAAATACATTGCGTTGTTTAAATAAGGGCTTTGTGTAAATAATGTAACATAAAGGAATACTTAAGTGCTTATAACTTCGGTTAACATTTAATTAAACCTAAAATCTTACAACTTACTTTGCCCATATGTCATTTACGTTTGATACTGAAAAGGCTTGCTTGTACAAGTCGGGTAACTTCTCAAAATCACATTTAAGTACTGCTTCCAATGCTCTAACTCTTTCCTTATGTAAGGATTCACACGGCCTCTCGCCAAACGGGATTAAAGGTTCATAAAAATAACTAACATCTGTTCTTCGGTTAAATATTTCGCCTACAACGCTTGAGCCAGAACGTCGTTGCGTTAATAACACAACCGCATCAGTACGAGTGAATTTTGGAGGTTCGTCAAAAGTTTTATTTTTTACTTCCTTTTTAACTCCAATTTGACGTGTGAAAGTATTCAAATTACTTTGTGACTTGTAAATTAAGATAATTAAAACTAATAACAAACTAATAATCCAGAATAACCATCGCATTAGCTTCCTAGTTATCATCCTTATAAAAACCCACGTAATCTATAACCACAGCTAAACAAAACAGAAGACAGACATTTAACCATTACAGATAAAACTTTGTCGCATATATTAGAAGCTGAAAATAAGGCCTTCTGATATTTATATATTGAGTTAGTAAATAATTTATAAATTCAATTGAACGGGGAGTTTTAGTATAGACATAGCAGCGCAAACAATAGAAATCTGAATCTGACTGTGTTGATCAAGTACTAAAGTATATTTAACTATAAATACTCAAACGCGGAAGTATAAAAAGTAATTTTATGTTTCAAGTTTGAAAATTCAGTTATTCCATACTTATTAAAAATAAATTTGATTTATCAATATTGGTGCTGGCTATTATATCCTTGAAATTTAATCGAATATTTTTGACTAATGCTTTGTATAAGCGAACATGTTAAATTAATTATATGTAATTACTTCAAAAATCGTGTTCTGAATAACTAAGCCGACGTAATATTTTAAGCCTGTTAAATAAAACTACTTTAAACTGTCTCATTTTTTCAACATCAAATATTTTAACAACTAAGCTGTGAATTTCAATAGCTTGCTCTGCTATTCAACGGCAATTTTATTTCTTCTTTACTATGTTGTAAAAAAACCGGATACTGGCAAATATTTAACATTCAATTTAACCATTGAAATAACGTAGCAAAACCGCGAGTAATCTGCCAGAAATATAAAAAAATACATTGTGTAATTGTTTTTATTCACCAAAGAGTCATTTAGAACATATATACTTTGCAAACTATAATCTCTTAACTTTTTAAACCTATCTGCTTTTTATCAAAAAACGTAACAACCTTTCAGTGGGCGAGTAGCGTCAACAACAGAGGCTGTTGCTAAAAAAAAGGGAAGTAGTCACATGGGAATTAAGCCTGCCTACACATGTTACACAAATATTAGAATATTTTGTGTACAATAGCTCGTATGTAGCATGTAAACCGGCAGCGTGGTGTAGTGCTAAAAACTCTTGCTACACCACACATGAGGTCGTGGGTTCAATCCCCACTGATCTCATGCAGTAGCGCCCTTGAGTAAGGCGCTATAAACAGTATAAACTCCTGCTGAGCCAGCACTTAATCAGTAGCATATTATAGTCTCTATAATACCACAAACTGCCACAGGCAACTCGAGACCGGGTCGGAGTAACTGATGTTACTCTATGTTTAAGTTGCGCATTCGACTTTCCCACATTGAGGATTAAGAGATATACAAAAAAAATGTAATACCAAAAAAATATCATTTTATTTTCAACATACAGACAATCTTTTAAAGCTGGTTAAAAAGCTTCGGTATTTAAAACAAAATGTTGTTAACACAACGGTAAAACAACAAAACAAATTGCTTGTTCGGACAACAATATAAAGGCAACGCTATGACAACAACGTTTAAATTTGGTTGTGGTTTTATTGAAATTCAGGATAACAAAAACTTATTATCCAATTTACAAACCGCCATAAGAAAAACTGAGTTTATGCTATTATAATTCAGAAACCTTATTATAATCCTTGCTACTGAAATGGATTAACCTTTTTTTTCCTTTTCTTAGACCCTTGACCTAATACATACTTCAATTATATTTTTAATTTCTTCAAATTATAAAATAAATTATTCTCATTTGTTCAGGTCAATAAATCTGATATCCATGATAAGAAAATACTTGCGAGGTAGCGGTCGAGGCGCTGGTGATAAAACACTAAATATCTAAAAAAAAAATGTTTTTTTTGTATATATTTTTATCTTCGATGTGGAAAAGTCTCGAAATGCCTGTGGCAGTTTGGTATATAACAGATTATAATTGCCCGATAATTATGCTGCCAATTAAGTGCTCAGCGGAAGTTTAAACGGTTTATAGCGCCTTTCTCAAGGGCGCTACAGCATAAGAGCAGTGGAGAATATACCCACGACCTTATGTGATGTAGCAACTGTTCTTACCACTACATCACGCCAATGGTCAAGTTGAATACATCAATTTATAACACCATCTATAATGAGTTCAGACAGTGTACCTAAATACTATATAAAATTACCTATGTTAACTTATGATAAAACATCAAAATATTTTCTTACCTGTCTATCAGTGTCCACATTAGTTACTACAACAAAGCCAGCCACGTTAGTTTCAACCAAGTTTTCATCCAACGTCTCGGCCATGTTTAAACTTAAAACATGGTGCACTAGGTCACGACCCGGTACCACTGGTACCAGTTTAGTTTGGGTATTTTCGGGCTCCATACCTTGGTTAAAAAGAAAGTAGAATTTAAGCAAGAAAAAAAGATAAAAAAATGTAACCAAAACAGCCCATAAAATTAGTTTATATTTGGAAATTTATAATAGCTTTAAAATTCCTTGAACAAAACAAACCTAAAGGTAAACAAGAGTCAGGCAAAGCTGGGGCCCCAATTTTAAACAATTCCACTTCATCGAATCGAACATCAAATGCATGAGGAAAATAAATTTTACGGGGCCCATAAAAATATTCTTTTATTTTCTCCTCGCGCAAGTCCCTTCTTACCTCACGAGGGCGCTCTACTACACCTGAAATATATTTTAAATG
Organism: Corella eumyota; assembly: GCF_963082875.1. Classification (NCBI taxonomy): domain Eukaryota; kingdom Metazoa; phylum Chordata; class Ascidiacea; order Phlebobranchia; family Corellidae; genus Corella; species Corella eumyota. The sequence goes on along the minus strand of NC_137495.1, from coordinate 2,618,439 downwards.
ACAGAGTTACTAAATGTCTGGAAGAAACGGTAAACCAATAATGGCAACAGATTACAGACCAATAGGTTTTGGGTTCAAGCCACGCCAATGCCACACTATTCACCCTTGAGAGCAGCACTTATTATAAACTTAATACACAATAGCTCATAATATCTCAATACAACTGAATTTTGAAAGAGAAAATATTATTTAAATCTTACTAACTTTACCTGGTGATTTAGGTTGCAGAACGATGTTCACAAAATCAGGCAAATCACGTTTTAGATCGTTGTATAATCTCTCGTTATCAAGCACTAGAACCACATCTGCTTGAAAGGCTTGAGCAGTGTGCAGAATACATTGATATCCTTGCCCTTTTACCCATCCACATGTGTTTATCACACAACCTCCATACTTCACATTACTGTTGTTAAATCATATAAAAAATTATGAGTTTATATCAGGCGGTAAAAAAAAGCGTTAAAATTAACGCTTGTATATATTAGATAGCAAAATCAGAAGCAATCTTTATAAATAATTTAAAAGCTAATAAAATACTTACATAAAATTGTTAAACAATTATTAAAAGTTACACAAATATTTGACTCAAAACAGCGTTTATAAAGTAAATAAAATCACATATAGATGTTACATGCCTGTTATAATCACATTTTGCATTGAAAACATCAGCCAATCTAGAGATCAAAGCTTCATATAATTTAATATTTCCATTCGGGGAGGTGTGACCAAAATGATATATTAGTGGAACCTACATTTAAAAATGTTTATTAAAATATATTTGATATTAAAACAAAAAATAATTAAAATGATAAAATAAAACAAGTCTTATTATAAACAAACAAGAAAGGACAAAATCTACCATTAAAAGAAAATTCTAAAGTCACCTAAACATTATATATACCTATCTAATAACATAACCAATTCTTATAAATAATATATAAAAAATATAAAAACTTGTATATATAACACATACCTTTAAATCAAAGCCATCGACTGGGTCAGCTGGTCGCTCGATAGTCAAAGCCCCCAGAGTTCCTGGGATTGAAATCCCGCCCTGTCCAACATCCAAGTCAATAAAAGTTGCTTTTCTACCAAGTCGAACTCCGTAGTTTAATAATAATCTAAAAAAAATTAAAAAAATTTCATGTCTTTTTCTATGACATTTTTGGCTATGTTTTAGATCTTAAATCAATTGCATCTTATGACAGTTAAGAGGGTTTAAGGGTTAACAATACGTTACCGACACACTGAAGTTTTTCCAACATCTTGAGGGCCGACAACCAAAACTCTTGGACCTTTTAGATCTTCCTTCTCTGCCTCTTTTCTCATTTGTTCAATGGCAGCATGAGTGTTTAGATAGATTATCATCGGAGTGTCCTTAAAGTAAAAAAATAATATTTAAAAAAAAAAAAAAAAGGTTAAAATAGGGCAAGCTAATGAGAAATATCAGCCGCAATTTAAAATTTATTTGTATCAGGTTTTCAATTTTAATATTGTTTGCATTTTGGTAACTATGTTCATACTTAATCTTTATACTTTAAGAATTTATAAATTATTAACTAAGTGAACCTATAATACCAGAAGGTTTATTATATTCAGCTTTTAATATTTGCGACAAAATTTATTGCGTAAAGGTTAAAAATCTGCTAGCTGTTTTATTTTTATAACTTATTTTACCCGAAAACATTGAATCCAGCAAAATGGTAATGATTAGAAAAATGATGAAGTGGATCTTCTGGATAACGAGTTTGTCGTTAGTTATATTTATCCTAATTTACAAGTCAGAGAATTACTGGAATATCTTTACACGTCAAATTGGAGTTAAAAGGGAAGTTAAGAATAAAACTTTTAACGAACCCCCAAAATTCACTCGTACTGATGCGGTTGTGTTATTAACGCAACGACGTTCTGGTTCAAGCGTTGTAGGCGAAATATTCAACCAAAGAACAGATGTAAGTTATTTTTATGAACCTTTAATCCCGTTTGGCGAAAGGCCGTGTGAATCTTTACACGAGGAAAGAGTTAGAGCATTGGAAGCAGTACTTAAATGTGATTTTGAGAAGTTACCCGACTTGTACAAGCATGCCTTTTCAGTATCAAATGTTAGTGACATATATGCAAAGTAAGTTGTAAGATTTTCTGCTCTTTTAAAGTGTAAAGTAACTTCTAAGTTTAGGTCTTTTAGTCTGTTTTTTTTTGTTTTACATTATTCACAAACCGCAACATTTTTCTATAGGTGCAAAAAACACAAAATTTGTTTTACGGGTGGGGGAAAAGTTAGTCAATTCTTGTCACGTGACAGTGATATATGTACCCCTGTTTCGAAAAACAAAGAAGGTAGCCAAAATTGTCCCTCACCCATTGACACGAAGAAGCTTTCTAAACACTGTGAGCAAGGACTTTTTCGAGCAGCAAAAGTGATTTATTTGTGTCGACTGGAATGGCTTGTGCCACTTTTAAATGATCCTACTATCAGCGTAAAAGTCGTCCACTTAGTTAGGGATCCTAGAGCAACAGTGAAAAGCCGAGTAAAAAAATTTAAAAATTTGGGTGGATCTAAGTAAGTTGCATCTTTTAACTATTTAAAGCTTGATAATAATCTTGTTTCTTTGAATTTACTTATGGTTAAAATTTTTCAAGATACGAAGCTATTCGAATCTGTGAACAGCTCGGCCCTAACATGATTGACGACAACGCCACGTTGCGTGACCTCATACCACGTGACAAATATGTACGAATCAGACACGAGGATTTTTCGATGGATCCAATCAAGGTTACTCAACAAGTTTACGATTTTATCGGAGTCAACATGAATCCAACAATTCGCAATTTTTTAATTAAAACAACAAAAGGAGATATGTCTAAGAAAGAGACAAGTCAAAGCACAAACAGGAATTCAGTTGAAGTAGTTTCTGCATGGAGAAAAGTGTTGCCAATGGATCAGGTTAAAGAGATTCAGAAATTATGTGAGAAACCTTTGCGTACTTTGGGATACAAAATTTTTGATAATGAAAAAGATTTGAGGGATACTGAAAACATTAAACATTTCTAACTACATAAATAATATTTTACGTTTTACTATCTAATTAAACAATTTTTTTTAATGCAAGAAGCCAAACCTATAAACTGATTCAAGATATAAAGTTGTACGGCTTCTTAGGAAGGAACTTAATTTTAAAGTTTTTAGGAAGGAACTTAATTTTAAAGTTTTTAGGAAGGAACTTAATTTTAAAGTTTTTAGGAAGGAACTTAATTTTAAAGTTTTTAGGAAGGAACTTAATTTTAAAGTTTTTAGGAAGGAACTTAATTTTATTTCAATATTATACTTTTAATGAAAAATTAAAAAAAAAAATTTAAATAAATATACATATTTAATTACTTATATTAAAGTTACACTGAATTTACCTTTGAAACATAAGCTGCTTCCATTTTTCCTGTGAGTCTTAAAGAGCAACCAAACCAAGTAAAAACTGCTATCTTTGCATTAGACTCAAATATGTAAGATCTACAATAATAACATTACAGCATTTTAATTTAGGCATAAAAAAAACCTAGTAGCAGCAGATAAAAAACCTTAACAAGACCCAAATAAAAGCAAGCCAAATATTTGGGGTGATTTTTTTAAATTAACCCAACAATAAGAAGACAGATAACCTTCTTACATCAAATAAAAGTTAAAATAAAACCAACAACTATTACCTTGACCGAACTAATTCTGTTCCAAATAATTCCGCACTCCCATCCAGCAAATCCAACTTAACTCTTGCATTTTGTTCAACTTCAAATCTCAGTTCGTTATCCTTCGCTAACTTGAAATCTTTCACCTCACTTGTGTCCACACCACGTTCTTCACTTTTAACACTTGCCATTATGTTAATAAATTATAAACATCTAAAAAGAGCGGTTATCATGTTAAAAAGTGGCCATAATAATAGCAAAACATAAATCCTAAGCATTTTTAATAATGATACACTGGTACAACAAAATATGATTGGCAATTTTTTAATTAAAAAAGTGTATTACAAACCTAAAGTTTTTAAGTAAAAGAAAGCAATTTATCAAAAAAAATTTAAAACAGCAATTTTGCAAATAACTTTTTACACAGAATTGTTCAAATAGTTGTTGCCGGAGATACAAGTTCCAAATAATTGTCACTAATAATCCATTTTTATATGTCAGTAGAAGCCAATGGATTTTTTAACACAATAATAACAGAATCCCCTCGTAAGAACATTTTACTGATAAAGCGATCCCTGTTTACTGGTTGTTGTTTTTTCTTTCCTTTTCCGGTCTTCGGGGTCTCTGTCCACATTTCTTTAGCATCTTCCAACACCATGTTACAATGTCGATCAAAGGCCTTCACTCTTGCTAAAAGTTTGCGATTGTTCCGGCAGTTTATTAATACCTTCAATAAAAAAGATTACTAAAAATTAAATTACAAAAACCAAACAGTAAAAGCCAAAACAGAACACTTTGAATGATAGGAGCTCTATTAGCGCTGTCTGGTGGCTTAAATTAGTAGTATTAAAATAAATGCAGAAAAGGGCAGAATTTGCAAGGAAAAATTAGAAAAGGTATAAAAATTCGGCGAACGACGCTAATATAGCTCCACATAATAAAAGCACAGACAAACAAACTTTAATTTACAATAAAGCAAAATAGTTGACACAAGATTTTAAAAGTATTTTACCTGAGTGTTGTTCTTAACAGAATCGGTAAGTATTGAAAGTGGTCCAGTTTGAAATTCTTCTTTTTCTAATTGTTCTAACTCTTCTGAAGTTAACTCACCCTTTGGTTTTCCTTGTAACCCGGACATGATAAAATCTTCGGTTTAAAGTAAACTTAAAACCTTAAATTCTACAAAAAAAAAATAGACAAATAAAAATCAAATTTTAATTTTGTCTCTGAATGTTTGAACCTAACCTTTTTTCTACTCTACTGCTCCTTAAAATAATTTATAAAAATATTATTAAGACTGGTACCTAATGGTACAATAATGCTTATTGCTTTTAGTTGCATTAATAACTTAAAAAAACTAAGTTAAGGAAATATTTTTCACGTGCTTGATACGTTTTCAAAAACCGTGAGAACTTACTTAACTTTAACACCACATTTGATTCAACAAATACGTCGTAGCATCGATAAAGTTTTTAAGTAATATTTCTATAGCACAAAGTTAAAAAAATCAATTAAAACAGTTTATTTATATATACTAATATATTATATCAATATAAACAATACTAACAGATAAAACAGTACAAATTATAAGCGCAATTAAATACATTCACAGTACTAAAACACTTTTTTCAAATTTAATTTCATAAGCATTTTAAAATTAACTCATACGTATTATAAATTCTTGAACTAAACACATAAAACTACAAAAATTGGCAATAAATATTCACATTAATTATGCTTAACATAAATTACTGCACACTTATTAAACATTAATTTAAAATACATAACTTTACTTTTCTTAAAAAGTAATTTTTAAAACTCTGTCACAGCAGTACATTCCGCTTCGTCGGCAGCTGTGGTCTTCCTACTTTTTTTTAATATTGGCTTTCTTGGTTTTTTTACACTCGAATTTCTTCTTGGCATTTCGGTGAGTCCTCTTCTCACAGTGACAGTTTTAATGCAGCACACCGCAAACAGATCATTAACACACTGTAAAATAAATATTTTTAACAACATAGATGCATAAAAAAAACTTTTATTTAAGGTTAAAATCAGGAGTAGTAGTAGCATTAAATTATTTGTGAAAAGGTTACAGGTAAACCACAAGACCCAGTCTCGAGTTCCCTTTGATTTTCATAGGCTATAACTTTAGATAATAAAGCAAAAAAATTGGTGGTTTATGCTTTAACGAATCCGCCATTTTCTTATTTACTTAAAGTTGTTATCTGCATTTAGTCACGTGTTTACACCTTTTCTCTATCACGTGAGCTGTACCACGTGACTTGTTTGTTAAAACGTATTAAAATGTTATGGATGGTATTCGTGATACGAGTTGTGGACGATTGTATGTATTCTTATGCAATAAAATACTATAAATATTACTACGGCTTAATATACAAAAGACTATAAGCAAATGTACGTTACAATACCTGTTTCATCCTATGTAAATTAAAGTATAGAATCAAAGGGTTTACTAGTGAGTGTATGAAAGCAAGAAAGCCAAGAGCAGTCACTACCTTTGTTGAAACACCAATTTCAACAAATTTTGTAGTCGTATTTATCAGCAGAAAGATATTCGCGGGTAGCCTAAATAAACATGATTTTTGTCTTTCAAGGTAATATTATTAAAGCTCCGCACTTATTCTTTTAAAATGACATAGTCTATAGTTTGAATGGTAAAATGCATGCCTGAAAATGATGTATCCTAATGTCATAAAGAATATAAAGTGAGTCATGTTCCGCGTAAAACTAAGTTGTAAAGAATGTTTTCGATGAACTGGAGGCCTCGTTGAAGAAGATGAATTATCATCGTCATCATCGGCTTAATTAAATAAAATCTTTGATTAACAGAAAATTACTTTAGCTACAACAGCAAGATTCCATTAAATTAGATTAAAATTAATTTATTTAAATTGATTTAATCTTTTTTAATCTTTTAATCTTTTTTTTTACCTTGTGATTTTCTTATAAGTTTTAGATGCCAAGAATAAGGAAGAAGTGCAGCAAGACCGCCCAATACCCATACTGTCCGAACACACATCACTACAATAACGGCAAGAAACATAAAGAAAAAGACGACTGTTGTAGCGGCAAATGTTGAGTTGATTGACGGCAGAAGATAACTATATTTGCCAATGATAAAAAATATTAAAAAATCCAATTGATTCAAGTAAATAATCAATTTCAAAACATAATTAACATTTGTATGACTATATGACAATAAATTGTAAGGATGAAATTGTGTGTTTTTTAACATATTTTTAACGATTTTAATTACCTGCAGCCATGCTCTTCATTGCATAATTTTGATCGTTCAGAATTCACAGCGGCAGTACTATGAAGAAAACAAATACATTCAGCTGCGCAGTTAAACGCTGCTCCAAAAATCACTAAAAAAATGGGATTAAATTTTCATTTTTTTATCAAGTAAACTAATCCAAAGGTGGGCACTAAACAGTTAATGCGTTAATCGTTAATTAACGAAGTTAAATTTTTCGATAAAATTTAACTTTTAAGTTAACTTTAAAAATCGTTAACGGACCTGTTAACTTTCGTTAAATTGTGCTTCCGTTAAATTAAATCCGTTAATTTAATATTTTTACAAGTTTACCATGGTAATATAAAAGTATATATGTTTTATTTAGCCGTTTATTGGGTTTAATCATTTTAATTTTAAAGGATGTATTGACGATGTATTGGCGATGTATTGACTGACGTATAAGCGATTTATTGACGACGATGACGATGTATTGAAATTTTAAACGATGCAGTTTTGAAAATGTCATTTAAACTTACGTTCGTGTAGTTAAAATATCAAATAAGATAAAAACTGCTGTTTTTTTTAAATAGGGTCGTTTCTTTGTTTGTTTTATTTAAATTTTAACGTTAACGTTTATCGATAACTACCGTTACATTTTGTTTCAATTAACTTATTAACGTTAACGAAGTTAATATACTATGTAACGAATTACCACTTAACGACGTTACTTTCTCGGTTAACTGTGCCCACCTTGCTAATAACTAAATGACTAAAATACGTATAAAAAACTACGCACATAAATTTTAGTTATATATTGCTTATTGAAAAAAAGATATTGATATTTTATACGATACAACTTTACCAGGAAATTGAACCGAGAGATAAAATTTTTTTTTTCTATATATCTTTATCCTCGATGTGGGAAAGTCGAATGCGCGACTTAAACATAGAATAACATCAGTTACTTCGACCCTGTCTCAAGTTGCCTGTGGCAGTTTGGGATGTTATATAGATTATAATTGCCCGCTAATTATGCTGCTGATTAAGTGCTGGCTCAGCAGGAGTTACTCAAGGGCGCTACAGCATGAGAGCAGTGGGGATTGAACCCACGACCTCATGCGGTGTAGCAAGTGTTCTTAACACTACACCACGCTGCCGGTTAAATATTACAATAGCTTTTTAAAAACTTGAAAAACTTGTTTATCACACATTGCCTTATTAGTAAATTATTTTTTGAAAAACAGAAGTAAATATTATAATTCTTACGTAATATTGCCCATAAGACCCATATCACAAAAGTAAACACCCGACTTTTGTCCCGAGAAAGCAGAATTGATTTTTTTCGAGTGGCTCTGTAAGTCCCTAACCTCCAACTACAAATGTTAAGCTTGTTAGATTTAAAAATATATTTAAACGCAATTAGCCTTTTATTAAGTTGTATTTAAAAAAAACGCTTTTTATTCAAAATGCTAATCGATTAATAATAGAAATCGAATTCTGAAATTCATTAGGTATACAGTGCTTTACCTATTTATGAGCATAAAACAATTAAAAATGGGTTTAAATTAAACCTAAAAATTAGTAAATTTACTTCGATTCTCCCTGAGCTAGATGTGCAGATACATATCGATAAAATGACAAAGTTATAAGACAAGTTTGTCCTGCCGTTGCGACCTCTGTTGCCATGAAAAGGGCGCCAGTTAGCGTGTAAAACCAAAACGAATGATCCTGAGTGTAATCTAGGAAAAATTAGGTAATATTGAGCATTACTTCGACTAAAAATAACCGGGTTATATAAGGATCTGCTAAGCAATAGGTTTCCGAACACACCTTAGGCTCTATTAGTTTGTAAAATCTACTTTAGTAGATGCCAAATTGCAAATATTTACTAATTTATTTCATACCATTTATGTACAGTTACTCGTATGTAATTTCTTATTAAAGTGTCTTAAAAGTTTATAAAAAATCTTACGTTCGTATTGGTGCGTCTGCGTCTCCGAGTTGATGACCACCATTTTTCTTATACTAAACATCAAGTAAACAAAGCCAAGGATACAGTCACTTATCGCTATACTCAAGGCAAACACGTAAATGCTTTGCTGAAGCTTTTTCCAACTGTATATCAGGGCGACAGCGAGAATTAGATTTACCAGAAATACTGAGATCGAAATACATAAACGAATTGTTTCGATTATATTATACTCTCTTGCATGGTCTTGATCGTACATTACATTGTACTTGATGTTGTCGATACTACATTCTGTCGAGTTTAGATATACTTCACGTGTAAGAAATGAATATGTAGTCGTGTCTACAGAACTTGCTGATCCTAATTCAACCATTCTACAGAACTTTTTTATCTTAAAGTGCACACCCAATACCTTAAACTACAAACAACAAATAAAAATGTTTTTTTTTAATAATACAATGAGTCTAAAGGGCAAAAAACACTGTGATAGCCAAACGTTAACCCGGAAAATAAAGATTTCTAAAGTTTTTAACTTGCATTAACTTCTTATAATTCACATCCTCCCATTCAAAACCATTTTTGATAGCTAGTAATAGAGGGTCTTGCGTAATATACAATAAGCTGAACTCTTATGACATACTTTTATAAACTGTTTAAAAAAATTCCATCATAAAATTTAAAATGTAAAGATCATCTGACCGGTTGTTTTCTTCTTACCTTTAGAGGTATAGAAACGGTTGAACTTTTTTATCAGTATTTAAACATTGTATGTAAATATAAAAACAATAAACTGTAATGTGTCGCATTTTCTCTTTATACAAACTAATTAATTACAATACAGGAACTACCCAATCGATTCAACTTAAACTTGTAAACAAAATATATTTAAATAAAAAAAAAATTAAAACATAAAATTAAGTCCTAAAAATAGATCAAAATTTACAATTAAAAACCAGACTATTTAAATTCTTTAAAAAATGCATAACATTATAATTTTATTTTCAATATATGTCGAGCTATAATTCTAACACAAACAAATCAATCTCTATGACATATTCACGTCTAGTTCACATTCATTTATCATCTGATATTTCCTGGTGTAAATCAGAGGGTTCGGGCCGAATAATTAGATATCTGTATAACTTCCTGTGCGTAATATAAACCCAATAGAACATTTTTACGCGCGCTTAAATTTTGCTTATTAAAAAAAATTTCTGTTTATATATTTGCAATTTATTTTTTGATTTGGCCAATTAAAATTTTAATTAATTGACATGAATTAGGATTCAAAATTTAGTGTTTTTTTAGAGTAAATCTATAATCTACGAGAATTTGAACTTAGCTTTAAGCTTTGGAAAAAATAAATTAAATTTTAATTGCCGAAAATTTCTTAAACTTTATTAATTTGAAATTTAATTTGAATCGGCGATTTATTTAAATTCGTTCCGAATGAAAACAAATTCGCTCCACCACCGAAGATTATGACGTCATACACGGAACCGTTGTCCTTTTCTGTGACGTCACTTCCTTTGTTTGTGACGTAACTTGTGTGAGAGTGCAACAATATCGGCAATAAATTTCGATCAGGAAATCGTATTGTTTGAATCCACTGACCACGTGACAAATCGATGACGCAAATGTCCGTATCTCGTTCCTGATTGGTCGAGCTGAAAAACTTGACTCCGCCCACTAGAAGTAATTTGTTTTGATCGACCACGTGACTATTGTGCGAATATCTTGGGTTAAGTGAAGGCTGAATTTCCAAGCTAAAAAATTAACAATATAATAAAAAATTGACAAAAAAGGATTGCTTACTAAAAATAAATTTTAAACTCTTTTTTACCTTTTAACAGTCTTATCTTTAACAGAAACCAGTAGAACATCATTATATGGTTGCATGGTGTTATTTAAACCACCAGAAATAACCAATAAATCTAGTTCTTCCCAACAGCAAACTGAGTGAGAATGCCTTGGCTTTAAACCAGGTAAATTTAACTCAGTCCAAGTGAAATTTCCAAGGTTAAATACCCAGCTATTTGAGAACGTTGTTTCATTGTTTTTACCACCAAAAACAACAACAGAGTTAGATTCTGATAAATAAGTAAGAGTATGCCGCCATCTTGGTTCTGGTTGAGGGTTTGAATTAATAAAAACTTCATTAATATTTAAAGAAAGTGCATTGGTGTTAAGAGTTAACAAATATAAGGAATTGCTGGCATTTTTAGGCGAAGTGCGGCCACCAAAAACAATAAAATTATAAACATTATCTTGATCTTTGGACTCTGATTTGACTCTCACAATAGAACTGTGCATTAAATGTTTTGGTATTGTTTTACCATGAGTAGTTAGAGGTTTATATTCCATTGTTTTCTTGTTAAATAAACCAAAAGTTTGTAGTCTTTGGTGAAATTTCTGTTTTCCAAAAAAATCAATCCCAAATCCACCAAATATTAAAAACTGAAAAAATAATTTTTTATAAACAAAACTCTAACATAATTTACCCATATTAAAATTCTAAAAAAATTCATACAATAATGCAAATTATTTTTTTGTATATATCTTTATCCTCGATGTGGAAAAGTCGAATGCGCAACCTAAACATAGAGTAACATCAGTTACTTCGACCCAGTCTCGAGTTGCCTGTGACATATTATAGATTATAATTGCCCGTTAATTATTCTGCTGATTTAGTGCTGGCTTAGCAGTAGTTCATACCGTTTATAGCGCCTTACTCAAGGGCGCTACAGCATGAGATCAGTGGGAATTGAACCCACGACCTTATGTAAGGTGTAGCGAGTATTCTTACCACTACACCACGCTGCCGGTATAATTTTTTTATTACCTGATCACCACAAAGTGCCATACTATGACCAAACATTTCCAAGTTATTTTCTATGTCTTGTTCAATCAAAGTAGAAGGAAGTAGATGAGTTAGTTGATTATCTAAAAACAAAAAATTCACGAATTAAAAGTTCATATACTTGCATATAAAACATTTGAAAACTGAATGTATACTCTAGCAGTCTAGCACATAAAAATATGAAATCAAATAAATATATAGCGAGGTGTAGTCGTTACCGGCAGCGTGGTGTAGTGGTAAGAACACTTGTTACACCACACATGAGGTCGTGGGTTCAATCCCCACTGATCTCATGCTGTAGCGCTCTTGAGTAAGGTGCTATAAACGGTATGAACTCCTGCTGAGCCAGCAATATAATTATCGGGCAATTATAATCTATAATATCCCAAACTGCCACAGGCAACTCGAGACTGGGTCGGGGTAACTTATGTTACTCTATGTTTAAGTCGCGCATTCGACATTCCCACATTGAGGTTAAAGATATACAAAAAAAAAATAATAGTGTAAAAATTTCATTTATTATATTATTAAATTTTTAGTATAGTTTTACCTTTACTTTTGGGTGATGTCAAAAACATATTTTCACAAATATTTATCAGTTCGTTATTTTCACAAGAGTTGGTGCTACAAAGAAAAAAATAATGCAGCGCCATCTGGTGCCAACCTTCAAACTCATCAAACAATTCAATTTTCTTAATTCTTTGTTTCTCATCATCAGACAGACAACTTGTGTAAAATTCGTTAAAAGTTATCGAGGATAAACAGTTAAAATTAAATTTTCTGTGTCGTTCCTCTTGGCTTGATAAGGTGGGATAATTATCAATTGATAATAAAGGACTAGATAGGTTTCGGAAATGTCTGTAAAAATTAAAATGTATATAAATGATTTCAACAATAATCCCATTAGCTTAAGTTTTAATACACTAACAGATAAAACAACTCAAATTAAAAACAAGCAAATTATTAATTTGCAAAATTTAACTACTTTACTTTAAAAATAGCATGCATACATAAAACTTAATATTGAAGAAAATATATTATTTTCTTTTTACTTGTACATGACTCGACCAAATCCATCATTAGGTAACATTTGTTCAGCCACCAACATCAAAGCATTGTCAAAATAATGATCCACCCATCTTAACACCCGATTCGATTGACTTGCGGTCAAGTACTAAAATTTAAATCATTATTTGAGACAATTAAGCTAAATGGAATTTAAATTTTTTAATTTTTGATGCAAAACTTAGTTTAAAAAAGTTTGAGTTAAAAATACTTTTTTTTAAGCACAATATTGTAAATTATATAATAAGTAAAGTAGATTTTTATAAAGTTACTTATTTAAACTTACTGTTAACACAATTTCAGATATAACCAGAGTTGGAATATTTTTCTCAATCCCACAATCTAGTAAAGATTGATTAAATAAAACCGAGCCAACGTTTCGTAGATCATAACTTAAGTAGCAACAATCTTTGGTCCTTAAAAAAAATAAGAGAGATTTAAATAAAATAAAAAATAAATTTAAGTAATTATTGTTAAGATATAACTAAGATTATAGTGGGTTTTATTACAAAAGAAAAAATAAATCCACATGAATATGTTACACACTTACTTTAATTTAATGATATCTTGAAATTTCGAGTCAACTTCCATTTTTTCAAATTTGTTAAACGCTTTTGAGAGTTCGAACTTTCTATGAATAACATCTTTATAATCAATTTCAATAAACAAAAACTCTTCGGATGGAAAGTTAGCTTGGACTCTGAAGTAAGTGGTGTCAAATCCACATCCGAGTGAAATAATTTGTTTTTTACCTTTAACACCTAAACACACATTTAAAAATGTAATATTTTCCAACTGTATTCTAAGTAGTCCACCAGGGTGATGTAGTGAATAGGAGGCTTTACTACTTGAGGCCCTGGGTTCGATTCCCACTGCTTTAGTACACTTTAGAAAGATCATTATTAAAGTATAGATGAAAAAGGGAAAAATACAAATATGGGAATATAATGTAGTATAAATTGATATAAAATTTCAACAAAACAACGAAAAGTAAAAGTTAACCCCCAATTTCAATAAAACAAAATGTATTTGCCTGTTTTAAATTTACTCATTAAATCTTAAAACATAAACCTATTTATTTACCTTTTAAAAACTTCTCTACTACATGGGTAACTCCTTTTGCTCTTAAGTAATACCCCCTATTAATTAAAGGAGTTCTTCTTTGATATTTATCAACAAAATATTCAATGTAAGGATCTTCCATGTAACCAAACTTGACCATTGACAGTTTGCTCACAATACTGCTGTCATTAGTTCCTTGAACCTTACAATATTAAAACAAAATAATAAAAATATACCTTTAGACAGACATAAGGATATTTTTTAATTTAAAAGATGCAAAGTCAAAAAGTACGTTATGATAAAATTTAAAATATTTGAAATATATCGTTCTTCCCTATGCTGTATTTAAGGAACTGCAACACTTCTTTGCGTATTAAATAAATTAAAAAAACAACACCAAAAATAAATTAGCTTTCAATTTAAACTTACTTGTGTACTACTTGATGAATCCATTTTAAATCAGACTATAAAACTTATAAAGTAGGAAAATATACTTAGTAGTATACCACGTGTCGTTGGATACTTAAATAAAAAATCCCCTATTGTAACATAGTGTTGTCAAAATTATTTTACACATAAATAATCTTAAAAGATAAAATCCAAACCTTACCTTTTTAAACACAATCTTAACAGTGGAGTCTAGCAAAAATTATTCAAATAAAATATTAATCTAAAAACTAAGTTTATATTAACAGTAACAAACTGATGAAGATCATATTTTAAAAACCAAATTTCACGCAAAAAGGCTTTTAGTTAAGGTTGGTCTTAAAAAAACAACACATACGTGTAATACTCAAAACCATAACATTATTTAAACATTCTAAAAAGCACAAGAAAAGGAAATTTTATATTTTTTTGTAAAATGTGATTTCAATTCAGTGAAAATTGGACCAGGTTTTGATAACGCAGATCTTGTGTTAACTTAACACATGTCATTTTTATCTGCTTAAGATATAGATAAAAATTTAGGCATTACGCAAGTATATATGTAACTATAATTTAAGGTTTATGTAGATAGTGTGAACCAAATTTTAATACGAGTAAACTTTATAAAAAAAGTAATAATTATTTTGCAGAACTTTGCAAACTTTACAATGTTTAATATTTTTAAAGTTTTATTCGTATTTTTAATAAGCTTTTGTTGCTTATGTTATTCACAACATGACGGTAAGAAACATTTATAGCCTATATTTTAGTGTATTTTAATTTGATTTAAAATATAACGTATAAGCTATTAAAACTTTTTTTTTAATAAATTCAAATATTTTTTATTATTGTTTTAACAGATCCCTTTGTCGGACAATTCCAGACGTTTTATACCTTAACAAATCAAGATATAGAAAAACTTCTTAACGAGCACAACCACTATCGAAGAATCGCTCAACCTCAATCTTCTAACATGAGATTTATATCTTGGGATAAGGAACTAGAAAATGTTGCTAAAGAAAACGCAAAGTATGTATCTAAATTGTGAAATTTTTAATTAAAAAACGTAGGCATACTGCTTATGGAATCAGATAACGGGCAAACTATAATATTTGCTTTCAAACCCGGCGTTTACGGATACTTTATACGTACCAAAAAATATTTTCTACTAAAAAAACAGCAACCTTAAAATGGGACAAAAAAGAGCGAATTGAATGAAATTATTTTTAAGGTTTTTTTAAGCTAAGGTTTTTTTGACATTCAACTGTCATGCTAATAAGTAGGCGAGACGCTGTAAGATAACGATAATTCCCACTTATATATACGATACACAAACCAGACCTTTACAAGTAAATAAGTAAGTTGCTCGTACAAAAAACATAACACAAAACAATTTTAAGACAAAACATGATTTTTTTAGGAAGTGTTCGTTTTCGCATTCTGCTAATCAAACTACTTCCAAGTTTCCAAGAGTCGGAGAAAATATTTTCTTTGCAGCCAGGCAACCCCCATCGAAATCTATAGACAGGGCTGTAGAAGACTGGAATTCAGAGGTAGAACACAGTAAAAATTGCACAAACCACTTTAAATTTTAAATTAAGGAATCTTACCAAACACTCTTTAAAAAAATCAATTGATTAAACCCAACAAATCAAACTATATAATTGGATTAAAATTAAAATTTTATCAAACTATACTATTACAATCCTAATATATTTAGGTACAATATTACACACATGAAAGCAACTCGTGCGAGCCAGGAAAAGTTTGTGGACATTATTTACAAGTAGTTTGGGCCGAAACCGACTCTTTTGGATGTGCTTTGGCATTATGCAAGTAAGTTATTACAATTAAATACCAGAATGAACGTTCTCACTCTGTGTACTTAATAAACGTTCTTTTAAAAACTTTGTACATGTAAAATTATTCCTAATTTTAGCAAAGTTGCTGCAGTAGGAACGAGGGGGACTATATTGGTTTGTAACTATGGGGTAGCGGGCAACGCATAGTAAGTTACATAGATTAAATGAATAGACAAAGAGTAGTTTACATAAAAAAAATCCCCCCAAATTTTTTTTTACAATATTTCACTGCTTAAATGATTGTCGTGTTTTAGTGAAAAACTAGAAAATGGCGACGTTGTGGCGAAACAGCCGTTCATAGTCGGTCCTGCTTGTTCAAATTGCCCTGAACAATTTGAATGTGACAATGGTTTGTGCAAACAACCATTACAAGTTAATGCAAAGCCAGCAACAACCACGTCAGAAACTAAAAAAATGACAACAACAACAACTATCTTTGTGGAAAAAACACTTTCTACTACAAAACTAACAACAGAAAAAGAACCAACACCAACAGACCCGACAACAAAATCATCAACCACAACACCAACAACGTCAACTACAACAACCACTGTTGTAGAAAGAGCACCTTCTACTACAAAACTAACAACGGAGAAGACACCAACAACCACGAAGCCAATAACTACGAAGCCAACAACCACGAAGCCAACAACTACAACACCAACAACCACAAAGCCAACAACCACAACGCCAACAACCACAACATTAACAACAACAACGCCAACAACCACAATGCCAACAACCACAACGCCAACAACCACAACGCCAACAACCACAACGCCAACAACCACAACGCCAACAACCACAACGCCAACAACCACAACGCCAACAACGCCAACAACCACAACGCCAACAACCACAACGCCAACAACCACAACGCCAACAACCACAACACCAAAAACTACAACATCAACAACTACAAAGCCAACAACTACAACAACACCAACCACAACGCCAACAGCCACAACGCCAACAACCCTAACGCCAACAACCACAACGCCAACAACCACAACGCCAACAACCACAACGCCAACAACCACAACGCCAACAACCACAACGCCAACAACCACAACGTCAACAACCACAACACCAACAACCACAACGCCAACAACCACAACGCCAACAACCACAACGCCAACAACCACAAAACCAACAACCACAACAACACCAACAACCACAAAACCAACAACCACTACAACAAAAACACCAACAACCGCTACGCCAACAACAACAACACCAACAACTACGAAGCCAACAACCACGACACCAACAACCACAAGGCCAACAACTACAACAACCTCACCAAAGAACACAACGCCAACAACCACAACTACAAAAACACCAACAACCGCTACGCCAACAACAACAACACCAACAACTACGAAGCCAACAACCACGACACCAACAACCACAAGGCCAACAACTACAACAACCTCACCAAAGAACACAACGCCAACAACCACAACTACAAAAACACCAACAACCGCTACGCCAACAACAACAACACCAACAACTACAAAGCCAACAACCACGACAACAATAACCACAACACCGACGACCACGCCAACAACCACTACAACAAAAACACCAACAACCACTACGCCAAGAACCACAACACCAATAACCACAACGCCATCAACCACGACACCAACAACCAGGACACCAACAACCACAACACCAACAACCACAACTACAACAACCTCACCAGAGACCACGACGTCAACAACCACAACAAAAGCGACTACAACTTCAACAACCACTGTTAAAACGAAACCAACAACAGCAGCTCCAATATCTTCTAAACTGACAACTACTTCAACAGAATTAACACCTACGAAACCGGCGACAATTATACTACCGAAAACAACGCCAATAGAATCGGTAACAACTACAGAACTCGTTGAGGTACCAACAATTACAGAACTAATGCCTGTAGCAAACCCAACAACAACAAAGGCATCAACAGCTGCAAAATTAATGAGAACATCTACACAGGCAACAACAACACCTGCGATTATCACAGGAACGGAGCAAACAACCACGAAATCAAAGGCTGAGACAACAACTAATACAGAAAAACCTGTGGCGGTTGAAAATGTAACGACAGCTACACAACCAACAGAAAAGTCAACTGCAAATCTTGAAGCAACTCCCGCGAAAACCACAAGGCCAACGACATTGCTACCAACAACTATGACAGTGAAAGAAATGGTGACGACTGAGCTATTAACATCACATATGTCAGGAGGACAAAATGCTACAACAGTATCGGAAATCATCTGGCCAATTGCACAAGACTTTGTTTTGGAAGAAACTCAAAATATAACAGAAGACAAAAATATCAAAGGTAAAACGTTTATTTTATGATCAATAATTGCCGATTTTTGAACTATTCCTCTCTTGTAATTTTTATGATTAATGATATTTTCTTACCTTTAATCTCCCGGATATAAGTTTAGTTTGCACTTGAAGCTTGACGTTACTTCATCAAATTATTCTTTGTGTTTGTAACAACACTTACAATATGTTAGCATAAGAAATATATACCTTAAAACCTGACACTTTGTGCTTTAAGGTGCGGTTCAGTACGAAAATACACGAAGTGTTGCGAGTAGCAATCCAGACGACATTGTCAAGAATGTGGTTAAGGATGTTGATATCAATAAGGATGTGAAAATTGAGCTAAATAAACAAGATTTGGAACAAAATTGGATTAGAGATTATATGTAAGTGTATAGTTCGGTTTTAAATACGCTAAGCTTTATAAGTCAAGGGCAGATTTACTGTGTAAAAAATAACATTACACGTAGGTTTTTTAAAATATTATATGGCATTTAAGCTAAATGTTTGTTTAGAAATTGGCAAGTTAAGATGGAGAAATGGGAAAACGAATTCGATATCTACGTTGGGAAAAGACAACAACGATGTCCATAATATCCTAATAACAAGCTTGTAAACGAGTTAAAATAGAAGTGTAGGTTGCTAGAGCTTGTAGTTATTATTTAAATATTTGCGTTCTGAAGTTATAAAAAGCACTAAAATGTATTTGCTTTGTATTTATTCTGTTATTTAGCTAACCTTCATGTTTGTTAGAATATGTTGTTTCCCAAAAAATGTGAATTCTTTCTAGCTTTTCCATTTTAGTTTTTATTTTAAACGTTAGTAAAACTGAAGCAATAAAATTTAAAAATTTTTGTCATCATATACAGCTAAAAACTGGCCAATGAGCGTACACGATGTTGATTTAGGCTCCCTTTTTCATATTCTCTCTCTTTTTTTCAAGCATGACAAATAGAAAAAAGGTCAAATCAAGACGTCATAAAAATGTCACGTATTGTTTTTGTTAGGTTAAGGGGAGGCTTGTAAAAAATGTATGAAACTTAAATATTATTTAAAAATAGTTATGTTGTAGCCCTGTTTTGATTGAACTAGCTTGATAATACGCCATTATAACCTAGTACAAATATTAGTAAAGCGTATAAGTAGTTTTAATGGTGCGAAATTATGTATTTTATAGTGTTTGTTTACTGTTTTTAGTCTGCTGATTGTGGTTGTAGAATAATTAATAATTACTAAAGCTGTGCCTGTTATTACGTGGGTTTAATAGTTATACATAACAAAAACTGACTAATGAAAGAGGCGTTTCAGAAAGCTATTGAATTATTGATTAGAAAATTCGAAGAAAGGCTTACTTTTTACTGTGCCAGTCAACTAGCGTATTGATTATAGAACATCAATACATTTTTAACATTCTATAACGTTGTTTGTTCTGGTGTTAGGTTACTGATTTTTTGTAGCTTTAAAATAACTGGAAAAATGAAAACTAAAGAAATGTTACTGTACATAACGGGCATACTTCTACATCTAATTAGAGAAGGTAAGAAAGTAAATAAGTATTTTAGATTAAAAGTTACAAGAATCCATATGCAGGACAAAACGATATTGTAGCATAACAACTAAATTGAAAATCGACTTCCGTTGCGTCATAATTTGATTTCGCTTTTTAAATGACAAATAATGTATTTGCTGATCGTTAAAGTAATTTCTTGGTAAAGTTTTGTGGCTAGTTATTACCAATAACGTTACTAAGGAACGGGTTACTTAATACCTAAATACGATAAATTAGTGACAGTGACTTATCGTACTACCTGACTTTATGACATTATTTTTATAATTATTTACTTTCTAATTTTAGGCCAATGCCAAACTGAAGGTAACGGAACAACAGTTAAACCTCCACCAAGTAAGTAAACCGCACTTTTTATATTGATATTAAATTCACGGCCGAAGTTTTAGGCCTACACATACCTACCTTGTTTACTTCTATATTTAACGCGTAATAACTTGAATAACATTGTTTTAATTTTCAGATGGGGCTCCTGTTATTATTATATTTTTCTCCGGCGTAATATTTTTCACACTTCTACCACTTGCAATTGTATATATCCGTAAACAAAATATATCTTTTCGATCATTACTACCGAGCAGGCCTGGTCCAAGTACTTCCAGTTCCAACGAAGGCAATTACGAAAACAATTTCGAAAATCCTATTCAATATGAACAAGAAACTTCGCATTGATTTCCGTTTTTAAAATGGATTAATATAAAAGATTGCCATACTCTATCAAGTGATTATATCTATTGTCAGTGTATATAAATATCATATTATGTTCGTCGTTTATTTATTTACATGCAAGTGCTCGTTGATATTGATAGTTATACGAACTTAGGGATGATAACGTTTTATTGAAATTATTTATTTGTTTTTATGTGTAGAACTGTTCTGTCGTAAAGCGGCATAATAAAATAGTGTTATTATTCTATTCATATTATATCATCCACTTATTACATTCAATTTAAAACCTTAGTAACATATGGAACCAATGTTAACTTAAATAATAAAGCAGACATTCTTCCGTACGTAGTTTAAACTAAAGACTATGTCAGTAACTAATGCTCTAAATTTTGTTTTTAACGTTTAAAAAAACACCGACCCCCTATGTGATAAATGAGTGTTTATTTACATTTTCAGTACAGTTAATTACTAAAATAATATTAATGGGTTATGTTCAGCAAGCACCATTGGCTGACAATCAAAATTTAATTATTCAACAAAGTTCTATGTTACATTATAAGTTGACAAAAACGTGCGATCAAATAGTGTAAACATATAGCAATAACATTTCTTGGTACTAACCATTTTAATAATTCAATTCAAAACAACATTTATTACAAACGTAGGGGTCACCACGCGTTTTCAGTAAACTAGGACGGTTAAAAAGCTCTTGGTTATAACAATAAAAACATTAGTTAAGAGATGGTGCATAGCACAACTTTGCTATTTATATATTACGGGTTTTATGACAAGTAAACTTTTAAGTTGGTATCTTAACCAAGGCAAATATGAAATCATACCACACAAAAAATGTTGAATTAAAATGAATTTAAAATACCCCTTGTAACATATATAGAGGTAATAAGGATTACAACACATGCAATATTTCACTTTTACCAGAATTCTGGGTTTAAACAAGTACTGCCAATTAAAACAAAACAACAACTAAAAACTTACAATTTTTCTTTAAAAACTAACTTAATTTAAGATTTCACTCATCCTAAAAGCATCGGAACTCATCTTATAAAAATATGAAGCAGGTATAGTAGTACCGGTGTAATAGATGGATTAAAATGTTAACTTCTTGGATAAATAGAGATAAACATACAATTGTTAATTGGTGTTGTGTTATCCTTTAACTTCCAACACATTTTAACACTTTACACTTATTTACATGTTAGTAACTTCGCTCAAAAAAGTCTTCAACTCAAGATTGTATACCTTAACGGGATTTCACATTCAAAGCCTTGCTCATATTTACTCCAGTAAGACGTTCTACAACTTCTGGCAGTTTTGCCACCACATCGAGCACTTCCCCTGTTAACTTAGAGGCGCCCACATCACCCTTACCACTCGACACCATCGTGATCTTTTTCGTAGAAGCCAAAGGTGCTGCAATCTCTGCTGCCACCTTGGGGAGCGTTGACAGGACCATGTCGACCATAGCAGCTTCCTGGTACTCTTTCCAGGCATCGGCCTTCTTTACCATCTGTTCTGCTTCAGCGGCTGCCTTGGCCTCAATTGCGAATGCACGAGCTTCACCTTTGACCTTGATGGCTTCTGCTTCTGCCTCAGCTTCTAAGGTGACCTTGTTACGTTCAGCACTTGCAATTGTTTCAAGCCTTCGGGTTGGAAAAAAAGGTTTTATCAAAAGAGTAAACACAATAGCATAATGTTAGAAACTGGTCAAATTAAAGCTCAGTTAGCTATAGTTTGCATGGGTTTTATTAAAATTATTATTTAATGTTAAAGAAATCAAATATGTTACAGTTTGTAACAGTAAAAAATCCAAGAATAACAAACACTTTAACAAATAGGCTAAACACTAATAATAAACATCTTCCTACCTGTATTTTTCTGCCTCTGCTGGCTTCTTTACCTGTGCCTCCAATTCCTTTTCTCTTCTCAAGATCTCCTGCTCCTGGACTTGAATCTGTTTGCTTCTTTCCTCCACTTTGATCTGCATCTCTGCCTCCTTGATCGACTGCTTAGAGATTGCAGCTTGGAGTTGGTAGGCCAACTCTGATTCTGCTCTCTTTGTCTCAACCTAAAGAATAAAAAAAATAAAAATGTTATAAAAATTTAAGAGAATGGAAACAAACTTTGTGATTTAGGGATCTTTTTTATTATTATTTTAGTTGGTGGGTCTTTAGTGGTAATAAACAATTTACATGCAAGTAGTTGATGTTACTATAAAAACATCAGGAAACTTAAGTTTTGTTAAAATAATTTCAATTTAAGTAGGCAATACTAAGGAAATCCTGCATTTCCTGTGTAATATAATACACCTACACACTTTTAAATATATTAACAAAAGGAGTTCTATAAGAAAGAAAACTGAATTTGAACTTATATTGGTTGAACTATTTTTAAAAGTTTAAAAAAATCGTTTGGTTGAATGTAACGCTGTATTAGAGGCTTTTAATATTTAATGAACATAGGTATGCAAATACAAACAAGCATTAGGTACATAAGAATTAAATTTAACCAGAAAATCAAGCTTAATTAGTAATTCCTATGAAAAACAAACCTAAAGTTTAATTTTTTTGCAAAATATTTATATGTAAACAACCACAGTTACCTCAATATCATAAGATGCCTTCTTTAGCTCATAATCTCTCTTTGCCTTTTCAATTTCAATGTCATTCTCAAACTTCACTTTTAATCTCTCCTGGTTAGCAATTGCTTCCTTGATCCCAGCATCTCTGCGAGATTCGGCCTCACCAATCTTAGCATCTCGATGAATCCGTGCCGTTTGTGTTTTACCCAGAGCAGCTAGATACCTAAATTTAAACTACGTTTAAACTGAAATTTTACAAACTTATTTCCAAGTGTTTAAAATTAACACTCATACATTAACTTTAATGTATATAGAGTTTATACAGAACAGCAAATATAGCCCAACAATGCCTAAAAAAATGAAACAGGTTTTACATCAAAATCAATAAAGGTTATTTTAGAAAGGCCTGAGTTTTTTATTGTAGTTATTGACACTTAGTCTTACCCTTCATTATCTCTAATGTCTTTGAGAGTATAAGAAACGACCGTAATTCCCATCTGAATAAGATCGGAAGAAGCAACCTCGAATACTTCTTTTGCAAACTTCTTTCGATCTCTGTAAATTTCCTCCACTGTCATATTGCCCATAATAGCTCTCTGATGTCCTAATTGGAAAAACAATACAATAATTTACATAAAACAAGATAATGCTAAAAGGGCTCTTAAAACAAGTCACAACATTTTTTAGACAGCATATCATTTTTAGACGTTAAATGTATGCAACTAAAATATGATTTTATTTACCTTCCAAAGTTTCCAAAGCAATGTTTCTGATAGAAGATTCAGATTTGCCTAAAAACTGCATGCATGCACTTGCCAGCATATCTTGATTTTGGCCCTGGATCTTAACTTGGGCAATCCCAATACAAGAAATAGGAACTCCCATAGTAGTATTAACATCCGTTGAGTGAATTTGGAGTGTCATCGTGTTCAGCGAGATCCGCTGAAGTTGTTGGAACACTGGCCATACCCAAACTCGTCCACCCGGAACCATAAGGGGGCGAGAATAAAGGCACCCGGACACGACCATCGCTTCATTTGGACCACAAGTTTCAAACCCCATTTTTAACAAGTTTTTTTATAAAAATTATCTAAAAACTGTAAAATGAATTTAAATAGTTATAGAAAAATATATAAAAGTAACCTGCATAAAAATATATAATAAGTAAAACAAAATAAAATGGAACAATATAATAAAAAAAACATTGTATAAAATTGCACAAATTTAAACTACAGTTGCTAACGTAAAAATAAATAAGGCTACATTACACATACAATAATTCTACAAAGTTAAGGTTTTTACAAGAAAAGTTTAACTAGAAACAAAAATTAATATATTTGCATCATAATTTTCTTAAAAACAATAAAAATACAAAAAAAAACTTGCATTATATATGATTAACATTTTACTAAATAACATTTGAATTTTTTTTTTAATCTGCTTTTTTCATTGAGTAGCATTAGATGTACTTTATATTTGCAATTTCTTTTTTTTTCAAGGGTAAATAAATATTGTTTTTTTAACTTTACTTTTAATCTTTTCTGGTTGGAAAATGCTTTTTTAATTTTTTAAAGCATCACCAAGTCATTTTTTTTCCTCATTCTTTTTTCTTTGCTGTAATTGAAGTCCACGAAGATGTCTAAATTAGAATAAGGTTAAATTATTAAACAATTAATTCTGTTATATTGAATAAAATTAATATTTATATTATCCATATAGTATATAAAGTTAAGTTAGTAAAGTAAACATAGGCATAAAAATGACTAATAAAATAAATAATCACAAAACTAATAAAAAATTATTTTAGAAAGGGTTGGTTTTTTTTATAACAACTATCTTATTCTTACCCCACATTATCATGTACGCTTTTAAGAAAATACGAATTAACTGTAATTCCCATTTGATTAAGATCCAAGGATGAAGCCTCAATCATTTTGGTGGAAAACTTTTTATGACCACATGCAATTTCTTGTGCTGTCATAGTTCCTATGATTGCATGCTGATGACCTAATATATATATTAAATAATTATCATGAAGAATAAATAAAGATCAAATTGTAAAATAGGAAAATAAAGAAAGTTTTTAATTACATATCACAACAATTTAAGGTTAAAATTCACATTTTTGGACAATAATTAAAAAAAGAGGTTAGCTATAATCTTTTTTAACTTAAGATAACATTTTGTAAATAACCTTCTATTATTTCCAAAACGATGTTTCGAATGTAAGATTGAGGCTTGCCAAGAAAATTCTTACAAGCAGTTTCCAGCATTTCTTGGTTATGGCCTTGGATCTTAACTTGGGCGGTCCCAATACAATTAACAGGAACACCGTTACTGGTGTTTATATCAGTTGAACTAATCAATAGCATGATGGGGCTAAGCGAGATCCTTTGAACCTGTTGAAACCTCGACCAAACCCAAATTCGACGACCTGATACAATTCGTGGACGAGAACGAAAGCACCCGGACAGCACCATCGCCTCATGTGGACCACAACGTTTAAACCCCATTTTTAACAAGTTTTTAAAAAAAGATCTGCAAACTGTAAAATGGATTTAATTAATTGTAAAGAAAATTAAAAAGTACTCTTAAGTCACTGCAATACAATAAATATTATTAAAAATAAAATGGAACAATATATAAAAAAACATTGCCTTAAAATTGCATAAATTCGAATTACAGCTACTTAAATGTCATATTTGTATTATTAAATTATATAAGTTAACACTACACAGCATTTTGTTGAAGTTAGGTTTATACAAGAAATGTTTAACAAGCACAAAAATTAATATAAATTGCATCATTATTTTCTATATGAACGATAAAAATAAATAAACAAAAAACACTGTAATATATATTGTTATCATTTTACTAAGTAACACTTAAGATTTGATTTATTTTTTTTCTATCAGCTATTTACAATTGCGTACCATGAGCATTAGATGTATATTATCTTAAACTATCTAAAACCACCTTTTTTTAGATCATCATCCTCTTTTCTTTCTTATATTCAAGTTTGTTATTAAACTTTATTTTCAATGTTTTTGGTTTGCAGATGATTTCTTGATTTAACCACCACAAATTTCTTTTCTTATTTCTTTTCCATGCTTTTAGTATCTTTCTGTGCTTGTGCCATTCGTTGTCTTGAAAGACCAGCAAAATATCTAAGTTAAAATAAGGTTAATTTGTATTATTTAACACTAAATTCTGTTTTAGTGTAAAAATTAATATTGATATTATCTAGATAATATAATATAGAGTTTTACACATAAATGTAAACATAGATGTAAAAATGACCAATAAAATAAATACCCGCAAAACCTAAAAAAGTTATTTTTGATAAGATAAGAATTCCTTCTTATTAAAACAACTATCATATTCTTACTCGACATCATCCCAGACATCTTTTAGGGAATAAGAAACAACTGAAATCCCTATTTGATTAAGATCCAAGGACGAAACCTCGAACATTTTGAAGGCAAACTTTCTACGATCAAAGTAGATTTCGTCAGGCGTCATAGTGCCTATGATTGCTTTCTGATGTTCTGATATATATATAAAAAAATAAATATCATAGAAAATAAATATAAACTAAATTGTAAAATAAGAAAATAAAGAAGGTTTCTAAAAACAAACCACAGCACTTTAACGTCGAAATTTAAATGTTTAGACAATAATTAAAAAAAGAAGTTTAGCAATAATTTTACTAAAAGTTAGATTTTGTACTTAACCTTCCATTGTTTTCAAAGCGATGTTTTGAATGTAAGATTCAGGCTTGCCAAGAAACTGCATACATGCATTTTCCAGCATCTCCCGATTTTGGCCCTGAATCTTAACTTGGGCGATCCCGATACAAGAGATAGGAACTTCCATATTAGTTTCAATATTGGTTGAGTGAATTGATAATGTCATGGTGTTAAGCGAGATCTTTTGAAGTTGTTGAATCCTGGGCCATACCCAAATTCGACCACTTAGATACATTCGGGGTTGGGAAAATCCGTACCCGGACACGACCATCGCTTCATGTGGACCACAGGTTTCAAAGCACATTTTTAACAAGTTTTTCTACATACTCTAAAAACTAGAAAAACAAATTTGATTAAATATAGGGAAATTAAAACAAAATCGATTGTATCAATAAACAATTATTTAGTTAAATATCTATAACTACTAGTACTGTAGAATGTCATAATTTAAATAAATAATATAATTAGTGCAAGACATTTTAGGATTTGTATCTTTACATGTAATAAAAAAACGAAAATAAGTAGATAATTATCTTAAAAATTAATATCATAAGTTTTTTTTAAACTTAACTATTCTAAACATCAATAAAACAACTACAATAATATTTTTGGACACTAGAGATTATATAAAAGCCTATAAAAAACATCTTCAATTTAACAAAGACACAAACTTGGTAATTTTTACCAACATTATCTGGAATATTTAAATAAAAGTAGGATATATAAACTTAATGTGTATCGAAAAGTAGAAATACAATTTGATCTATAACTTAATTCAAATGCTTGATAACAAGAAAAAAATAATTAAACAAGTATATGGATAACAATATATTAAATCTGTTAGAATGTATTATTTCGACACAAGAAAAAATTAAAATGAATTAAAAGTTAGTGAAAATTTAGTAAAACTAATACTTAACAACATGCAACATTAATAGTATTAAAATAATATGCAACAATAACATAAACAGACAAAGTAATCTAGTTCAATCATGCAAATAAATTCTATGTGAAAAAATGAAACAAAATAGAGGAAGAAACATTGCATAAAATATTGTACAAATCCATATAACTATTACTTTTGTGTCTTAATTGTATTATTTAAACAATAAGCAGTTACACACCAATTATACGAAGTTGACATTTTTTTAATAAAGAATCTCTTTTTAGCACACAAAAATTAAATAAAGTTATTTATATACCCATAATTTTTTCTATGAACAATCAAATTAAAATCAACAACAAATTACACAGCACTATATATTTTTCTACTAAACAACACTTCAAACTTGGTTTTTCCTAATGAGCTTTGCCATTCATTTTTCCATTCCCATTTACAAGACCATTTACATGTGTTGCATGGCCATTAGCTTTTCCATTGGACAAGTGATCTTTTCCATTAGACATGTGGCCATTGGACAAACCATTTGGAGCCAATTTTGTTGGGTTTTGGCTATGATTCATAGTAAGTGATGGGTTTGTAATGTTGCCCTTTTTAAGGTCAAAGGTTCTTCTTACTCTAGCGTAAGGACCAATAGAAGGATCAAACACAAAATCCCATAAAACCTTGCACCATGAACTGTAGAAGGGTAAATCATCATAATAATCTGGAGCAATTTTCTTTAATAGTGGAAGCTTTGCACTAGGTATAGCTGGAAAATCATGATGCTCAACATGATAACCCACATTGAATGTAATTCGATTCAGAATACCATAGTAAGAGTAGGTTTCAAATCCTTCAGTATACATGTAATGCTCTGAGATAAAATGCCCTGTCACGGGATGAAGGCCTAAAGACAGTATAGTACCTGCAAGCATGTACCCAATTGGTTTAAAGCCCCAAAAATAGAACAACAAAAAGTTGTAGGTGAACTGGATGATGCCGTTGTGTATTTCAAGAATAGTCAAAGGCTTTGGGTTAACCACTAATGGTCGGAATGCATAAAAAAGAGGGTTAAGAAAAAGCCAGACCACTTTCAAGAAGCTATTTCTGAAGAAAATTCCTTCATATTCAGAAGGTAAATCTACATCAAGGTAATCACCCCCTAAATAGCGATGATGATCAACATGGTATTTTTTAAAACTTATCGACATTGGGACACCAAGTGGTAGATTTGCAATCATCCCGAAATAGCGATTCCATTTTGCACGATGATAACCAAACCCGGTGTTGTGACAAATATCATGAATAGCCAATGTGAGAGAATGATTAATTGTACCGCCAAACACATAAGCCCAAAATATAATCCAAGGCCAACTCATATCTTTAATAAGATAGCATGACAACAAATGTGCTGCAACCATTGCCGTGACAACAAATACAAAATGGTTGTCAATCGTAAAAAGCTTCTTAATTTGGGGATATCGATGTAGCATAGCCTTTCGACGATCTCCATGTGGTTGGTCATTGTAAACCCAGTAGAAATCTGATCTTGACACAGAGGCTCCCATTTTATTTATAAAATTACCCTATTAATTTTGAAACCAAATTTAAAATTCTAAATAAAAGTAAACACACAAATTTAAAATATTCTGTGTAAATAAAAAAAAGTTATTTTAAATTAAACAGTAAATACAAAACCTACAAACGAATATATTTTTAGTTGCATTTACTGTTAACAGAAACATTTTTAGCAGAAAATATCTGACGACTTTGACTTGACTGAAAAAAAATTTACAGCCGATGTAAATACTGTAAACTTTCTTAATATTATGTACTTTTTCACGTGACTTTTTAAAGGCAAAACACACGGAAAAATTTACAGAAATATTCCACTACAGATTTACTATACGAATTACTAATAGGCATGTGATGTACTACGTGATCAACAGGGTGTATCCACAACATTTTTTTTCTGAGAGAAGGGCGTTCGCTTTTCCTGAAAAATGCAATCATACATGGCTGTGTTGTTTTAATAAGAATTTATTAAGAAAACTAACTAAATTCCCTATTAATTTGAACAAAAATGCTGTATTTTTTTTTATAAATGGACAAAGTTTTTAATTTTTGCGTTAAATATTCTTTTTTAGTTTTCATTTAGGTTTGTTTTTAGATTTCGTTTAAGTTACCAGAAAAAAAACTTGACTTTATTACTAGTTTTTTGCATTTTTTACTACAAAAAAGCATTTTGCAAAGTAAAAACGATTTAAATTAAAAGCAAAATTAGTATATTTTGTAGTAGTCGGTTTAAAAAAAAGCGAAAACTTTTTTCTATGTTTCATGACGTCATCAAAATCAACATTTGAGGGTGGTCAGATATTTCATGGTGTGAGAGTGACGTCATATATACAGTAAGCTGAAC
This sequence comes from Corella eumyota, assembly GCF_963082875.1. NCBI lineage: Eukaryota > Metazoa > Chordata > Ascidiacea > Phlebobranchia > Corellidae > Corella > Corella eumyota. Next base: position 2,588,032 of record NC_137495.1, on the reverse strand, counting down.
TTTTATTTGCTTGTTGTATGATATTTGGTGTTTAAAACTTATTTAACAATATTTAAACTTAAAATAAACTAAACAGGAGTAACTAAACATATTCGTTTGTATGTTTAGATTATTTAACGTTAACGTATTTACTATTTTTATTTTAAAGAACTCTAAAATAATAAAAAAGACATTAAAGGACAATTTTGGTTGTAAAAATGGATTCTAAGGAAAAAGAGGCGATGGCCATTATGGCTGAGGGTGAAAAGATTGCAAAATCTGGACGAGGATTTTTTAGTTCCTTTTTTAATGGATCCTCAAAGTTGGAAGAAGCTTGTGAAAAATATATCAGAGCTGGGAATCTTTTTAAGGCAAGTTTTATTTAATACTGAGTTAAAATTATATTGTGATGTACAATAGCTATCTGCTATAATTTTTTTTTTATACACGTAAAACAATAAAAAAAAGGTTATATATATATACATTAATTTTGGTAATTTGTTATTGTTAATTTTATTTAAAAATTAGGTAATTAGTTTTTTTAATAATAAGTAACTATATAATTTTTAAAAATACAACTAAGCGATTAAAAAATTACTGTAAGAACAAAGAACTATATCATGATTGGCTTTCATGCATATTTTATGATGGCCCATTTGGCTTTTAAATTAGAATGTTTAAATCAATATTTTTTGCTGTATAACTCTCTAAAGAAAAAAAACCAATGATATAAAAGGTTTAACAAAAAATCAATTAGTTTTTAGGTTTTGTGTTACCAAATGCTTTTTAATTATACCTCATATATTATTTATTCTATTTTTGATTGTAAACCAGTCTAAAATTTAACCAATTTTCTATATATTTGGCTATATATATATGTTTGTGTTAATGGCATTTCAGTTTATCAAAAAATATTTTTATAAGCATTGCTTTTTAATCATCATTTCCTTTACACAAAGCAAATGTTTAGCTTTTCATTAATGATGTATTACAAAACATAACATCAATTCACATAAGGCTGTCATAATAAAGATAAAAACTTTTACTCATCAATACCTTTATATTCTATGTAACTTAAAATATAAAGTATACTATAGGACATCACATTTTTGCCATGACACTTACTCTTTATTCCCTTAATATAAATTTTTCAATTTTTTTTATTAATGCAGATGTCCAAAAAATGGAGCAACGCTGGTGGGGCCTTTTGTAAATCAGCTGAAATTCAGTTACAACTTCAAAACAAGCACGAAGCAGCTAACAACCTTGTTGATGCAGCTGGTTGCTACAAAAAATCCGAACCTCGAGAAGCAATCATGTGTTATAACAGAGTGAGCTAAAAACCATTTCAATCTCGGCATCTGATATGATGTTTACAACAAACTTTTTGTTTTTGTTTTGTATCTAAATGTAATGCAATTTTTTATGTTTTAGGCAATTGATATATTTACTGATATGGGAAGGTTTACAATGGCAGCAAAACATCATATTAACATTGCTGAACTTTATGAAGCTGATGTGTTGGATATTGAAAAGGCAATCTCACATTTTGAAAAGGTTTTAACTTTTTAACCCCTTTTTATATTTAAAAAGAAAAGAATTTAACTTTTTAATACTTTTTATATTTAAAAAAAGGGTTTACTTTATATTCTATACACATCACATTTAGCTTAAAGGTTTAACTAAAAACAATTAATTTGTCTTCTAGGCTGCTGACTACTATGATGGTGAAGACTCTAAATCGAATGCAAACAAATGCTGGATTAAGGTTGCTGGATACGCCGCCCAGCTAGAACAATACACGAAAGCCATTCAGCTTTACAACAAAGTTGCTATGATCTCAATTGAAAGTCCTTTACTAAAATATGCAGCCAAGGATTATATGTTTAAAGCTACTTTGTGTCAGTTTTGTTTGGGTAGTAGTGCAGTAGATGCCAGGTTTGAGCAAATAAAGTTGTAAATATTTTTTTTTGTATATATCTTTATCCTCTATTTGGGAAAGTCGAATGCGCGACTTAACTTAGTGTAACATCAGTTACTCCGACCCAGTCTCGAGGTGCCTGTGGCAGTTTGGGATATTATAGATTATAATTGCCCAGTAATTATGCTGCTGATTAAGTGCTGGCTCAGCAGGAGTTCATACTGTTTATAGCGCCCTACTCAAGGGTGCTACAGCATGAGATCAGTAGGGATTGAACCTACGACCTCATGTGTGGTGTAGCAAGTGTTCTTACCACTTCACCACGCTGTTAGTTGTGGTGCTTTTTAACAATTAATTTTTCAACTTACACCCTAAGATATACACACTGTTAATAATGTTTTCTATTACAGTCAAGCCATTGAAAAATATCAAGAATGGATGCCAGCTTTCGAAGACACCAGAGAATACAAATTAACAAAGAATTTAATAAAAGCATATGAGGAGAATTCAGCTGATGCTTTTGCCGAGGCAATTGCAGAATACGACAAAATAACTCGCATTGACGAATGGCTTACAACTATTTTACTTCGGATTAAGAAGAGCATTGCTGGTGGAGAAGAGTTAGACATGACTTAATTTGGAATTATTTTTAAGATTTTATTTTGCATCACTTTATTGTATTAAGTGACATATTGTGCTGGTTTAATATACCAGAGATACCTATTACATATAAATATTGGATACAACTTTGATGTGCAATAACATAATTGCTATTATCCCACATATCCAAAAATTTTAACTTTTAAAAAGTTCTAATTATTGAAATTATTATTTAAATACACTTTTATTCATAAATTATACTGTACCCTTGTATAATTCTAAATAAAGTAGGCTATTCAATTGTGTTTTGTTTAAAAAAATGTTGTGTTAATTAATTAATATGACCTAAAATAAAATCATTTTAATATATTTGTAGAATATTCACTTAAGCAATGTTTTTTGCTAAAAATTGGTAAATGATTTGTACCAATATTTCATAAAAAAAGTTAACATTGATTTATTTATTGTATTTTCAAAATTTAAGTTAATTTATTGTATTTTTGTCAATATTAAGTGTAACATTGCTATTACATAAGCTATTTTTGTATAAAAATGATCTCTTTCTTATAAGTACAAGTAGTTTGGTGATTTAAAAAAATAATTTGTGAAGAATTTTTTCGTTATTAACACTTTTTAAACTGTTTCGTGTTGTTCTGTGCAAAACAAGAAAATAAAATATTTAAAATTACAAATGTTTGATTCTAATTTAGATTTTTGCTTCTCATATAAAACTGAATTTTTGCTTTTCATATAAAATGTTTATCTTTAGTATTTATAAGTATTGAAGCTTTAAAAAAGATATCTACCAAAATTTGTTCTTGAAAAAAAAGGCGTTTTCCAGAGAAGAATTTGTGTATTACAGACCAATACAAAATTTTATTTAGGTTAAATTGTTTTTAAGTAATAAAATTTTCAATAAAATAACTTTTGTTAATTACGTCATTAATCTAAAAAAAATATTAAAATAATTTTGGGAAACCCCCGTCTTCTGCTTATTTTTGTTTAGTTTTTAAAAAGTCGGTAAATTTTAGAACATGTTTTTTAATTTCATAAAGTTATTAGCAGACAGATTTATTGTTACCTTATAACTCCTTATACTATACTTTTAGCAGATTGATATTTATTCGGAAAAAGAGCTAAAGTTTTTTTGGAACAAATTTCCAAGTAATTGTTAGCCTATGACATTTTGAAAGCGGCATTTTTTTCTCCAAAAAAAAAGATCTTATATTGTCAGTGACCTTTAAGCGTACGTTTGTTATACTTATAACAACCAAAACATTGACTTTGATGCGTGATTGGAAGGTACAACACACTTCACTGTTGATCTTATGTTAGTTAATGGACAGATGGCGGCTTCCTATTTAAAGTAAAACAAGTGCGGGTATGTTCTAGTTGATTAAAGTTGTAATGGAACGTACTTTGCGGTTTTTAAAAACAACAAAACAAAAATCCAATCGCGCAAAAATAGACCGGTTTTTACGTTAAAATCAAAAACTCATTTTTAGGCTATTTGTTGATCTTCAAAAACGACGTTTTTAACTATGACGTCACGGTGTATTAATTCGTTATTCGCGAATGGTGTGTGACGACAGCGACTATTGTAACGCGAATTTAAGCGATTTATTTTCGTAATTATTTTGGAAGCACTTAAAAGGAACTTTCAAAATAGGATGTCTTCAAGAAATAACAATTTTTAATTGGGCGAGACATCACGCAAACTTCTACTTAGCTTTCAAGTAATGATGCCACGCGCCCCCCTTTTTAAAAAGAATTAAACTAAATATTAAAAAAGGGGTCATTTCTATATAAACTCCCGATTAACAGAAAAGTTTAAGTTGTAAAACTTAGTACTACAAGCATTAGCCTTTTGATATACAAGACAAAAGTTTTTTTTAGTTGAAGTGTTAACTGTGTATTTTTAGTATGACCCGTTTTTATACGGTTTATGTTCTTGTTTGTTTGGTTGCGATGGCCAGGGGTCAAAACATTAACGGTGGTTTTATTACATGGAGACCTACTGGATCTAACGAGGTAGATCTTATGTTATTTTGTTAATCTAATTTTTTAAATTGTTAAAGAAATATTTCAAGTTAATACATAACGTACAGATTACAAAACAATGTATTTTTTCATTCATTTTCAGCAACACTGAGTTTATTTTGTTTTTCTTTACAGGTTACGTTGGAACGAACTATATCAAGCGACGGTACGTCGTGTGGATCCGAAATAACTTTGACAGTCCAATCATGGTCGTGTAGCCCTTCTTGTACTCTCCCACCTCTTGTAAGAGCTAGTGAGGATTGTGTATTAAGCGACCCCGTCGAAGATTGGTCAATTCTGTTTGTCCAACAAGAAAATTACGCAACTACTTCAACTCCTTTTGTACTAACGTAAGTGTTTATCATTTAACATAACTTCTGTAAAATTTCCTATAAAAATTATTATTCTATTTATTTATAACTGTAGTAGACTAAATCGATAAATTGATTGCTTAGCAATACTCAAGTGTGTATTGGCAAGCTCCATATGCTTTAAAAGTTAAAATGTTTAATTTTTAATTTCACTTGCTGTATGATTTTAACACTTTCAAGTAAAGTTTTTTTTCGATTTTTTAGTCTTGATGAAACTGTCTTTCTCGGAGATGATCATATGTTTACTGTTTATGTTGACACAAATGAAAGATCAGATACATCCGCACCAAACTCACCCCCCGTTGCAACTTTTGATCCAAGACTTCGGTAATTCTTTATCTTTGTATAATTAAACCTCTAAAAATTTAAAGGCTTGATTTTTTTTTTTTTAATTATTCCTACCTTTTTGAACTTTATAATTTTTCAGAATATTTTGTTGAATTTATAAGCTTTTCTGTAATTAAATGACTTTCGTGTTTTTTTAATAGTGTAAAGGCAGGTTGTGCAAGAGATATTCCAATCATAGTTGAAGATTTTGACGGGGATAATATTTTTTGTCGGTTTGCCGTTGGTGCAAGCGAGTGTGGAGATTTTTGTACAATTACACCCAACTCCTATGTTACCTTAGACCAGGTAAACCCCTTTATTTTTAAAACAAGTTATAGAGGAATTTTACTCCAAACGCAACCATTCCTTTTTAATCTTAAAATCTTAAGTTTTTACTAAAAAGGATTTATTTAAAAAAAAATTTTTTTAGTCGACCTGTACGTTGACGTATGATGGTACCGAGACCGCTCCAACAGAAATAAACATTGCTTTGATCATAGAAGATCGACCCCAGACCAGTATAACTGTCGGAAGTCGGGCTGTTTCACCAACCCAGTTTATATCATATGTCCCGCTACAATTCGTAATCGAAGGTTAGTTGTAAGTTAAGTAATACCATTGCCGGTGGAATATAGACAAGATTACAAATGTTACACAACTTTTTATTGTTCATAAAAGGTTAAAAATTCTTTGACATTTAAGTTATAATTTTTCGCCGAGTTAAAAAATAGTATAGTTGGTAAACTTAAATTTTAACTTTATGTTTTAGTTTATAGTTCAGCCACCGCTTGTGATTCGATTCCCCAATTGGAAATTTCACCTGTTTCTGCCAATATCTCACTTGACGTTGGTGACACTTACTCTCAAACACTCGTGGTAACCACAAGCTCATCATCAGTTCAGTAAGTACTTTTTCTATTTCCTATAATCGATATTAATCCTGTAACCTAATGTTGTTATTTAAATACTTAATTTGTTTTGTATTTTTGTTATATTGGCGCCGTTTAAACATGTAAAAGTGGTTGTTAGTTTTTCTAGTCTTTAAAACTTTATATTAAACATCAAAATTTGCAATTTTCCATGTCTAAAAAGTTTTTAAATCATTCGTATTTAAAGGGTGCAGGAGGTATCAGTATTCGGAATATACGACGTGGTGACGTCATCGATTACGTCAGAGTCAAACAATAGTTACTCGGTCGATATATCCTGGGATGTTACTTCATCGTTTACTGGCAGTAACGTCGCCTGTTTAAGCGCGGAGGATACAGAAAAGTAAAATTTATCCTTTGTTATAGATTTAATTTATCTTATCTATAATTTGTAAATGTAATAATTCGTAATTTAGCGAGGAATCTGAATTGAGATGCATTTCATTGGAGGTCGGAGGAGGTAATTACAAAACCTTGCCTTTTTTGTATTGTTTTAATGCGAGTTTTGTTTAGTTTTTTTTTTAATTTTTGGTTAGTTGCTGCTCCCACCACCCCTTCAACTACCACTGCCATGGAAACCACTACGTCAGAGTCCACCACCACGGAGGCAACGACTACGTCACAGACTACTACGACAGAAGCCCCTACGACTACGTCACAACCCACTACGACGGAAGACCCTACGACTACGTCACAGTCCACTACGACGGAAGCCCCTCCCACTACGACACAAACCACGACCGAATCCCCGACAACTGTTAACCCTTGTGACGTGGGAAATGGAAATTGTAGTGACGTATGTGTACCAGGAGTTGGTGAGGCATTCACTTGTGAATGCAACAATCCTTGTTGGCATCTTGCTGCGGATGAAAGAAGCTGTATTCGTAAGTTCCATACTCATCATAAGCAACTTAATTTATTTGTAGGGTTATAAGTATGATTCCCATTAGGAATTAGTTTGGGGTAGTAATATATTAATAATATTTGATTTCAGCAAACGTGGAGTTTTCATGTGGGTTAAATGGCATCCAGGTCAGCATTCCAACATGTGTTGAAGCTGGGGCCCTTGCCTTAAGCGACTTCGATCCGTTTGACACGAGTTCGATTCCCACCGAATGCCAGTTAGCTGAAAATTCAACACATTATTCTTTTCAGTTTGCTTTCAATGAATGTGGAACTACAAACGTTGTAAGAAAAAGTCTATGTTAACCTTTCGACAATGTTTGGCCTCTTTTTAGCTAATATTGCCTAGGATGCTTAATTTACGTTCTGTTTTTAATAAATGTTTTGTCTAGGAAACTACAACTGAAATCAGATTTGAAAACTCGATTCGAATCCTTGTTTCAAACAACGAAGATTTGATTAGTCGAAGTACTTGGTATGCCCTCAATGTTGCTTGTGCATATCCGAGGTTTGGGAATTTAAACGGTTCCTTTGATCCAACCAATACTGTCAATACATTCGTTGCTGTTCCTGAATTAGGCGTTTTCACTTTGGGCTTTCAGTTTTTTACTGATTCCACATTTCAGGTACAAATAACACTACAAGATATATAACATAATTTGTCATAACATAAGTGTTCGTTTGTATTCTCTAGCCCACATATATATTCAACTTTAAATATACGTTTTTAGAGTCCTTACGACTCGGATCCGATAACATACCCAGTCAACTCCAACATTTACTTTGGTTTGAGAGTTAGTGGAGGAGGACCTCTTCATTTGTTTACTGAAAACTGTGTAGCTTATCCGCATGATGGAACTAGCATCACCAACGAAACTCTTACCTATACTTTGATAGAAAACGGGTAATCGTTACGTTCACCTTTGGTTCTTACATATCTTCTTTACTGTTAAAAATACTAATTATTTTTAATTATTTTAGATGTAATACCGACGCAACAATAAAGAATTATACTTCTCCTAACAAGCAACAAAACTGGTACAGCATCAAAGCATTTCGCTTTCTTGAAAGTTTAGATGGTATCAATTCCGAAACCGACGTCTTCATTAGGGTATTAACAATTATTTTGATGTGTTTTACTGCCAAACGTTTGTGGTTTATAGTTATAATAACTGATCTTATTTCTCTAAGTGTTCTGTTATTATTTGCGTTGATGATCCAGACATTACCACGAGATGTTCTCAAGGCTGCATTTCCTCAACATCAAAAAAGAAACGAAGCTTGTTAAGGTACAAACTTAACCATATAAAAATGGCAAATGTAGCTAATACTACCAGTTATTCATGATCAACAATTTTCTTAGAATGAAACGACAAGAAGAAGTGATTAACAGGAATTCAACTTCAGTAATGGAGACTGGTCTTCAGACTTTAACAAGCACAAGGTTCCTCGTTCGGGAAGGTGTTTATGTTATATATTGTACATTTAAAGTACCTCTTTACTAATGACTTGTGACACAAAATTTTTAGAGTTTATGTGTGTGAAACTAAGTGGATTACGGTGTATGTATTTAACTCATTTAGCCTTTTTTGATTTTGATAGAACCAAGTTCTTATACATTTCCCTACGTGTGGTTAGTTACTGGCATGGCCGTCATGTTTATTCTCTTTCTAATAACTTGTATTGGCTGGACTTGCGTGTGGTTTGTGGCAAAACGACGACGTAGGAACAAGGAGGTAGAGGGAGAAGAGAAAGCATCTTACTACAACAGCATCGACTTGGAATAATGTTTTGTACATGATTTTTGAATTATGACGAACGGCGTTATCATCGCTTTTATTTTACTTTTTGCTTTTAAATATACATATTTTGCACTACATTTTTTTATGTTGTTTTAGAAATGTTATTTTGTAAGGGAGGGCTAAAAATGTAAAAGTACGTTGGTCATGTGAATCGGGGATAAACGAAAACACAAAAATAATCTGATGACGTCATTGATTTCGTGTTGGAAGATGGTCATCCAAGTTCACGTTAATTTTGTTTACGTTTTAAAAGGTTTTACACCCATTAATATATAAAAGAAAGTGTTAGAATTATAGTATAAGGCAATTAGAATATATAACACTAAATATGTGGCGTGTCTGCCCGTTATATATCCAGGTATTTGTTAGTTAATGTCTGAATGTTGTTCGTATTGTTTGGTTTTCTACTTAATTGTAAAAATTGTTGTATTTAGTAACCTAGGTTTGGTAAATTTGTTTTAATTATTATTAAATTATGGCTTTGATTCGACACGACCGAAGTTTTGATCAGAACCTGATTCAGCGTTGCTGTTCTTCCATTATAAAATGTGGCCCAATACCTCGCCATGTTGCGTTTATAATGGACGGTAACAGAAGATTTGCGACCAAGAATCAAATTGAAAGAATTGAAGGCCATACTAAAGGCTTTGACAAACTTGCAGAATGTTTAAAATGGTGTTTAGATCTTGATATACCAGAAGTAACAGTGTATGCATTCAGTGCTGAAAACTTTAAAAGATCAAAAGACGAGGTGGATAGTTTAATGGAACTAGCACGTGTCAAATTTACTCAAATTCTACAACAGAAAGAAGAAATTGAAGCTAACAATATTCGGATTTGTATGGTCGGTGAGCTTCACCTTTTACCTCCAGATATTAGAAATCTTGCAAAGGACTTAATATCAACAACTAAACATCAGCCAAGATGTAAACTTAACGTATGTGTATCTTATACTTCGTGTCACGAAATGGCGCAAGCGTTAAGGGATATATCATGGGGTATCAGAGAGAATTATCTAGAATCTGATGATGTAACTCAAGAATTGATTGATCGAACACTACAAATATCAAGATGTGATTTACTTATTAGGACTTCAGGTGAAGTAAGATTAAGCGATTTTTTGTTATGGCAAACTTCGTTTTCACTTTTATCATTTGTCAAGAGTTTATGGCCTGAATTAAGTATATGGGAATTCTATGCTTCAATTTTGGAGTATCAGCAATCTTATAAGGCTATAAACAAGGCTGTACATGATGCTACATGTGATAATAAGATTACAATTCAGCAAAAACAAAGAATGGATATTTTTTTAACAAAACTTTCTATAAAAAGAGAACAGTTGGTAGAAGCCGGGTTTATAGAATCTGAATTATAATATTTCTTTCCTTTTTATTTTAACACTTAAATTATATTTACCCTGTTCTTACTATTAGTACATTTTAACATTTGTGCCAATTAACTACCAATTTAATGTATTTCAAAATTCGAAGTTAAAAGTTTTTTGTGTGCAATATTTGATAAATGTATATACCTGCTTACTGATTTATAAGAGATTGTGCTATAATTATGAAGCAAATATTTGATATATTAAGTTTTTGTATATTTGTATATTGTATTTTAATCTAATGTGTTGCTATTTTATTTAGATTTTCAAATATTAACAACATAATGTGTAAGACATAACATCTTTTAAGATGGAAATTGATAATTTATTTCTATGTCCGTGGTTGGTACCACTTGTGAAGAAACTTTTAGAGGGTCCGACAAACTTTTGTGTTAATGGAATCAAGATAGAAGATCCCAAATCTAGGTAAACTTGTATAGAAATGATAATGTTTCAATGTTAAGTGTTTAAGTTCATTTTTATATATATACCACATAGTAAGCATTTGTTTTATAAAATATTTTATTTTATAGTGCGCCCTCTCACTGGAATGAAGCTGATTTATTAGACACAAATGATTCCTTTACAATAGCTATTCCAGTGGCCGGAGAGATAGTTAGATGTAAGTATTTAAAATATAAAAACCCCAATAACCTGCCCTATGGTCTTTCAATTGTCGTAATTTGGTCGCAACTTTCAACTAATATTTGCCCTTAATATTTTTTCCAACATTTTATTTATTTCAAGTTGATACCTATTTTTATCAGGGCAAGTTTTGTTTGATGGGTTTAGGAAGGAAACACCTCCTGATTTTCTGTTACCCCAATACGATGATTTTGATCCAGAATATGAAGAAATAACAAGTCTGTTAAAATGGGATCCTGATCTTGATAGTAGTTTATTGGTTATAATACAAGAGCTTGTAGGGTAAAAAATCATATTTTTACAATCTTAATTAATATTAAATCTTTATGTTTGTAGTACAAATATTAATGTCTTTAATTGTAGGATGTATAAGAAGCATCATAAGGAAAAATGTTGCAAAATTAATATAGAATTTACAAAAGAAATAACTGCCATTTATGAGGATGAAAGTTTTTCTAATATTGAAATTTGCTTAAAGAGACCAGACAAAGTAAGAAACTAAATTTATTATTTTTAAACCAATTTGTTATAGCTTAAGTTCAGCAGAAATAAAAAACATATTATTGTAATTTTGAAACTGCTTGTGTGTATTTACCAAGTTTGTAGATTTTTATTATGATTATTTATGTTCTGGATTTTTTTTTCTAATAGTATTATTATTCAAAAAATTTTTTTACATTTTCTCCAAAAGAGTGGTCCAAAAAACCATGTTGTCAACATTCTTCTTCAACTCTCCACAAGTGTGTCCTCTCTTTCTACCAAGCTCTTCCAAGATGCTCCCCCACCTGACATCTTTATTGAGACTCCTCTGCTTCTGATTAAATATGAAACAGAGACATCGAATGTGATTCCTCTACTATTTATCCCAGCACATATTGAATAGTAAGTGCTTTAGATTTCTTTTTTAATAAACTTAATTTTATAAATTGCTGACCTTCAAAATAGTGCTCAAAATTTTTTTATTTTAATAGCATATTAGGGGGCAGGGGCATAGTAAGTCCACCACTTTATGCCCCGGGTACCTCCATCCTGGATTACTGTCTTAAAACCAAACATAAAGTCCAAGAAGCTATCAACAACTTGGCAGAAAGTCATCAAAAAAGATGCGAATATATTGCCGCCTTCCATACACAATTTAGTGGGTAAGTTTATTAATACAATTTTATATTATGTAATTTTACTGGTGTTTGTTTACAAGCACCCACCCAGTAGAACTAGACAAATCCTTTAGCAAGAATTATAAAAAAAATTGAGAACTATCTTAAACTACAAAGTATTCTTTCTTGATGATAGTTTACTGGAAAAAATTCCTAAAGATAGATTGTGTTTGTTGAACTAGGGAATATTAAAAGTTAATATAATATAGACTTAGACATCTAGAAGTTTAAGTCAATAATCAATTAGCAAAGCGGCATTAAAGAGAAGTTATGGTTTTAAATGGGTGAAGCTTTGCTAATCTTTAAACCTGTTAGGTATATATTCTGTTATTAACCTATTTTTTGTTGTTATTTTTAGCGATATATTGGAATATGATGCGGAAGACTTCTACAAAGTTAGTCTCATTTTTAACTTTCAAACTTTCTTCTTTTTAGTTCATGGTAAGTTGTAGTGCTATCCTTTACTGTATGCTTCTTATTTTAATTTTTAAGAGTTCATTAAGTGATTTTATTTAAATTTTTATTTTAGTGCAATTAACGAGATTTTTTCCACGGGACCAACCCACTTTAACATTCCAATCAGCATACCACATGGCAAAAAATGGAAACAAATTATTTCAAACTCTATCAGCAAGTTACCCCTATAGCCCCCGGTGGTCAGGAGCAGAAATGGCGAAAAGAACACGGTAATATGGAGTACCAAAAAATAAAACTTAAAAAAATTTATGTAAAAATATGCAGGTAAGTGGTAGCATGTAAGGTGGGTGTTTTTATAATTATTATCAATGTTTTTTGTCATTTCAACCATAAGACAATAAATCTTTGGACAAACCAACTTAATTAAACCTATTTCTTGTTCATTTATTTTAATAAAGTAAATCCTTCAGAGTTAAATTGTCATTGGGTTAAGTTGTATTATGGTTAAATTGACTGGTCCATTTTACATTTGGCTAGGTAATAAAACTGATTTATATTTTTTTAGTGCTTACATTTTGGAGAAGATCCCAACCTTCAAAGATAATTGTATTAAGAGTGGAGTTCTGTGAAGTTGATTTTATTATTTTGTTGGAGTTTCGATGGTAAACGTATCACAAAAAAGACAATTTTATATAATCGTTGCACTTTTAATATATATACATTTTTTTGTGATTATAATCACAAGGATTAAATTTGAATAAGTATGTACCATAGGCAACAATCTTTTACATGAACTACAGACATAAAGGCAAAAAAATTGTAACAAAAAAATATAGATTTCAGTTTATGTTATTATTTTAATACTTAGAGATACATTTCACAATTAAACAAAACTTATTACTGAATATTTCTTTACCTGTAAGCAAGCTAAAAGCACTTATACATTCGTTAAAACACCTTAGAAAAAACAAAACACTTAACTTTTTAATAAAAAATATAGAAAACAACCACTGAGAAATAAACTGCGAAAAACACTGTTCAGTCAATACTTTATAATGTTTGTACAAGTCTCAACTTTATTTTATTTATTTCGTTTTCTAAGTTGCATTCGACTGCCATTGGATACAGAATCAGCTGGGTCATCGTTTTGCTCTATGACATCATCAAAAAACAACAGAAGTATCCCATAATTAGGTTGCTTGGTGATAAAGTCTTTAAATTCTGTTTCAAGATCATTTTTGTCTTCAGAAATCTCAGAATTAATTGTTGTAAATATAGCATTCAGATCACTTTGCTGTTTATGATGTTTCGCTATGGAAAATATCTGAAAACATTTTTTCACATTTTCTGGTTTATTAATTTCACTAGATATGTGATGATAACCAAATATGTAATCTCTAAAGGTAATTACTCTTTTATGAGCCTTATTGTATATGCTAAACAGGTCCTTCATTGCTGAATTAACAGGTATTTGCAAATACTTAGAAAAGTCTTCAATTGTGCAAAATCCTGTGCCTTTGTTTGCAATTTTAACATATTCTGTCAACATATCTTTAACCTTGGTAAAATCTAGTGACTTGATTTTTGAGCGTACGTTATAAAACTCAATAGATCCAATATGGGGTGGAAACTTTAACTTAATTGCATGTCTCACTAGCATACGATCTTCATAGCAGTGATCAGTAAAAGGTAAGCCTAGGTTTGTACCAAGCACAATTCTTACATTATCACCATACAATCTTGGGTTATCTATTTCCTCTTGATTTGGCTTATAAACCGGCATGTAATTGACCTCGCATTTTATTCTAAATTGGCAGATACACAACCAAAATAATTTAAAAGCATGTGGGGAGCATTCAGTCCATGAACTGGTGTTAAGACTATTGGTGTATCTTATGGTCACTGGTTGTACTGGAGCACCAGTTAAAAAAGCACCACCTTTTAACCGCATCATATACTGACCATTTGTACAAGTGCCTTCTGGAAATATAATAATCTGAGGCCAATCTCCAGGTGTGTTAATTCTTTGTTGCAATGCATGTTTCGTGTTTTCTCTCGACTTTGGGTCGTCTCTCTTTACAAATATTGGTTGTAAAGCTTTAATTAAGGTTCCAAATATTGGAAGCTTGGAATTTTCAAACTTTGAAAGAACAGAAGGCAAAGGAGAACTAATAAACCACAAAACTCCATCTAAGAATGAAGTATGGGTGGCTATAGCCAAAATTGGAGCTTCAGAATATTTCGCTCTTTTTCCAGTTACTTTAATGTGATATAAACCCCATATAAAAAGCACCAATCTTCCCATTTTTTGTAAAATAGTAAATAGAAACCTTCGAAATGGTGTCGCCGGCTTCTCTGACGTTGCTGAAACACCAATCGTAAAAAAAATTCCAAGTAGCCATGTACAAAGCAATACTAGAAATCCTGCAATTAATTTTAATGGTGCTAACGTCAATGACATTAAAACAACTTGAATTTTTTGAAGATTGTTTAATTTAACCGATGAAACAAAAGGATTCGGTGGCAAGGCTTGCTGCATAGCTACTTTTAAATTCCAATTTATTATTCTTATGCCAAATTTTTAAGCTAAAAATATATATAAATTTTAAATCAATTTAGTAGTAAATGTTATAATTCTATACTATATTTCAATTTACCGCTGAACTATATATAACTTGACATTATAATTATTTATTGCCAAACTAATTAATGCTTTGTTGGTAATAAATCATTTTTAAAATAGGAAATTATTAGCAGTTTCCTGTAAAAAAATGTTTATATTTTAAATATGACCTGTATTTATTTATAAATGAATTAATCACTTTTAGCAATACACATTCAATTAACTAACAGGAGTGAATCTAAATTGAATACTGTTAAATTTCAATGGATTTTTTTCCTTTTGTTTAAATAGTGACAGAACAAAGTCCATTTATTAGTATCCTATTTCCTACTGGCCTATTACATAAGACCACAACTTTTCTACAAAGACAAAATGCAGACCTTGTGCTAATTTCTGTCATGCTAAATTAAATTTTAGGAATTTCTTACATTTAAACTATCTGATGGCCTCTAAAACAGTTTTAAGTTGTAAATTTGAACATTTTTACCAGTTATATAACCAATTCTTAGAATGAATCTTGTTTATTTTAATAATAATGAACCAACAAAACTAAAACATGCACAAAATTATAAAAATCTAAATATTTAAACATTAAAAAATGCAATGTTACATAACATTGAATATAAATGTAATTTACTCTGCAATATAATCTATAAAACAAGGTTTAAAGGCACAGTGAGTTCAAAGGACAAATAATTTATTAGTGTTAAAAAGCAAACAAGAATTCCCATAAAGTCTGGTTTCTTACAGCATGTAAACATAGCTTATATGACTTTGGGTTGAAATGCAAATAAGATTTATATTTAAAGTACATCAAGTTACATAACAGAAAATTGCATCTGAATTTTTTTCAAGAACGTGTTAGAAGAGTACAAAGGTTACAGAATGTTTATGTGTCATCAACTGTCAATCAAATTTATTTTTTATGATGTCATAGAGCTTAACAACTGCATGTAAAGTGACTAAAAAACGAAGTCATTGCAGGATATTGCAAAAGGAAATGACTTTATGTCTTATATCATACTATAAACATTACCAAAGTAATATGGCAATAATACGTTGTAGTAGTCTATACATGTTGTGTTTATAAGTAAAACAAATACATTAAAATTGTTGTATGGAAGAACTTGGGTAAAATATTTAAAATAAAACAAAAATTATGTAAATATTAAAGTGCGAATATGATAAATTGTTGTAAATATGAGTGTTAAAAAAACTTTTAAAAATCACAGAAATAATATTATTGTTGTTGTATGAATTATTCAGTTGACATTTAAAAACAAAATTAATCTTTAAAGTGCTTTTAAATTGTTGTAAATAAGAGTATATGTTCAAAAATTTCCATATTTACAGAAATATTATTGTTGTTGTATAAGAGTATATCGTGTACAAAATCAAAGCAATATATAATAACATTTAAACAAAACATGTGTAATATGAGGCATAAATATAATAAATACAGAGTGGGAAGATTCTAAATAAAAACAAACATAAGAACACCAAACACCATATAAAACTTACAAAAATAAAAGTTTAAAATTAAAATAACATTGTTTATTATCCAGATGAGCTTGATACATTGGCACCTTTTCGCTGCGTTATGGTATCATTAACTGTCGAAGCTGGGTCAGTGTTTCTGTTATCGACTTCATCCTCTTGCATATCCCGATACCACACAAACATTTTCGCATATTCCGGTCTTTTCTCCACAAAGTCGTAAAACTCCTCGTAGGTAACTTTGTCGTCTTGCTTTTTACTCATTTCTCCGAAAATTGTTTCAACGTCGATATCAGACCCAAAAGTTGAGTCTAAAACTTGTCGGAATTCCTCTTTCGACACAACTCCATCTTGGTCTTTATCAAATACTTTAAATGCCAAGCGTACTGTGTGATCAGTCACACTTGGTTGTGATACCAAAGACAGTCCAATTACATATTCCCTAAAATCAATGAAACCAGATTGGTTGCGGTCATATAAGTCAAACATTTCTTGCAGAGCTGGGGTGATCTGCATGTTTAGAAACCTTGCAAAGTCTTCAATTGAAATAAGCCCATCTGATCTATCGCATGCAATCTTAGAGAATTCAGAAAGACGGTCTTGTACACCGTCAATATTCATTCCCAGTTTACGACTAAGTTTTGTGAATTCAATTAGTCCAGTCTCCATTGGTAGCTTAAGCTTAGCAGCATGTCGCATTAATCTACAGTCTTCAAAGGTGTGATCTGTACAAGGGATGTTTAAAACATCTGCCATAAGATGTTTGACATTGTCTGCAAACAACTTTGCGTCTTTCTTTTCCTCTTCGTTAGGGTTGTACACAGGAAGATAGGTAATGCGAACTTTTAAGCTAAACTGGCAGAGTGTCAACCATAAGATTTGCATTGACCCTGGCCCATTCATGGTCCATGTGACTGTATCTAAGTCATTTAAATACTCAACTGCTACTGGCTGGACCGGCTTCCCTGGGATAAAAGCACCAGATTTAAATGTGATTAATGATTTACGATTAGTACAAGTTCCTTCAGGAAAAATAACAATTTGTGGCCATTGATCAGGGTTATTGGCTCTTCTTATGATTTCTTTGATTGTATTTTGCCTTGAATTTGGGTCGTTTCTTGACACTAAAATAGGAAGAGTTGCAATTGCTAATGTGCCCATGAGTGGTGCCTCATAGTTTTCATATCGTGATACCGAAGACAAGAAAGGCCGACTTACAAACGACACAAACACATCAAACATGGTAGAATGAGGAGCACACACCATTAAAGGTGCTTCATGGCTGGTAGCTCTTTTACCTCTTACATTAATCCAGTGTATACCAAGAAAAAACAAGGCTACTCTGCCCATAAGTCGTAATATTTCAAATAAAAAAGTTCGAAATGGACCGACTGGTCTTTTGATTGGCACTTCCATTGCAATGGTAAAAATATATCCAAACATCCATGTTATAAACAAAGTGGCAACAAATAAAACAAGTCTAAGAGGAGCTATTGTAACTGACATAATAGCAACCTGAACTTTCTGTGCAAATGTTAAGTTTATTTCATGGACGAATGGATTTAATATTGGCTGCATGAATGACTTCTGTCTTGGTATCACTTTGTTAATTTTTCGGTCCGTCATATTTACTTTAAGACCAGACCTAACTTACACAACAAAATCTGTAAAGAAAGCAGGAAGATTAAGTTTAAACAACCATTAATGACTAAGCACCATATTAATTGACAACATTATTATGTTACAAAACTAAAAAAAAATAGGTCGTAATTAAAAACAGTTTATACATGGCGGTTTTAATGACACAACATAAAATTTAAACCATTACCATGAGTCATGCAATGTTTTAAGAAACATTATTTTAACAGAATAACTCTAAATTTACATTTTTAAAGTTTACAGCTAAACAAATGTTTAAAAAATATGGCAGTGTTGAAAAGTGTATTATTGTACAATACCAGGTTGGGTTAAAAATCAGTTCAATCAATAAAAAAGTTGTTCTTCCTTTTTTAACAAAATAGTTCACCCTTCTATTACAGAATCATTTCCTTTTGACTTCTTTTTCTTCTTCTTTTTGATGCTCTCGTTACCGTTAGCAACAACATTGGCATCCTTCTTTTTAAGTTTTGGGGACTCGACTTCCATCGAAATATCGGCAGTAGATTTTCTCTTCTTTTTCTTTTTTGGTGTTTCTTCAACAACCTCTTCCTCAACAACAACGGACTTCTTCTTTTTTTTCTTTGCTGATTTTGTGACTTCTTTTACTTCTTCAACCTCCATACTTTCTTCTACAACCTCTTCCGCCTTTTTCTTCTTTTTTTTCTTCTCGGACTTTGGAGTGGCAACCTCTGAAACATCCATGTTTTCTTTTTCAATGCTCACATCCCCTTTGTTCTTCTTCTTTTTCTTCTTTTTGGTGCTCTTTTTACCTTCCTTCTCCTCTTCTTCTTGTATTTGCGCTTTAATCAAACTGTCTGACTCAAGTAGCGCTTCTTTCATAACATCAACATTCTTTCTTGGTGCATCACCAGTTTCATAAAACTTCAACCTTTCTTCCACCTGATCCTTGAGTTTTTCTCCAAAAACATTATTGGGGTATTCAGAAAAACAATCAATTCGAGATGCAATAGAACATTTATTTGCCAAATATCGAGAAATTCTTCCCTTGTTTTTAGCTCCAGCTCGGCCAATAAAAGTTGAATGAAAGATTAACCCATACTTCGGTGTGTTACCCTTTGATTTTAAAGCTCTAAAAAGTGCTTTTTCTGCACCCAGAATTTGAACAGTCGAAGCTGGATACTTAGCAAGACTTGTCAAGCTTCCAGCATGTGAAATAAGCCTAGCTCCAACAACGTCACCGATTAGAGTTGAAAGATTAGGAGCTACTGAACCCATTCGCTTATGCAGATATTCAACCAAACCTTTCCTGTAGTCAGTAAGAGAAATAACTCTGCTACAAAATGACTCGATGTTAATGAGATCAATTGGTGAAACATCCATCCCCATTGACATCTTGGAAGCAGCCACAATAGCTTGTGCCTTTGCAGAATCCATGGTAATCTCTTCCAATTTTTCCTCGATGTCCTCTGGCATTTCTTTCCTGTTTCCAATCATACGAACCAGTTTGCAATACATGTAGTTGTCACTTGAGATTTTGACCAACTCTGGGAAGTGGTAGGAATACCATTCCTTCACTCTCATTGAAAAGGTGTTGATGTCCTTGTCAAGTTGATCCAACAAAGCAATGCTCTGAATAATCATGTTGTCAGCTCGATTTACATTAAACTTGACTTTGGCTCGTGAGTAGCTATGCCCGAGACCAAGTTGAGCTTTACCCTGAGCTTGCAGAGTCAGCCCTTTTATCATATTAGGAAAATGAACTCTTAAACCTCTTATCACTTCACAAACGACTTCACTGACTGTACATTTTATTCCAGTTTCTTCGGTGATTGCACCAGACAACCGAGTGTCATCAATTCCCAAAAGCACATCACCCTTTTTCTTTGGAACATTGGTCACTAGAAAGGTCTTGAGATCATCATGCAAAATACCCTCTGAGATCGAGTTCATGTTATCTAAAGCATTGGTACCCGATTTAAAAGGAGAAAAAGACACCAACTTAACAGTGCTTGCAAACAGAGAATAATCAGTTATGCCACGTTCAACTGTTGGAAGCAAAGCTCCAATATCTTCAGCTTCTTTAACAAAAAACAAGGCATAACCAGATGCATGCTCAAACAAAATATGCAGTTGAGACGCCATGTTTTTATCACTATTTTCTGCAAATCCGTAACACTAAAAAGTTATTTGAATATTTAAAAAGTTTTAAACTGATTATAAGAAAACAATGTATTTAAATGGGCAATTATATTAGGTAACAACGCAGCGCTTCTATCTATTTATAAACTTTTTAGGCAGGAAATTATGCTAATTACCACGTGCTAACTTGATACGAAGCGTAATGGCAAGCCTTGCTTGTTATATTTATCAGCCCCCACGTGGAAACTACACGGGGATAAACTGGAAAAATTATTCTTGATAACTTCAATGTTTTATTTTAAATCAAGTATTTGGTTAATTTTGTTGTTGTTAAGTTATAATTCTTGTTATACTTATAAAAGTTTACAATTTAAAAAACGCCAGGCGAAGTACGATTCTAAAAAATATAACTTTTACATATTAATACTTAACTATACTTGAATAATTTCATAAATAAACTATGTAGTTTGTATTTTTTTAAACTTATTTATGTACATCAATTGTCTTATTTTACAATTTATGCATTTTTATTCAAACCAAAAGTTTTTACTTTATCATAGAAATCTGTTGCCTACTTCTCTATGGCAATAACATACGCTTTTACATTTTTGGAATAGGTAAAAGTGTCTACCCTTTTACGATGTTTTCGTTTTGTAAACGTCGTTAAAATTTATTAGCGTCTACATTTTTGGGATTTATTTAAATATGGAAAGGAATTTGGATCCTACTGATCGAATTCTTGACGATATAGATGCTCAATTATTAAATGAAGTGAAACAAAGAGCTTCTAATTATGCAGTTTGGTAAGTTTTTTTTATTTGGGCTGACAAATTTATAGCTTTGTATTTCGATCGTAACATTTGTTTTTAATTTTTTTCTCGTTAAATTACTTTAGCAAACTTGATGTTAATGATGATTCTGGTTCAATTTTAAATAAATCTAACTTATCAAACAAGAAGGACTACATTGAAACAACTTTAAATTATGGTAAGTTAATACGTTGATATTTTTGAACCGGCAGCGTGGTGTAGGAACCGGCAGCGTGGTGTAGTGATAAGAACTCTTGCTACACTACCATGATGTCGTGGGTTCAATCCCCACTGATCTCAAGCTGTAGCGCCCTTGAGTAAGGCGCTATAAACGGTATGAACTCCTGCTGAGCCAGCACTTAATTAGCAGCATAATTACCGGGCAATTATAGTCTTTATAATATTCCAAACTGCCACAGGCAACTCGAGACTGGGTCGGAGTAACTTGTGTTACTCTATGTTTAAGTCGCGCATTCGACTTTCCCACATCGAGGATAAAGATATATACAAAAAAAAAAAAAATAATAATTTTCCCGGCTAATTAACATTTTTTATTCACAATTTAAATTAAATTTTCTGAATTTTTTTATTGTCATTGCAAATTTTTAGAACCAAAAAATGAAAATAATCTGCAATTATCTTCTGAACAAAAAGCATCAAAAATGTCAAATGGAAGCTTGCATCAAGCTTATGATGCTGACATTAACATTTTAAGAAGACTTTTGAAAGATGTAAGTACCAAGTATTATTGCAATTAAAGTTTGTGTGAATATAGTATTGCTTGTATAAATAAAATGCTTAGTTTATATAAAATAAGAGATATAAGTGTTAAGTAATTAAACTTGTGTAAAATATTTAATTACAATTAATTCAGATTGTATATCTTTTGCAAAATTATGTTATCAATCTTACAACATGAAAGAATTTCATTTTGGTATTTTCTGTTTTGTTCTAAAATGGGAACTAATAATAGATAATTGTAATCTGATATACTGTATATTTGATATAAAACAATGGAACTAAAGTTATGCTATGGTTTTCTATATGTTAAAATATGTGTATAATATCATGTGTTGTGTATAGTTTTCATACTTACAGAATGTTATGTAAACATATTGTGGGCAGTTTTAAAATGCTTTGGATCTATAAAATTTAGCAAATAGGTATTATGTTTTAACTGTTGTTGTGTTGTTTAATTGGATTTAAAATGTCATTAGGTTTTAAAATCAAAAAAATTCAGCGAAAAAACTCTAAGGTTGGATGTCAAAATATTAAAATTGTGCTAATAGTTTTTACACAAGTATTTTTATTAGAATTTCGAGGAAGAGCCGAAGGAAATGGAAAAACAAGAAACTTTAACACAAAGTGGTAGTAATTCTGAAGTACTAAAAGTAGAAAGTTTTACTCCTTCTTACATCCCACCAAGGTAAATAGTTTTTTTTGTTAAATTTTGACAATTATAAATATATATTCTGTAAAATCATATATATTTTTTCACATACTTGGATTATATATTTTTTCACATACTTGGTATATAACCTTAAACTAAGAGTAATCTATGCTGTGTTTGTTTTTAGTATGGAAGCAAAAAGTGTTCAGAAATCTGTAACATTTCAAGAAAAACCTAAAGAAATTGAACCAGAAAATAGTTTAGAAAATACAAGCACATGCAGTTGCAACTGTGAGCATGAGGTATAGTACAAATGTGTAACCTAAATAATAAACATTTACAAAAATGTTTAATTTTTTTTAAAAATGTTTAAATTTTTGTGTATATTTTCTCAATAAATATGAGGATGAACTTAATTTACTCATGATGCATAATATAAATTTTTTTAGCTAACACAAATCACACTTGAAAGAGACGAATTAAAAAGCTGGATACGGAAAGGAGAAGCATCCAGGACTACAATAGAAGAGAGAAAAGAGCTGGAGAGAGCTCTTCATACTGCTAAGGCTCAACTTTTTCAGGACAAAAAAAGAACGAGAGAAAAAATAGAAGATTTACAAGAGGTATAAAAAATGTCAAACTTTTAATATTGTTTTTAAAAGAGGAAGCCTACATTTTAAATAAATTTTTTTGTTGTATTAGAAATTTGAAGAAAGTATTCATTGTTATGAGGAACAAATAGCTGAAAAAGATCGAATTATTGAAGAGATGAAACAATCAAAACCAGCTTCAGTAATTATTTTTCCTTGCCTACAATTGGATTTTTCTATTTTAACCAGGTTTTGTAATAGTTTAAGTATCTTTTGTTTAACATTACCTATTTGTAGACTGTTCCTGAAACAAGGAATTCAAGTAAAAGTTTAGAAGATGAAACTTTAATAAAAACTTTACAAAATCAACTGAATGACAGAGACACGCAGCTGAAAAAATTTACTGATATCTGTGAAAGGTAAAAACAAGTTTTAAATTAATAATATATTTTTTCATATAAATGATCTGGTTGAACTTAAAAATATTTATTTCTATTTATATTTTAGCCAACAAAATGAAATAGAGAAATTAAATTTGAAAGTAAAATCACATGAAGAGGATATTTTGCAATCCAACACAAAGGTTTCTATGATTTTATTTAATTTCTATCAAATCATTTTTATGACTTCATTTGTTCTTACTAACATTTTTTTTTGTATATATCTTTATCCCCGATGTGGAAAAGTCTTGAGTTGCCTGTGGCAGTTTGGGATATTATAGATTATAATTGCCCAATAATTGTACTGCTGATTGAGTGCTGGCACAGCAGGAGTTCATACCGTTTATAGCGCCTTCCTCAAGAGCGCTACAGCATGTAAGCAGTGGGGATTGAACCCATGACCTCATGTGTGGTGTCGTATAAAACACTTCTGTTAAAATACTGGCTTTATTCAGATCATATTACTATCGCAAATGAAAACTTTTTGGTCACTGAATCAGTATGTAACTACTATTAATTTTATTATAGGTAAAATCCTCAAATGATGCACTTCAGAATGACTTTGGTGCATTACAACACGACTTCGGTGCTTTAAAAAAGGACAACATTACGCTTGAACGTAACAACCAACAACTTAAACACAAACACGAAACTTTGGTGTTTAATTTTCAACAAAAACTAGACGATCTTCAAAGTGAAAACGACAAATTAAATGCTGAGAATAAATTTGAAGTAAAAAGATTGGGTGAAAGGGAGAGGATTTTAAATGACCAAGTTGCAGAACTGACTAAGGTATCTAGATTTTATTAAACAGAGTTTGATTTTTCATGTTTTTATATTTGCAAAAAATTTAACAGTTTTTAAAATTTTATTTTCGTTTTTTAAGCACTGCCAAAAATATAAGGAAATAGGTCTGAGCAAGGAGTTGGAAATGAAAGAAGAACAAAATGCTCACAATGCTCTTATCAGGAAGGAGAAAATAGCTGCAGAGAAAAAAATGGAGGCAATGCGATCAGAAATATCGTCTTTGTCAGCAAAAGTAAGAAATTTTAATTTTGGGTATATTTATATAGAGTTAAACATTATATTAGTTTTGCTATATGTAATGGAATATAATAATTAACGATGATCCTATTTCTTTTTTGTTAGAATTTTCGATTAGAGGCAGATATAAAAGAGAAATATCTGGAATGTGAAAAGAAATTACAAAATGAAAACGGTGAAAACAAAAGAAAAGTAGAATCACTGCAAATGGATGTTGCAGATGCTATAACAAGGGTAAGAGTATTCTAATCAATTTTTAAATTATTTTATATGTATTTTAAATCACAATTATTTAACATTGTAAATATACTTTGCCTATTCTATAATGGGAAAAATACATTACAGATATTTAGTTATTAAATCGATTTTATTTTATTATTACCTTGTCATTTTGTATTTGAGTTTGTGGAGTAATTGATAGGGTTTAAATTTCAAAGAATCCAATGAAGTATTTCTATTCAGGTCTTTAGTTTTGTTTATTTATAGTTTTGTATTGTATGGTGGCCTTTACAAATCTGGAATGTAAAACTCACATAAGTTATATGAAGTCCACTTATACATTTTGCACAACATTTTATTCAATTAAAACACCACTTAATAGCACTTGAACACAATAAATTTAAACCCTTTCAAAAAAAATCAAACCAAAATCATTGTATCTTAAATGGCCTAATTTTGCTTATATTAAAAATATTTTACAACAAAATTTTTTCATGTTTTTAGTTGAAAGATTTTGAAAAGGAATCTCAACATAAAGATGAGAACTTGTCGCAATGTATGATGGAGGAATGTCATAAACTGGCATTGTTACATCACAACATGAAGTTGTTGTCTACAAGGTCACGAAATCCCTTTCATTTCAACAAAAAGTAAGTTGTTTTTTTGTCTACATAATATATAAAAGCTAATTACAAATTTATTTAATAAGTTAATCTATCTATTTTACGATAAAAATCTGGTTAAAATTGAAATATGTTTTTGTACTGTGTCTAATTTTTTAGTTTTGTTTTTTTAATATAATTAATCTGCTTTTTAGTCTTCCAATCCCCAGTAAAAAAGCGTTGTCACAACTCCAAGACATCGTGGAATTAGTTTGTAGGTCGGTGAATGAACTAATATGTGAAGTTGCTCAACTGAGACGGGAAACTCGACAGAAACAAACCAATCAGATCACTTTAAAAAATGGCAAAGATGAAAGTGATGATGAATTGAAACAGTTAAGGTGATTAGGTTTTTAAATTTCTTTCTTGAATATAGTTAAGTTTTAAAAAGGCATTTAAAAAAAGCGTAATAGTAATAGCTTTTGTTTTTTTTAATAAAAATGTGTCGTTGTTAAGCAAAGGTTACATTTTATTTTTGTTAAATTATTAAAGCATTAACAAATTTTTGATGTTATCACTGTACTTTATATATTTGCAGGGAAAAACTAAGTTTTAAGGATTCTCAACTTCACAACTTGGAAGTAAATATGAACCAATGGAAAGACTTGACAGCTCACAGACTTGCTGAGAAGTTTCAGCAAGAACTTCAACTACAAGTGGAAAGGTAAATTTTAGGTCAACTTTAATGTCTTAATGACCTTGTATTCATATCAAGTTACAAGTAATGATCCACTTAAAAGGTTCAGTTGTCTCATAGTCTGTCTTTGGAAGAAAAAAAGTAGAGCTTATTTATTTGTTTACAGTTTTTGGTTTATATATTTTTTTGAGTTCTATAATAATATTATATTTTTTAAACTCTCCTTTTAAGGAAACTGTCTTTAAAAAGCAATATTGAAAGCAGCGATGGAGATATGTTAAAGGTAATTTTTCTTAAAAACATTATACAAGTTTATTTATGTATGTAGATCATTAAGCCTTATACTAACTTTAAAACTGTATTTTGATTGCCAATGAAATATACTTTTTAAACTCTACACAAACTGCTTTGGTATATCCACTATGGTACGTTAAACTCTGATATGATTCATTGCAGGTATATCCTATTGCAAGTAGTACCCCCACCCTTCCATATTCAGCAAAAGCAAGTAATGATACAAGCACTGTACAACTTTTATGTCATTTACAAGGAAGAGTGAAGCAATTAAGAGTGGAAAATGATGTAAGTGTTACCATTTTAATACTAAAACTTCACTTTAAATATCTTTTTAATTTACTAACCAATTTTTCTTCCTTATTCACATTAGTTTTTTTTTTCTAATTTTTTTCTTAATGTTAAAATTTAAAATTATCTATAGTAGAAATATTTTTATAAATCCTTTTTTTTAGTTACTGAGATCAAGTAGTTTTATCAAAGGCATTGGTGAAAACTAAATTTATTTTTCCAACTCTAAAAAGGTATGAATTTATATTACTTTTTAATTGTAACTGTTCTAATCTTCAGTATTAATTTTTCCAATAATTTTCAGTATTAATTAATCACTGTTTAAAATTAAATTTTAAATTAATATTAGTGATATTTTAATTGTTGTATGTTACTGTGTTATTATCCATGATAAGTTTTAGTTTTATTTATAGATAAATAAATAGACTAGCGTATAGTTAAATAGACTACTAAATCCTACGTTTTTATACCTTATATTTAATAATAAACATTTACTACAAATATACTGATACTATCTTGAAGCACAAATTTTCATAAAATTATTTCGTATGCAATTTTTTTTTTACTGTGCCAAAAAAGGATTTAGTATAAGCGTACTAGCACGATTAAATTTCTAAAAATTGTTTTATTTTCTGTTATCTATAAATTTATACACTGTACAAATAAAGCACTTTACAAACTAGTATTTTATTAAAAAAAAATTATTTAAAAGTACATAAAACCGCTGCGCTTAAATCAGTTAATAGCTGTAGTAATACAATAGAACAATATATAGATAGATATGTAGTATGTTGAATGCGATAATTTCACATGTTAATTTTCGTTACCGGGCTCAAGATATAAGTAGTCGCCAGTTTAGAATGCTGTAAACAAATTAATATTAAATGGTTATACAAATTGGTTTATGGTTTCAGCTTATTAGTAACGTTTACACTTTACACAAGCGCGCTATGGGATTTAAACCTATAATCTGGTAGGGTACATTTTTGTAACAAAATCAGTCTAAGTTTAATTATCGTCGTTGTTGATTTGGTTCTCCAGCTTCGAATGCTTCAATGGTAACTTATTGATTCTTGCCGATTTCCGTTTCAAGGTTTTTTCTTCCACTTCAATAAGTTTGCTTGAAATATTACCCAATGGTTGTTCAAGGTTCCATATTGCCGCATCTTTTCTACTTACCAAAATTATAATTCCTTTTTTGTAGTGGTACCCGAGATATAATCTTGTTTTAGTGTTCAATAACACTCGATTCCCAATAATTTCTTTCACATCTTCTCCATACGGTGAAAGTGCTTGAAACACATCGTTGCCTTTAACAACACGGCTAGAATCCTGAAGAACTACCTGATTTCTTTTATTAACCGTCATTGAAAATGTAGAGCTTTTATTTTTGATACTAAAACAGTAACTGAACCCTACTTGATGTGCCGTCCATGCTTCGCAATTATGAGGAGAAATCAGCTGCATACGGGCACCATTTTTAACAGTTCTTGGAACACAGCATTTATTACTTTCAATTTCAACTAATTTGATGGATTGGATTTCCATTTTCAACCTTGTATAGAAGCGTCTTTAGTTTCACCTTTAAACCCTTTGCTTGTAGTCCAAATACCCCATCTTTTATAGGGAGAGTTACGTATTATTTTGCTGTATTTTTTATGCATTTTTCTATATTGCCGATGTGATTTAAACTTAACTGCATTTTTGATTAATACTATAGGCTTTAGTCACTTTTTGACTTTAAAACCGGTTGTGATAAATGTATTTAATAAAAATTTATCACTTGTTTTCCATCTTAAGCGTGATTAACAATTCCAATAAGTGTGTAAATATTTCATGATTTAGATTAACAACAACTTAATACGCGTAATTTATAACACTACGTAAGCATGTAGCTTCATTATTTATTTTGTATTATTGGTAAGGGTAGGTTATAGCTGTTACTTTAAATATTCAGTGATTAACGTGCATGTAAATCATAGTTTATAACCAAAAGCCGATGACAAGTGTGATAAAATTTGATTCATAAAAAGGCTCAATCAAATAATGTTTATAAGTAAACAGCATAAGCGAAACTACAACTTTATACTTTGCATTAAATGATTAATCACATTCTTTTTGTTTCTTTTTTGGCAAACATGAATTGCTTTAATTAATCAAGTTATTTTTTTTTTAAATGTGACAAAATAAGCCAAATACCAATTTAAAAATATTTTAAGTGTCAAAATTTTGCAACATAATTTTGACACACGTTGTTATTTTTTTGGTGTCGTCAGACATGGTTTGGCGGTTTATTTTCTGTTAAAAAATACTTAACAGTCTAAAAAAATATTATTTAGACATTAAATATATGTTTATTTTTTTGGAATTTATCTTTGTAACATAGTGTTTTTTATAATTTAATAAATAATGTCGTCTTACGGAGGAGGACTTGGTTTGGAAAGAACAACATGGCCGAATAAATTGGAATATCATCTAAGTTTGTTTAGTTTTCTTATTGGGTTGTGCACGTTTTGGAGATTTCCTTATTTGGCATATGAGAATAATGGAGGTAAGTCAGTTGATGATATTTATTCATATAAAACATGATTTGTTAAGAAAATAGTAACTTATTTTATGTTTGATTTTGCAGCGCCGTTTTTGTATGCTTTTCTTATACTTTATGTCCTGGTTGGAATACCACTTCTGTTTCTCGAAATGGCATGGGGGCAGTACAGTAATTTGGCTCCCTTGCAAGCTTTTAAGATAGTGCCAGCAATGCAAGGTAAAATTCTCATACTTTTTAATCTAATTCTTAATTATACCTATCAACAACTTAAGAAAATGTAAAAATTTTTGTATGCTTTTTTATATAGTTAAACCCTTTTTGTAAATTTTTTAAACTTTTGCTAGGTGTTGGCGTTTGTATGTTGTTCCTATCATGCACTCTTCTTATTTACTTTGGAGTTGTATCATACAACATTCTCCTCTACTTGGCCACATCATTTTCCACCCCATTACCCTTCAGTACATGTGGTAATGTTTGGAACACAGAAAACTGCCAAGTTGAATTAAGTAAGCTAAAAAAATTGTTAATATAATTAAAATTAATGTGGTCCACATTATGCTTTATTACTTTAAAGTTTGTATAGCTGTTGTATCAACACTACTTTTATAATTTTTTATGGTATGTATATATACTTATTAAGACAATTTTTCAGGAGCTGACTGTGTAGTTATGTCGTCGGATTTACTATATCAAGATGGTAGTTATGGTATAAAAGTCGATGGTCAGTTTGTGCCGAAAACAACCTGTAATTACACTTCTGACGGGACACAAACTTCTCCAACTATTGAATATTGGACGTAAGTTTTAAAATTATTGTTACAAAATTTTACTGAAACTTGTACATGTTATTTATTTGACTAAATGTCAAACATTTTATGAAAGGTTTTTGGCTTAATTTAAACATTGTTTTTGTTGTTTACATTCTAGAAATAATCTAATGAAAAATGATGCCTTGTGTTCGTATTACTCTAACATTGACCAGGTTTTATTTGGTGAAGATTCAACTTTACTGATTCCAACTGTTGCTGTTCTACTTGGATTTATTGGTCTTAGATTTCTCCTGACTGTGTTGGCAATGGCAAAACATGTAAGATTTACCGGAAAGGTTAGTTTTAAATTATTCAATTGGTATATATTTCTTATGTATTATTAAAATCAAAAAATTTCTTAGCATTTTTGAATTGGTATATATTTTAGAAAAGTATTATTTCTTGTTTATTTATAAAACATTTCAGCATAACTTAAAGTACTTTAAAGTCTTTTGACCCACAGGTCATGTAAATTTATATGTTATTTATGTTAGTTGTTATAAACACCCTTTGATGCCTACTATAACACCTTTTAAACAACATTGTTTTGTCCTAAGGCTATGTTAGTTTTAAACAGAGAAGGACCTGTTTTGTTATAATACACAAATAAATGTTACTATGTCTATTTACTTAACTTTCAATGTATTTCAATATTTATTTACTTTAAATCTTTCAGCAACTGTGAATGTTTAAATGTTTTTTAATGCATATTTACATATTTTTTTAGTGTTATTTTATAATTCACTTTTACCTTTTTACAGATAGCTTACTTACTTAGCACTATACCATTTGCTGTGATGGTAATGTTATTGGTAAGATGTGTTACTTTGCCTGGCTCGGTCAGTGGAATTATGTATCTCTTTGTTCCACAAGATGTCAGCTCATTTCTATCTTACAGGGTAAATTGTTGTAAAATATATTTGTACAGCCCTATTTGATAAGTTAAAGTTATAATACTGGTAATCTAAAAACAAGGTGAAAGCCCAGAAAATCTTTTGTTACTTTGTAGTATAAATCTAGAGTTATTCAGAACTTAATCTTATGTAAATCTGTTTTTATATTTAAGCTTTGGAAGGATGCAATCAGCCAAGTTTTCTTTTCTCTTCTAACTTCGTGGGGAGGATTACTAGTATGGAGTTCTTATAACAGGTTTTATAACAAATACCATGTTGATGCTTCTGTGTTAATCTCCATTATTCCACTTCTGTCAATCTTATCTGCCGTGTCTGTGTTTTCAGTCATCGGATATCTTGGTAAAATGATATTAAAATATAATTCAAAATTTTTTTTATTTAAATTACAAAAAATATCTGTTTTCTAAAATATTTTTTTCCTGCATAGCCCAAGCATCGGGGGTTGAAATCGGTGAAGCATTAAAGGATGCTAAAGGTCCTTTCAGCCCCCTAGTGGCATACTCAGAAGCGATGAACCAGATGTGGGGTAACCCAGTACCATGGAGTATCGTTGTTTATTCATCTTTGTTCCTATCTTCTACTACAGCGTTGGTGAGTTTAAATTGATACAAGAGTTTATCAATATATTTAAATAAAAAATGAAATTGTGAAATGTGTAAAACAATTTCTAAAAATTTTGAAAGTCATTGGGTTTTATTAAAAAATGATGTAGTTTTATTTGCTTTATTCTTTGATCAACTGAATAATCAATCAAAGTAAATGAATTTAATTAAACTGTAAACATTGATACAGATAAGACTTTTATTAAGCAAACATTCTGGGAAAATTTAGTACAGTTATTTGTTTGATATTTATTAAAGGAAACCACCCAAATTCAATTTTAGAAACAGAAATTTTTATTATTAATATGACGCAAATGTATGACTAGTTTGTTAGGTATATAATCACTTTATTAACCTCTAGGTATTTCACTATAGCCTAAGATTATTTTTTTAAAATAAAATCCAAAATCTTCTTAAAATAAAACTTAATTCATAAAAGCTGTTAATGATAATAAAAAGTGTGTTAAAAAACTACAACAATACATTACATAAATAATTAAAAACCATTTTTATAGATTTTGTAATTATTATATTTTAATGATGTTTAATTGAAAGATTATTTTAAACTATGTCTAATGGGTAGAGGTTGTTTACTCTTTATTTATTTGATGTGTTTCACTAATACACATCAATTATTACCTAATTTATTTACCCTTAGGTCATTTATATGTTAATTTTTAAATATATTTAAACATGATCAATTTAATATATATATAACATGTATTTAAAATAAACAAGACTAAGAAATATAATATATTAAAAAGGGCATTTTAAAATATTTTTCTTTATACTTACAGATTTAACTTTTTTGTTATTTTACTATTACGATGTTGGTTGAAAATTTTATAAATTTTTTAATCCCAAAATATACTTTTCAGTTTCCAACACTTGAATGCATAATGTCTTGTATATCTGACTCCATACTTGCATTCCGAGGTTTAATACTAAGAAATGTCACCATTGTTGTTCTTATGATTGCTTCAATGGCTGCATATTATGGAGTACCTTGTATATTACAAGTAAGTTAAAACTACACATATTGTTATCAGAATGACATGTTGTATTTTCTAAACTGTATATATTATATAAGATTTTTTGGTTAAGAACAATGCAAATATTTCTAAAATTTTAAAAAAGATGTTTTTTTGGCAATTGTTTCTTAAGTTATGTGTTGTTGTATTAATTTTTTTTAATTTATAATTGTTTTAATAAAGGTAAATACCCTTATTATAATGTTATTTAAATAAACAGTGGTATATATAGTATTTTTAAGGTAATTGCATTTAGTTTCTGATATCCTATTATCAGCTTATTTTTAAATAAGTATTCAATTTCCTAATAACTGAAAATGTTGATATTAGACATTAAATATTCAGTGTATATTGTTTCAACTCCATTAAATATTTATGTAAATGTATTATAATATTGATTTTGTCATTATTGATACATTTGGTGGACTAAAGTAATTATATAACCCAAAACTTAAAATCTAAATTATAAAGTACATTAATGCTTGGTAAGACATTATTTAAATAAACTATAAAAAATGCTAAAAATGTTTAAATTCTGGTTATTTTTGTAGGGAAGTGGTCTGCAGATCATAGATTTTTTTGACACTTTTGCGCTGCCTTTTTCTTTTATCGTGGTCACTCTTGCAGAACTTCTCTTCCTTTCATATTCATTCGGTAAGTTTAATTTAAACAAAAAATAAAATCCTACTGTGAGGTTTTATTAATATTCTATTCATATGTAATAGACCAATTTATTACGGAAATACTAAGGAATATTAAATTTAAAGTCTTACTATTTATTTATATTATATATTTAAGCTCTTTTATAGTGCTTTAAAACACAATTTATACTCTCGTCAAAGGTATCGACTAAAAATTTGACTACTTTTAATTCTATAATTTATTTTTTTTAATCCATTTATTAACTTGTAATTTTTTCGCAGGTTTTAAGTTACTTGGTACAAACACAAATGCAATGACGGGAAATCCAGGTTTAAAAAGTCACTTTTGGTCTGTAATGTGGGGGGGAGTCTGCCCATTTATTTTACTGGTGAGTGAAACATTTAATGCCTTAATAGCAAATATTTTTTAAATTTATTTTAGAAGTTTTCATTGTTAGATTTTGTCAAATGTATAATTTATTTTTTCATATTTTTAAAATGTTTTTTCAACCCTTTTTAAATTTTTGTATTACTAATTTAACTTTAATTATTTTTTTAAAGGGTTGTCTTATATACACTATAGTGGGTATCATTCTTAAAGGCCCCGCTGTTTTATCACCCGTACTTACCCCTGAACTAAGAGGGGTGTGGGTTGATATAGCAGGGGGTGCAATGGTGGGGTTTTTATTATTGGTTCTTATACTGGTGGTTATTGCGAGGGTTATTCAATCACACGGGTCAAGCAAAGAGGTGAGTGTCAACCATTGTTTGATATATTTTAACAAGTCATAAATTGTAACTGTAAATGTATTACATATTGGAGAAAGTTCCTGGTATTTTTAGGTGTAATAAAGTAGTGTTATTTAAATTTTTGAAAGGCTTTTCCTATTATTACTTATGTGTTATATTTTGCTGAATGTGTTATTTACCAGAAATTTTCAAAGCAATTTTACGACCTTTGCACTGTGGTCAAAAAAACATTTTTAATATTTGTTTCTCACCATTAAACAGCACGGTTTACCTAAAGATAAACAAAATTAATTTGTACCTTACACTCTTTAAAATATCAAGAGTGTTTATTTATTTTTACTATCTCCATGAAATCAACTAATTTTTATAAGTTTTGTTATTTATTTTGTAAAATTTTAAACCAACGAAAAGTAATAAAAAAACTTTTTTTTTAAATTTCTTTTTCCTTTTTCCAGAAATTTTCCAATGCTTTCACACCCCACTTTTCCCGTTTAAGTGGAAACGGTCGTGACCACTCCAACGGAAACGGAGATTTGTTCATGAGTGATTATACTCACCAGGGCCAGCAAGGGATTGAGGTCTTGATTGATGAAGACATTGTCACAAGTGTTTAACATATCAATACAGGTCATGTTTTTATTCAAGTTTTTAGAGTACTGTAAAGTTAATCCTTGCTTATCAGGACTTTTGGGTTTTAAGTGAAGTTTTTAAAGTGTTTTATCATAAAGGTATTTTTTATAACACATCCTAATTGGGTTTAAAATTTGGTAGTATATATGTGGTTATATTGTGAATGGCTATATTAATGTAATAGCTTTTAATTAAAATTTTAGCAGTTTAAATTAAATTTAATAATGGTTGTTTGGTTGAAAATTGTTTAAAGTTCTATTATTGTAAATCTTTTTTTATAAAATAAGACATACATTTTATTCTTGCTAATTTTACAATTAAAATTAAAAAGGTACATGATATTGAAAATTTTAAAAACTGGTACTTATAAAAATCAGGTGCTAAAAAACTAATAATATTTAATAAACAACATAACTTTTTACTAAGAATTATTCCTACAAATTTTACTACATGATTATGATGTTGTATATATTGTTACTGTTTATAATTAGTTTTTATTTTTTATAGGATTTTTGGTCATATATTTCGTAGAATTGTAGTAACGGTGCTTTTTGTTTTTACATTTATAATTTCGATACATTCATTTTTTAACCTTTTTTACTTTGTTGCAATGATTATAAGAAGTTGCAATTTTTGATTTACGTATACAACAGACTTGATTAAAAAATTGGATTTTTTTTATTTTTTGCTTTAAAATATCATTTTGTTGTCTTATTTTTATTGGTGCTTTTAAAAAGCATTATAAGTTTCTATTTTCTGTATCAACCTGCTTAATAATATTTTATCTGTATTATTAGAATTGCCTTTTGCATGCCTATGTGCATTCTAATATGATTTTTACTTAATAATTTATCATAAAAATCACATTTTAATAATGTTCGAACTTGAATGTCTTGCCCTTATTTAAGTGATCTTCAATTGATTTTGTTTTTTTGGCTTGGTTTTATGTATTAGGGTACTATATAAACTAAGGTACTTGTGTTAACTTTACTCTATCACTAAAAAGCATTATGTTTAACGATACACATACTTCGAAATAACTAACACTTGTTTTTGTGTAAAATTAACTTTAAACAGTTCCATACTAATTTTTTTATTTTTTCACAATTGATATTTTGAATGAAATTAGATTAAAAATGCTCAGACCAGTAAGTAATTAAATGGATTCAAACCAAGGTTAAATTGTAAATTTTTGTGTTCTTATAATTTGCAGAATGTTAATATTTTTTAATTGTTTCATTTCTTTCGCTTTTTACCTTTTTTAGCCATTGACACAATTGCCGTATTATAGTGTTTTTATGTTTTTATTATTCTGTATTTTTAGCATTGTAAAAGACTGCCCATTGTTGCTTGAAATCGCCTGTTTGTTAATAAATTACACTGATTTATTTTTCTTTTTTCTTTATTCTTGACTTTTTAGATTATTTTGCTTAAAGTGATAAAGTTTTTTTATTTTTATTGAAAGTTCAGGTCTAGATTTTGATTAGCAGTTCTCTGACTTTGAGTTTTCCTTTTAACTTTGTTGTTCAAAAGTAGTAATTTTTCAGTTGTTAGATTTCAGAACTAACTTTTATTTAAAAACATTTTTTAAATCTACCAATGGTTATAGTTATGCTCAAATATTTACTAGTTTATTTTTATACAAGTTTAAATTTTCTGTCGATTAAATAACTTTCTTATTACTTTCGATATTACTATTAATAGGTGTTTTAATATTCCCTATACTTCGAAACATGACAAATCATAGGAAATACCCAATAGCCAAGGGCAACTTTGATTTTCAGATGGATTATTTCAACAACAAGTTTTCATATGTTTTTATTCTTATAGTGTTCAGCTTATGTGAAAGTTTTAACAGTAAAATGAAGCTTTTGTCTTCAATTTTCAGTTGCTCTGTTTTTTTAGCTAGTTTTGTAATTGCTGTATATGGTAAGTGTAATATTAATATACTGTGAAGTGATCTATAGAATGTGAATTGTTTTGATATATGTTATTGGTTTAAATATTGAATATATAGCTAAGGACTTATCATGCCTTTAAGTAAAAGTATAGCTTTACTATTTTTTTTAAAATTTTTAATCCAGATTTATTTTTTGTTTTGCAAGGTTTTGATGAAACAAAGCGCTGCGTAAACTCATGCAACCAACCTTATTTTGGAGATTTAGATACAACAGTTACAGGGAAACGCTGCAGGGAATGGAAAAACAGTGATTCCCAATTTTTTCCTAGATTTTCCGCCTTCTTCAGGCCAGAGTAAGTGTTTGTTTTTTTTGTGCTTAATGTTTTAACATTTGTTTTGTTTATAATATCTAACTTTTTTCTTAGACACTGATTTACACACACATATTGTTTAAATTTGTACATAAATTTACACAGATTCACATGATCTATTTAAAATTGTTCGATTAATATTAATTTTATTTTTTTACCAAATAATTTGAAGTGAATTGGGTTCAAAATGCCGGAACCCAGACTTTAGAGAGATGCCATGGTGTTTTGTATCTGAGACAAAATGGGAATTCTGCTTTGGAAGCAACTGTCAAGGTTACATTTAAATTTGGATTATAGTTAACTAGGATTTTATAACTTTTTTAATGTAAAAATATTATTTTTAAAAAGGATTTATTGATAGTTGTTTATTGAGTATATTATTAATACAATTTATATTCCTGTAAATGAAAACTGTTAGTTTTTTATTTAAAATCAAACTAATATTTTTTAAATTTTTGTTTAGATGAGAGATTGATTGACGATGAACGTTGTGAACCAGGTTTCAGATATTTCAATAATTTCTGTTACCAGTTTATCCCGAAAGGTTTTACCTCAAAGAGAGATGCCAGACAACTATGTCATGAAACACAATCCAGTTTGGCAAAAATTCAATCTTTTGATGAGTTGGATTTCGTAAATAAATTCTCTTGCCTGCCGAAATTTTTAGGTGGGGGGTTAAGGGTAAGTATTAGAAAGTTAATTTTTTGCAATGTTTATTAAATTAAACACCTGTTAGTTCAGTTTGTTTAAAAGACCAGTGTTTTAATTAAAATATAAGATGATTTTTATGTCTAAAATTTTAACCAATATGTTACTAACCATACATTTTAGAATTAATTTTTTTTTATTAAAATCCTAAAACTTGAGAAATTTTTGTCTAAAAATATATTTTTTTATTTTTTAGAATGGTAAATGGGAATGGAGTAGAGGTTCAGATTATGGGATTGGTGGGGGGAGAGGTCAGTACCCTTGGTGCCAGAAAAATCCCACTGACAATCCAATTGAAAAATGTTTAATTCTAGATTCAATAAGATGTAAGTACCAAAATTTTTATTAACAAAAATTGTAGTAAAAGGAGGTACTACACTATTGGTTAAGATTTTTGGGTCATGTATGTTGTTCGGCTCTAGACAAAACAACAGGCCGTTTACTATAGGAGAGAATTCGTAATCTGCAGGTGATAATTTTCTCGCACCATAATCCAGGTGAGAGAATTTAGGAAAGCTGTAGTGTAATTATGTTTTGTCTAGAACCGGACAATATACGTGATCCAGATTTTTTGACAATAACATTTTGACAATTGGTAAACTGCTTCTAACGAGAAATACAATTAGATAAATCATATATTGGTATTATTATTATTTACTAATAATTTCCATATTTTTTAAGGTTTTCGTAACATACCTTGTAAACAACAACAAAGAATTGATTCTGAACTCTTTTACCCAATCTGTGAGAAAAGAGCATTACCACGTAAGTTTTAATTTGACCTTTTATGAAAAGATCCAAAGGTTCTAAATTGTTAAATATTTTTATATTCCAATATTTTAAATTTTCATATTGATATGTACAACTTTTAAAGCAATGTTTTTTTTAATACTTAAATTTATATATTTTGTTTTTACAGCACAATTTGTGACCATTAATATTGCAAACAATCTTTCAAACGCTTGGCTGGACTCTGCAAGAGATTGTGAAGTACAAGGCTTACAACTCTGTTCATATAATGACTTATGCACAGATAACTTACTTCAAAGATTTAAATATCATCAGCTTCCTTTTAGTAATGAAAATTGGGTACCAATATCTGACTTATATGAAGATTGGATTTATGTGGGTCCTGATACTAAAAGACAATGCCAAAGATATGCTATCAACAATGGCCCTGCTAATTCAAATAGTAGTCTAATAAGAGATAAGGCAATCTGTTGTCAGGGGAATGTTAGTTCTATTGAGAGCATTTTGCCAGAGAGTAAACCTACTACTGTGTATGTTAAGTTTACTGAAGTCAGTCATCGTCATTTGTACAAATTCTCTCTTGAAAAAGACAACACTGCCGATGAAATTAAAATCGATCAACTATCCTGGAACTCATTTTCATTAGTAATATCCGACGTTGCTTCGTTTGAATTAATGTCACATTTTGTT
This sequence comes from Corella eumyota, assembly GCF_963082875.1. Taxonomy (NCBI): domain Eukaryota; kingdom Metazoa; phylum Chordata; class Ascidiacea; order Phlebobranchia; family Corellidae; genus Corella; species Corella eumyota. Next base: position 2,548,958 of record NC_137495.1, on the reverse strand, counting down.
GAAACCGAATTTGAAGTACCTGTATATTTCTGTGTTAAAGATGATACAATTTTTAAACTAAAAACACTGATACATCAGATTAGTTTAACACCTTGCCAGTCACCTTTTAGGTTTAATTTTCATCTTTATACCTCAAACAGGCCTCAGTTTTATACCCCTAAACCCATATGGGTAAGTACAGGAGCCTTTGATAATTCTGGTGTGTTTAAACACACTTCATGTTGTAATTACGAAAAAAAATTTGAAATTTTTGTGAACAATATCACATATGCTGAGCAAGTTTTTAACAGACCATGTACTCAGTTGTTAAAACTTAAGGACTTGAACGGCGTTATAAGATCACATGGTTTTCCGAATGCTGTGAATGTAAAAGAGGGACGCTCTTGTAGATGGAGGATTGTAGCTCCTGAGAATTACATGATTAGGTTTAATATTACTTCTATTTCACTTCACGAAACAGAAGATCATGAATTTAAAAAACTAATTAGTAAAAATGAACGATTTCGATCAACCAATGGTGGAGGTAGATTTAACCATAACCAAACTTGTCCTAACCAGAAACTTGAAATTCTAACAACACATAAGACAAGAGGGACGAGCGATTATGTAAATTATGGGACATTTTGTGGGGATTTCCCTCCTCCAAGTTTTATGACAATCTCCAGCAAAGTTGTTGTGATATTTTCAAATTATGTCCCCAACAAAAGAAGCAGGGGATTTTTGTTAAGATATGAGATGATTAAACCACCTCGGAATGCAACTTTATTTGAATCAAATAAATTATCTTGGGTTGCTTCTAGAAATTTGTGCGTTTCAAATGGTAAGGATTTGTGCTTGAAGAAAGACATATGCAGGTAATGTTATATAATTTATGGGGATTTTATGTTTTTTACATAGTAGTTCATTTATAAGCCTAATACTAGTAAAAGAATATGTTTTGTAGAAACAAAGCTTGTTTAAACTTAAATTAAGCTTATCTGGATAAGCGCTATACTTAGATTAAATTAGTTACGCTTTCTACATTTGATCCTATAAGTATTTTAACTCTTTGGTTTTATTTTTTCAGATACAACATGAGACCATTTTATGGTGTTGAGAAGTCTGGTTTATATTCTCCTGTGTTGGATGATTATAATGAGTGGGTAAATGTGGGTAATGGGGCAACTTGTGATCTAAATAACATTATGGTAGGACCACCTGAGTGGGGTCTTATTAACTGTACTTCAAATGATCAGGTTTGTTCATTTTTTTCCGAGAAAATTATATTAACTATATATGTATATAAAATTTGATCTAAATAATCAAATTTTTATTTCTAAAAAAAGTTATATTATCTTAGTTTATTTTTGTGATATCTTTACCACTGTAAAAATAAAACTAATATTAAAATGTATTTTTATACAGGATTGCCCAAAATCAAGCCAACTATATTGCTGTGATAGTCAACCTGAATATGTTGCTAAGCAACCAACTCTGGTAACTGTAAGAGTTTTCAACACCCAGGCCAACAACATTGTATTTCAAAAGTAGGTATATATTATAAAAGTATTAATGTTCAAATCGTTACTGATACTGATTGTTTAAACAGTTACATTCGGGAAGGAATCGATATACCGCCCTCTACTGACACTCTTATCCAGTATTCACCCAACAAAATATCACCACAAGATGTCAGTGTATTCCAGTTATATTCAACTTACACTGAGGATTTCGACAAAGTTGTTTATTTCTGTTTTAAGTTTATAAATCCACCAATAGGAAATATAAATCAAGTTCATAAAGTTTCAGAGTTGCCATGTGATAATGGTTGGAGGCTACAGTTCTACTTATATGCTGTAAAAAATAATATATCGGAAACCCTGCCACTGTTTATGATGATAAAAAATGAAATTCCATTTCATTCAAGGATCCTAAACCAAAGGCCCTCTTCATTTTTAACTTACAACTATGATGCTAGCTTTAAGGTATATGGTTATATACCTGATTCAGATGCAGTTACACCTAGTAGTATTACAGATAGAAGTGTTTGTAATGCCGATGGTGTAGACTTAATAGTTCAACCCAAGATTCCTTTAATTATACAATCACCTAACTACCCGTATAAATATACAAGCGAGTTAGATTGTGTTTGGTATGTTAGGTTGGCAGATACATCAGAAGGAGGTAAGTTCTTTTTAAAAATTTTATTTTTCGTTGGAATTATTTTTAATTTTAATGATTTTTTTTAGGTAGTAAACTTCAAATTTTGATTTTGTCTTCAAGTATTGAACCAACTACATCATGTGTGAATGATGGTTTAGCAATTTATGAAGGAAATTTTAATCCAGTAACAAACCAATTTACAAATGATAATTTGCTTCAAAAGTTATGCTCAAATTTTAATGATCCAACAACATTTATAACAGAAAAATCACTAAAGTTAAATTTCTATACTGACTTCAGTTTAAATAGAAATGGCTTTCAAGCAAAAATACAAGTTGTAACTGATAGGTGTGGCGGTAATATAACTGATAATGGCGCTGTTGTTACAAACCCTGGTTTTCCATTATCTTATAAGGGTAACTTATCATGTATTTGGAACATTTTCGCACCAAATTCTGGGTATTTAATTGAGATATCTATATTACAACTGGACATAAAAAACTCTACAGGTAAAGGATATATTTGTGCTTTCAAAAAGTAAAATTTGTTTAAGTGGAATTGCCAATTTTATATCAATATTTGTTTTGTAACAGTTTGTACCGAGGAGTTTTTAGAAATCACTGGTACAGAAGACCAACCACGAAAACTATGTGAAAAGCTGATCTCACATCGAATTCATTTTAACAGCCCAGAAGTTCGAATTCGATTTCAAACTTCACAGAATAATTCCACCCATAAAGGTTTCTCTTTTTCTATTTATTTTCTTCCTAAAACAACTCAGAAAACATGTGGGGTCCAGGGGATTCCCCCTTGGGGTAATGAAGCTCGTGACAGGATAATTGGGGGTCGTGAGGCTGTGGTGGGAAGCTGGCCATGGGTCGTTGCCATTGATGGCGCCTCGTGTGGAGGAGCTTTAATTAACAACAGGTAAATTTCAAATTTAACTTTTAAGTGGTATTAGAGTAGTGGCCTGTATGAAATATTTTAAATGTAAGAATTTCTAAATTGTTAGGAAAATACCAACAGGCTGTCAATATACTTTGTTACGTAATATATAAAGTATTTCTATTTTATTAAAGGTTTTTTTTATGATTAGATGGGTTTTGAGTGCAGGTCATTGCTTTTCCAATGATCGCACATTCAAAGATTGGACGGATTATAAACCAGATTTACCAAGATATGCAGTAATAGTTGGCAGGCATTATAGAAGTATTAGTTTCACTGATGAACAGATTGTGAAAATTATGGAGTTGTTTATGTACCCAACGTAAGTTTTTAAATAGTTTCACTTAAACAAATTTAGCTGCCTGCCCAACAGGCTGCAAGTCAGTTTAAATTAATATGTCCTATTAATTAGACATAGTCCATTAACCTCCATTATGTATATTAATATAACTGGAATTTTAATATCTTATACAGTAATATTTGGTTTTATTTTTTAAAGTTTAAAATTAAACACTTCTAGTTTAAGTTTAAAGTCAAGTTATATTTTAGATATCGAAGAAGAAGACCTCCTAATGCTGGAATTGGTTTCGGTGCTGGGACTGTTCCCATTCATGACATTGCTTTGCTCAAACTAGCACAAAGAGTTAGATTTACTGGAGGCATTACCCCTATTTGTTTACCCTCAGGTGACCCCCCTGTTGGTGAGGAATGTGTTATAGCTGGATGGGGTAGCACTGGAGGTATTAGGATAAGAAAGTAAGTACTTTAAAGTGTTTCTTTATCTGTATTTATTTTATATTTTTGTGTTTTAAATGTAATCATCGTTTTTAACTTTAATTTTATTGTTTACGTCAACTAGTTCTTATTTTTATTTAGCATGAGAAATGGTCTAAGATATGCCAGAGTACCCATACTTGAGACTAGTGTTTGTAATTCATGGCCAAGACTTGAAAACTCAATTGTTGATTCCAATATATGTGCAGGTATGTTGTTTTATTAATTTGTTAAACTTTTTTGTAGTTATAGGGTAATTTAGGTTCTTGCCTAGTCTAAAGGTCTTTTCATTTTGATCTACGTACCTGAAAAGAGTAAGCATTGAGATTTAAACTTAAGGACAACTAATTAAATATTCAGTATCTTTTGCGACACTCTTTGGTTTAACTTAATTGTGTGCATCCGAAATTAGTCAATTTACATTTAACCCGTTTATCTAATTATTAAAAAATCCCTTTTTTAATAATTTTGATAACTTTAATTGTTTTTTTAGGATTTGAAGGTGGACGAGTAGATTCTTGTTTTGGAGATTCAGGCGGTCCACTAATGTGTAAAAACTCTGACAATTCCTGGGTTGTAAGTGGGATTGTAAGTTGGGGAAAAGACTGTGGTAAACCACAACAACCTGGCATCTATACAAGGGTTTGGTCGTATTATCAGTGGATTACTGACACCATTTATAACAACTAAAATGTTTGGTTGGTATGAGTAATTTTAATCTTATATTTACCTACACTAGTTATAGGTAATAAAAGATAACAATTTTTTAGATTTACTTATTTTTTTATTATAGTATATAAAGTCCTATTCTGAAATTTTTGACTAAGGTTCTATGTCAGAACCTAACCATATTAAATCATCTCATAAGTCATATATTAGTATATTTTATCTAACCTTTGTACAACTACAAACAGTGTTAATTACATAGTTGCATTATAGAATAAAATCTTTGTTAAAGATAAGCAGATTCTGTCTCAAGGTCCTCATCATACCCTTTGTTTGTATTTCCAATATCATAAGAATCCTCTCTAGAATAATGTAAATGAGTTTCGATTACTTTAATTATTAGTAAATCTTAATAATATTTTATTTATGTTGTTGTATTTTGGGTTTGAAAACACCTCCAACAAGATTCTGGACAATTTAATTGTTGTCATTACTAGTTAAACTAACAACTTGCTCTGATATTGATGAGTGTTCTTTGGTAATGATTCTTGTTTTGTAAAACTCTTCTGCCTCCTCTATCGTTTCCATCATTCTGTTTCCATTTGTTTCTGGGAAGCTAAGAGATAACAACCCAGCAACTATTGCTGTTTTAAAACATTGTTTAAAGTGTTTTACGGTCCTGAAGTTTTCATATTCTCTAATCTAAAGTTATCTCTACATGCTTATATATAAACATTTTACTTTTTCCTTAGAGTTATTAAAACGATTTTTACCAAGTACTCCAAATATAGTGTTGGGCAGCCATATAACATAGTCCTGAATAGAGTTGAAAAACGGGGCAATTATTCCTCCAACTCTTGCTATGGTTGACCCTGCTCCAATGCCAGTACTCCTATATATAAATTCATGTTAGTGAATAGATACAAGTGGTAGCCTACAACAAATACTTGTAACTCAGAGCTCTTATACTTTTAAGCAAGTATAACCCAGTGATAAATGCTGTAAACTTGGGTTTGTACTGGCTAAGTTCAAGTTATGATGTTATTCTGTGTCAAATTACCTTATAACAGTTGGATACAACTCTCCAGTTAGGTTAAAAATCACAGCAAACGACCCAGAAATACCAAACTTTGCCGTGAACGCAAGCACCAAGCCAAACGTGATAAGTCCTATATAAAACAAAATGAAAACATACACTCTTTTTGGTAGGGTAAATGGATAGTTGACTAACCTAACTTGGTGCATTCTTACCTTGATTTTCACCGGCATAGGTTTGTACAATCACGCTTAATATAAGCCCGATTCCAGCGATTAAAAGCATAACACAAAGTAATATTCTTCGTCCTACTCTGTCCATAAGTAGAATACAAGCAACATATGATGCGATTTCGAATACACCATCTGATAAATGTCAAGTAATAAATATTAGTTATCATAATATGATGCAAAAAGACATCAAAATTTTTACAAAAAAAAATCGAATCTCAAACTAAACGTGTACAACAAAAAAACAACATCTTCCTCCAACCAGGAATAAAATATGAACTCTTACTTAAAGTATTGTTGACAAATATATCACCAGCTAAAGCTCCTGCATTTAATGAGATTCCATAATACACAAAACTGTTAACAAACCTGTAAAACAAATGTTTGAAATCAAATTGTCTTATGGTTTTGTAATAGTAATTTGTGCATTGCTATCAACAATATACTTAACAAATATGTCTTTTAAATAATTACTAATAGTTGAGTAAATATTTACCAGTTGAACATTACTTTAACGGTTAGTAGTCGTGTTTGCGGATATTTAAACAAATCGATACTGGAGTATTTTCGCTTGGTTGTTGAATTTGAGTTTAAAGTTTTAATCTATTAAAATAAATAATGTAGTTAAGACTGTTCTCTATTTATACAAGTAACGGTTACTTAGCTTTTAGCAAAATAAATAAAGTATTACCTCGGCTTTTTCCCAATCTTCTTTTGTAATTTCAACTTTGTTTAATCTTGCCATTAGGTTAGTGACCTTGGTAAATAATAGAAGTATTTAAAGAACGTCACTTATCTTTAACATTATAGGTTTTACCTTCTTTCCTCGTTTATCTTTATTTTTGGTAAAAAGCCATCGTGGAGATTCGGGGACAACTATTGCAACAATAATAAAGGGAGACAAAAATAAAGAACAAACCAACTAAAAAATGTAAAAAGCCTCAATTTAGAATGTAATATAACATTTTACATCTTTGCTTAATGCAGTATATATTTTCTTAAACCATTATATCATGCCAATTTCTCCAGTTGTAAGCCACTCCTCCCATTATCAGGTAACCAAATGTGAAGTAAGTTTGGAAAGCAATCCCGTAAAACGTTCTCCATTCTGATCCAACAGCCTCCATTACTATTTAAAGGTTAAAATATATTGTTAACAGCTTAAAATGACAATTTAGTTTATAGGCTATTAGGAAACATCTTAACGTATTAAAAGGTTTGGTTTTTAGGATGTGGGTTTTACAAGGGTCACTCTTAGTCTTACAGGCTTTAATCAAACACTTTTTACAAAAATATATAAATTTGAAGTTGCTTACTATAAACAAATGATGAAATAGACAACCCTATATCAAACATGGCAATTAAAACACGAAGTGCAATATAGAGTTCGACTGATGTTGTAAAGTATAAACCCAGCATGCATCCGAATGATCCAATGGCTGTGATAATCATCGTTGATTTTCGTCCAAATCTTTAAAACAATTTTGTTTATGTTAACCAGACTAAATTTCCAAGGTTGGCGTTTTATACGAAAATAAATCAAATAAGGTAAAGGTCATCCATAACATGCCTTATTTGAAGACTTGATTTGATAAGTTAATTTTAACTGTATTGAGTTTCACTTACGCGTCAGAAACGTTGCCAAAGAATAAGGAGCCTATTAACATTCCAACATAATACATGGAGGATGATAGTGCGTTAAGATAATTCAGATCACAAACCAAGTTAAACTAAACAAGAAAACAAAGGCTGTTAATTTACATTTAGTGGTTTAAAAACATTAGTTTTTTTGTATATTAATTAAAGTTAAAAATTAAATTAGGCTTTAAGTTTGTTTAACTGTACTTGACAAACCGCATATGAGTTATACCTCTGTGATGACGGTGTTGTAAAACAAACTATCGTCGTAGTAATAACCTTTATCGCATGGAATAATTGGGTAGGTTGTGTTTACGCATTCTAAAGACCCGTTCGTACATTCATTCAAATCATATCCATATCTACGTTGAATAATATATTCTCAGTGAACTTACGACTTTGATGGAAACATGCAAAGGAATTTACTAAACCTGTAGCAAGTATTTTCTGGTGTCGTGTAATTTAAAATATCCGCTTCTGTTAGAAATCCATATTCAGTTTTATTGTCAAGAGGTGGAACGTTACATCTAAAAAATATGTTCTGTTAATACCAAAAAAGCATTTAAAAGTTTGGTAAGTTCAGCAGTCTATGTGATTCTTTTACATATAATCTATGCAATATATAAATTAATGGTTCATGCATACTAGGCACTTTGGTATTCCGATAGAGTTTTTTTTTAACAAACACCATATACACTTTAATATACTCTACCTTTTGTCAGGACTATATGCAATAAACACAGTTGCAAGTGCGTTGAACCCAGATGAAATATTACTGTAAGCTATTAAGATGAAACCAATGATTTGAGCTAACCCGGTTGAGCCTAACTTCTTTAACAAAACATCAAACTGAATAGTCATATTGAATCTAAGTTAGTTTATTCTTTTTGTATTTTAAACACCTGTCAAATATATTTATTATTAACTAGACTTGTTTTTATATAAGTAAATCTATTAGGCTTTGACGATTGAGCCAATATGTAAAACGTTATTTGATTTTTCTATCCATACACTTAAGCTTAAATAAATTTAATTAGTTACAGATTTGCGCGAGGCATAAAATAAGTCAACATTAAGTGCTTACTCATTACGGGCCTGGGATCACAAACATGCAAACCTTAACAAATATTTACTTTACAGTTTAAAATGATTTAGTCGTCGATATTTACTCTCTGATTAGCAGAATATTTTAGAGCCCATTCTAAGAGCTGCATTTCACTCACTTGGTGAGCTACCTTTGTCCTACATTGCAAATCAATTAACTACGTTAGCTTAACTGTATTTTTAACTAAATATTACTTTACTTTCAAAGTGGTTTTGTTTATTAACTCTGCAATATTGCATGTTTTCATAATAAAAAACATGCTTGATATTTTAGGGCTATAACTTATAGCATTAAAATGAGTTCAAAGTGAAATTATAAAAATATAATATTGTAACGTAAGTGGTTGTTTGCTTTGTTGCCTATTTACAATGTTTTGTGACGTAATCGTTCCGGTTTAACGCCTTTTTAGTCTACGTCACTACGCCTTTAGTTTTGCCCCCATTTCTCAGACTAGTTGATAATGTTCTTGTTTAAGATAAGAGGGTTGCTTTTCGCAAATGAATTATATTATTGTTTTTCTTTGTTTTATGTTTACTAACGTGATTCTATTTGAATAAGATATTAAGTCGTTAATTAAATTGTATATACTGAAAAAAAGTGTGTTTATTAAATATAAAATACGCTACAATATATTTACACTACGAATAAAGCAATACAATATACATAAGTGCTTAAAGATAGGCGGATTCATCTTTAAGATCTTCATCGAATACTTTGTTACTTGTACCAAAATTATAAGCATCAGACCTAAAAATAGAAAAGGAGTTTAAGATTCTTGGTATATTAACAGCGCAATAATAGGCTTTACAAAAAGAACTACAATTTTGAGTCAAAGCATACTCTAATGCAACATTTCTTTACCTATATTTGACATTAACATCAAAAACAATATACCCTGATATTGAGGATATCGACGAACTGTCAAAGTTTTCTTTAATAATCTTCTTTGTTTTGTAAAACTCTTCAGCTTCTTCAATCGTTTCCATCATTCTGTTTCCCATCGTTTCTGGTAAGGTTAAGGATAACAACCCGGCAGCAATTGCTATAAGTGAATAAACTAGATTTAGACAAATGAACTTGAAGAGTTTGCTGTTAAAATTAATTTCTAATTTTTTATACTTACCAAACACTCCAAATATAGTGTTGGGTAACCAGGCTACATGGTCTTGAAGTGATATTAGGAACGGGGCGAGTATTCCACCAAATCTTGCTACAATTGATCCCATTCCAATTCCATTGCTCCTGTATGTCAAATAAATTCGTTCAATAATTGGTAAAATTTAACTTTATTGTGTTAAAATTTCTTATAAGATTTCAAAATGCTTACCTTATAACGGTCGGGTATAACTCTCCTGTTAGATTGTATATCACAGCAAAAGACCCAGAAATACCAAACTTAGCTGTAAAGGCAAGCACTAAGCCAAATGTAATAAGTCCTAAAAATGACAAATTAAATTAAAAAATGTACAATTAAATTAAAATTCGCTTGGTAAGGTTAAACCAATGTATTAAGTTGGGCGAAATTCTGTCCAAGATTACATATATTAATGCAAAACAGTCTTACCTTGGCTACCCGCCGCATAAGTTTCAACAATCACACTTAAGATAAGTCCAACTCCAGCTATTAGAAGCATGGCACACAGCAATTTTTTTCGACCTATTCTATCCATCAACAAAATACAAGCAAAATAGGAAGCTATCTCAAATACCCCATCTAAAATGTGATTTATGTATTGTATGAATGACAAAACTATCAGGGCATGGTAATGCAAAAAATTGTATTTTGTACTAAAAAATTTGAATAAAGCACGGAGTATTATTTAGGCTTGGGATACGTAGTATTACCTAGACATGTAGAGACTTACTCAATGTGTTGTTGACAAATATATCACCAGCTAAAGCTCCTGCATTTAACGAGATGCCATAATACACAAAACTGTTCACAAACCTGTAAAACAAATGTTACAAATCAAATTGTTTTATGGTTTTGTAGTAGTAATTTGTGCATAACTATCGTCACTTAAAATTACTAATAAAGTTTTGATGTTCGACTTACCAATTAAACACAACTTTTAAAGTTAAAATTCGGGTATGTGGATATCTAAAAAGATCCAAAGTAGAATATTTTCGATCAGAAGTTGTTTTTAAATCATCTTTATTAATCTAAACATTAGGTTTTAATTAAATTTTATAAACTAATAGTTTGTGCGTCGTTTAGGGTCGAATTTGGCGGCAGGTTAGCCTTAAAAAAGGTTGCTGGTAATGCGGTCGCAAACTAGAATGTTGCACAACACTTTTTTTTCATAATATTGATATATTTTGAGTCATAAGGTTTCATTGCTTGTTTTTAGGATAAGAAACTTAAAAAAAAAAAAAAAAAATATTTGTTTAAAGATTAGAAAAACAATTTTAAAATCGTTTACCTCAGCTTTTTCCCAGTCTTCTTTTGTGATTTGGACTTTGTTTAATTTTGCCATCAAGTTGGTGACCTTGCGAATAAGAATACTTGTTTGTTTAACTTTACTATGGAATTACTTTGTTTGTTTAACTTGTTTAAATATAAACTCTTAAAGTCAGTTTAAATTAATAAAGTCCATTATGTGATGAAATTAACAATGTCTAATATTTAAGAACAATAATTAAATAAATTTTACAAATTTTTTTTAAAGTGGAAAAAGTAGGCACAATTTAAAAAAAACAATGTGTTGAACCAATAAAAAGAAAACGACCCTAAGTTATATAACAAAAGCTTTATGTTTAAAAAAAGATTGGCTTTGAAAGGAAAATGTTGTATTATTTTTAAATAGAGTGTGTGTTACCTTTTTCCCTTGCTCGTCTTTGTTTTTTGTAAACAGCCATCTTGGTGACTCTGGTATAATTAAAGCAATCAAAATAAAGGGGGAACCGAGTAAAGAACAAACCAACTAAAAACATAAAATTTTAATTAATACTTTCATGTGATTTAAACTCTGTACAAAGCTTGCGAACTTTTACAAACAAAATTATATGAATCGTCTTTTTTTACAATAATGACTTTTTTGTGTACGTTAGGATAAGTAAAGTTAGTTTAGCACTTTATTTGGAGATTATAAAAATTTATAGCGTGAATTTTATATTAGCTTTCCTACTAATAAAACGCCTGAAAGATGACAAAATTTTTACAGCAGTTTTAAGTACCATCATGTCGTGCCAATCTCTCCAGTTGTAAGCCACACCTCCCATTATCATAAAACCCAAAGAGAAAAACATCTGGTAAGCAATTCCGTAAATTGTTCGCCATTCTGAACCAACGAGTTCCATTACTTAAAAAAGAAAAGAACTGATAACATTTTATCATAGTATTAAGCATATCATGTAAAAAATACACGACAATTTTTTTTGTATCATAATAAAGGATTACTTGTTCAAATCTTATAACATAGGCTATTATTGCTTATGTTACTTATCTTAACAATATATACCACATTATTTCTATTATAAAGCAACTTACAATATACAAAAGTCCCGATTGTTGCGCCATATCCAAACATAGCAATCAGAACACGAAGTGCAATATAGAGTTCAACCGATGCAGTGAAGTATAAACCCAGCATGCATCCGAACGATCCAAGTGATGTGATGATCATCGTCAACTTACGACCAAATCTTAAAGCAAGTTTTAATTTTTTACAAGGCCGTATGCCTTAAAGAAAATATGTCTTTTAATTGTAAGGCATGTTTCTAATCAGGCTCTTCGTTGTAGAGTCAAAAGGTATCTACAGATAGACTATCAAGTCTTGTCCGGGTAGTAATCTGTATAAAATAAATTTAACTTACGCATCAGATATGTTTCCAAAGAAAAGCGATCCCAGCAACATTCCAACATAATACATAGAAGATGATAATGCGTTGAGGTAATTCAGATCACAAACTAAGTTGAACTAAATGCAATAAAGATTGGTAATGTAACATACACATTAAGATGGTTATAATAGGATATACATTTTGTAACGCTGCAAAGTCTGGATATACGCAAATTTTGTTTGCTTAACCACCTTATTATCCACATTAAATTGCCCGCCATGTTTTTATTCAGTCAACACTCACCGTTTAAAAATGTAATAAAATTCCCGTTAAAACAGAGCCAGGGTAATATAGGTATTATAATGTCTATATGCTTAAGAGACTTGCATAAAGGAAAAATTATTTTTCCCAAACCACACTTACCTCTGTAATAACAGTGTTGTAAAACAAACTATCGTCGTAGTAGTAACCTTTATCGCATGGAATGATCGGGTAGGTTGTGTTTACGCATTCTAAAGACCCGTTTGTACATTCATTTAAATCATATCCATATCTATAAACAGTTGTATTCAATATTTATTAATTAGTTTTGTGTTTTTGTATCATAATGACTTGCCACTTTTGAGATGCAAAGTGGTTAGCATGGAAGGTTTAAACTAAGCTGCGTCATGCGACTAAATTGTGACGCGAACCCTTAAGGTAAATATAACAATTTATGGACTTTAGACTGGTCTTTTTTATGGAAATTTACGAAGAACTTTACCAAACCTGTAGCAAGTATCTTCTGGTGTCGTGTAATTTAAAATATCCGTTTCTGTAAGAAATCCGTATTCAGTTTTATTGTCAAGAGGTGGAACGTTACATCTGAATCATATAAAATATAAGTTACCATTTAAAGTAATCCAAAATAATAAATAAGAAACATTTTTGTAACGTTTAAAATAAACTTAAACAATTATACACTCAAAAACAGCTTGAGTACTGTACCGATGTAAATTGAAAGTACTAATTTTTTTTGTATATTTTCTAATTATTACCTTTTGTCAGGACTGTATGCAATAAAAACCGTTGCAAGTGCATTAAACCCAGCATAAATGTTATAGAACGACACCATAAAAAATGCGATGATTTGAGCTCTTCCATTTGATCCAAGTTTTTTCATCAACGAGTCAAATTGAATTGTCATTTTCGCTTTACTTTATTAATTCTATTTTTTTATTTAAGAAGTAGCTATAAGGTAATAGATTAGGTTAATTAAATCTTTGATACAAATTAATTTTTTGCTATAATATAATAATACCATGCTTAAAACTTAATGCTGAAATAAAAGCATTCTAAGGCGTTCTATTCTTTTCATTTTGCCAAATTTCGTCCTTAAATTATTACTTTTACACCTTATAAACTTACACGACCCAATTCTTTACATACTTGCATCTTTTGTAGATTAAAAGTTGAACAGTCGTAAAGCTAACTTAAATGTTTGCACAGGGCGAAAGCATTAGAATCAGTTTGTAAGCAATCCTTTGCGAATATTTGCACATTGAGATTTTTTATAATATAAAAAAATTCTGCAGTTGTTTTATTATTTACTTTAGTGATTTGAGTATTTGCAGGAGACAAAACTTTAATCCTTTTTTTGCGGCTTGGACTTAGTTAAACTTATATTTTTACTTCTAATTAAACTTTGAAGACAAAAAAGCTAATTTAAAAAAAAAAATTTATTGACAATATCATTTAGCTGTATTTATAAAAAAAACTAATAACACTTTTTAATATTTCATACACAATATAAATACAGTATTAAGGCATATAAAATATATTTAATAATCGACATTTTTATTGCCTATGAGAAGTCGTTAATTTAAAATTTATCTAAATAAAAATAGATATAAAAACTAATCAAAATAACGAACACAATATCAGATCAAACATTCGACATTTGAGCTTGTTGAAACTTGTTTTACTTTGATATTTTTAACTGGAGATTGTAGTGCGATATTAGACTTAGGTTTTCTTCCTTTACGTACAACGCAGATGACCGCACTTGTAAATGCTACCACGGTAAGAACGACCATAACTATAATAATGCAGTAAACAGCAATTCCTGTTGAAAAGAAATAATGATTTACAATCTGCATACACTTACAAAAGTATTAAATGGTCTATAGTTACACTATTATTATAAATTTTATGTAGTTTTCTTTTAAAAAAAAACAAAATTTGGAAAGAAAAACTTTGTACTTACGGGGTATACCCAATATTAGGTCACTATCTCTTTTAGCAAGGCTAGCTTGTGTAGTCCCTATGACGTCATCGATAGATCGAGTTAGGGTATCCACCGTGGGAACACTACTTCCGGGTATAATTGGGCCGACTGAGAGGACAACGTTCTCGAATGATTGGACCTCTCTCTTGCCCCTGCTAGCGGTTGTGTTATTGCAAGTCTGCAAGAACAATTTGAGTTATGCTAAATGTCTGTTATATTCAAATGTTTAAGTAGGTATTGCACTACGAATATCCTGTAGAAGACTTGAAGTTTAAAAGTTAATCTGTATATGAAAATCTACCATACCTTTACGCAATTATCTCCTTCGAAACAAACTCTAATGTTGCAGTGAACGTAAACTTCGGTTGCTTTAACAAACTTAAAAACACTGGATTCCCACGATGCATGTTGCTCCACACCGTTGGTTATTATCTCTACATCTGCTTCGATTGATATTTGGGATGGACAACTAAAAGTATAAATTATTACAAATTTTAAACAGTTTCGTGTAAACCAGGAATTGTTTCTATATAGGCAGATATGACTTAAAAATAATTAATTAGGTGTGGGTAGAGTTGGCTAGGTTGATGCTTATAAATTGGGCTTTTAAGATCATTAAATGGATTTTTTGTATTTGCTAAGTATACTATGATATAAACGCGTTGATATTTGTTTATTTTTAAGAACTTACTAATTATCGATAAGGTCATATTGTGCCGAGCTTGTCGTAGAAACAGCATCGGGGCTTCCCCAACATTTTACAACTTGAACTCGACTAAAAGTAGGACCTTGAAGTAGTTGGACTCGAGCTCGGATGCTGTAAATAAAAAAGCATTTTTTTGTTGATTTAAAGGCTAGTTGCGCAAGCGTTTTTAGGTCAACTGGCATTTTACAATTAGATTGATTTTCATACACTTTTAGAATAAAGTATTGGAATGTTAAATAAGGTTATATTATAAAATAAAGTGGTTTGCAAAAATGTTAAGATAAGAAACATTATCGTTATTAGGGCACGCAATTTTAAAAAAGTATGCATTTTTTTGCAAGTTGTTTTTTATTAGTTTAAATTGGTTTGAAATGTAATTAAAGATAGTGTCAAGCTTGTTGGTTGTTGATATGTAAATAATGAGTAGTATATAAGTTATTGAGTTTATATTTTTGTAACATATAGGCATTTACGTATATATGGAATTCTAAAAGAACTTATACAATTTTTAAATATGTTACCGATCGTTCATCTTCATAACTGGGGGTAGTTTGTACATTTCCGTATAAGTATCATCCTTATATAAGAACATGGCAGCTTGGAACACTCCCTTTCCCGTTTTACTTCCCAAAAATTGGGTGACTGGGCTGTTTACGACAAATTTGAAATGTCTTAAGTGCTTGATTTAATCGTTTAATTGACATGTAAGATGTTAATTAGGTGGAGCTAACGTGTTATTATATTTAAAGGACTTTATATGGAATACAAGTCACGAGTATATATGTCATTATATAGCGTTAAAAGGAAAATTCAAAAACAACTTCATTTTTAAATTTTTTGTTAATTAAAAGGCCTGCAAAAATTTTTTGATTTACGAGTACAAAATCATTTAAAATGACGTAAGAAATTATGACGTCATATGGACTTACCTAATAACTGGTATAAACTGAAGCCCGACTAGGATTTGAACAGGGTAAATACAACGCCACGAGAAAGCTCGTTTGTAGACGAAACTTCCCGCGTTCCCGCTCACCGACTCCCTGATTGTGACGTTGTTTGAGTAAATCACGTGACTATCATTCTAAAAAACGGAATTTTTTGTTATTTTTATCTGAATCACAAAAAAAATGAATTCAAAATCAAGTAAAATTCTTACGAGGTTAAACGCAGTGCCACATGACGTCATCTTATACGCTTCTGTGCATACTATAATGTGCGTGACGTTGACGCGGCGTGATTGGCTGCAAGGTTCGTTGAATGACAGCTCCTCCCCGTTAAGCACCGCCCAGTTATCAGCCAACCAGGTTCTGTTCATTGTAACGCACATTTGGCTTGCTTTGCATTGCATTGTAACTGAAAAAACAAACATTTTTTAAGCATATTTTTAGTTTTCAAAATATTTTTTTTATCACTTCAAGGTCGACTTCACGGCCTAAACATAGAGTAACATCTGTTACTCCGACCCAGTATCGAGTTGACTTTGGCAGTTTAGGATATTATAGATTAGAAATGCCAGATAATAAAGATGCTGATTAAGTGTTGGCTCAGCAGAGGTTTATACCGTTGATCGAACCCAGAACATCATGTAGTGTAATATTGTTATAAAACCATGCGTAACTATTGAATAATAATGGCTAAAAATGCATTATTTTACTTAAAAGGACAATAAGCTTTTATAAAAATATTGTGAGTTGTTTATTTAGTGTTTCTTTATAGTTTGTCGGTATATACCAATAGTTGTAAACATAGATTAGAGTGATATAACAATAAACACGTGTTTATGGTAGTTACGAAATAATCGTGATTGTCCGATCGATTGTGTTGTAATTGTTCACAATTTGCCGTGAACAAATTGTTTGTGAAAATGAAAAAAAAAAGTTAAAAAGATCAGATAACTAATATGCTTTATAATAATTGATTTTTTGAAATTTTTTTTATTAATATAGTATACCAGCCTCTGATTGATAGATAATAATACAACTTACCGGAATGCTGGGGAAATTCTTCTTTAACTACTACGTTATTTAAACTTGCATCTTTGTTGCCAATAACAACAACTTGTGATAACGTCATTTGTGTAAATAATAATAAACTTAAAATCGCAGAATACATTTTCGTTGTTGGGTTAGTTGATCCTATTCGGAATTACTCTAAATATCTAAACAGAAATGGGGTCATTTTTTTGGCATTTTGTTATGATCATGTTCTTTTTGTTAAGTATATTTTTTACATTTTTTGTATGCCTTGTAAAAAGCTTTAAACTCTAATGTTTTGCTAAAACTTTAATTTGGCCTACAACTGCTAGAAAAAATTCATAGCTATAACTTTTTTACCTACATAAATTTCTTTTTCTGCTAAAACTGGTATCAACTTATAAAAACTGTACTAAAAATAGTTTTAAATTTTTACTTTCTTAAATTATATTAAAAATGATAACTTACTAAAAATGGTATTAATATTTTATAATTTTATCTACTAAAATGTCAACTTACCAAAAATGGTATTGTTTTAAAATTTATTTGACCAAAACTCTGATATTTTTGACTTTATAAATTATTGCTAACTATGTTAGTACCACAACGCAGTTCCTTTTAAGTGGTTTGTCCAGATTAGTTTTGGGTTTGGTAGGCGATTAAGATAAAACCAAAATAAACGATCACTAATTATTATACCGTAAAAACTAATGCGTTTTCTGTACAGCGAAACTCAATTTAAATCTACTTCTATCTGTAGCTTTGTCAGTTATTTTTTATTTTTTTTTGAATTTAAAAAATGATTTTTTTCAATTTTAAATTTATCAATAAAAAATTTCTTTCAAATATTTTCTTATTTTTGAAAATAAGTTCTCCAATCTAATTAACTTTATAATTCGAGTGGTACTTGGAACATCAAAGTTCTTGTTTTGAATAAATACGTCATTATACTGATTATCCATCTAATAACTCTCAACTAAATTCCTTATACAAAATTTTAACGACCAAATATATTGCCCGGGGTCGAACTGTTTTAAGAAATTTGAAACTGAATCCACGTTTTAGTTTGTGAATTGGGTTGATGTATTATTTAGTTTGACATTTTTTATTACTTTTTTGAAATGTTATTTAGAATTTTCTCATGCTTTTTTTGTATTTAAATTAATTTTTTTATTTAAATGTTTTTTAAGTGACGTTTTAAAATCTTATATAAATATATTTTTTAAATTTAAATCTAATTCAAAACGTAAAGACTTTTCTTATACATTAGACACTTTAGGTTGCGAATAATTTCATGTGCAGTAACTATATAGAACTTCAATTAAAAACTGTAAACGTCTTACCGCTATCCTTACTATTCTGAACTAATTAAATCTAGTACAAACGCCCTATATTAATATTGCAAAAAGGTTCATTTAAAATTACCATCTAAAAGTAGCACGTTGGCGTTTAGAAATCACCTGCAAAGTGAGTAACTACACTTATAAGTAATTAAACGAGTTCATTTTATTGTAATTAACGACACGCTTTCATTATGATGTTATAATCATAGGGTTTAGAATATAAAACACACAAATGCAAGTGTTAAGTATGTGTGTAATAAGTCCATTAGGATTTAATGTATTGTATTGTTTAAGTTCAATTGGTGTTTATTTATCAACTGGGTTCGATTTTTCGTGCAACTTCTTTAATTTATTTCGGTCAATTTTTCCGATACCAACTCTAGGCATAACTTCAATAAACTCCAAACCTCCGCGAATCTGCTTAAAATCAGGGACTTGCTCGTTGTAGAATTTTAGGATTTCATCCGCATCTGCGAATTCATTTTTGCTTACCACAAACGCTTTAGGAGTTTCAAAATGTTCTAAATTATATACCCCAACAACTGCTGCATCCTTAACCGATGGGTGTTTTAATAAAATATTTTGTATTTCTGTTGGGTAAATTGTTTTACCTCGAGGGCCTTTAATGACATTTTTTATTCGATCTAAAATATATAGAAAACCAGAACTGTCAAAATACCCCACGTCACCAGTATGAAACCAGCCATCCGAATCTATTGCATGAATGTCAGCACCTTCTGCGCAATAATAACCTTTCATAACAGAAGGACCTTTTGCTAGAATTTCTCCCGGTTTGCCTACGTCTAAATTCTTACCAGTTACATAATCAATCACACGAGCATCGGTGTTGGACAGTAACTTTCCAACACTATTCGCTGGACAAGTATCAACAGGTCCTATTGTAATATTTCCTATCTCAGTAGTACCATAGCTGCATATAATTGGGATGCCAAGTTTTTGTTTAGCTTTTTCTCTCATATGTACAGGAAAAGGCATCCCGCCAAAGCTTATACATTTCAAGCTTTTTAATTCAGAAACTTTTCCTGTGTTTAGTACTTCCATAAGAACAGGTGCGTTTGCACAGATCAACATAGTACATTTATATTTACTTACAGTTTTATATAAGTTAGATAGTGTCATGTGCTCCGATAAGACCACTTTTATACCCTCTAATATAGGTCTTAGGATTCGCGTTATTGACCCATAACTGAAAATTGGAAGAGAAAGTAGAATGCAGTCCGATTGGTCAATTCGAAAACGTCGGTTTCTGTCAAAAACTGCGTTAATGGCGTAATGGGTAACCACGATTCTTTTTGATTTTCCCGTCGTTCCGCTTGAGTTAAATATCGCAAATGGATCTTTATGTACGTCGATCAAAACATCATCGGGAAATACCCTTGTTGTGGGGTCAAGGGTTAACGCGAGGTCACGAATATCAGTTAAGGTCAGTACGTGACGTGGAACTTTAAATTCAGTTAAATCAGAGTTTTTGGTCACAATTAAAAATGGATTCACGTCATTGATATGTGACGTCATCGCTTCGTGGTTTTCGTAGGTATAGGCGAAATTGATTATTGCGCCACAAGTTACTATGGCAACCAACAACGGTACGTAATCCGGATCAAACGGAATAACCAGCATGACCACGTGACCTTTACGAACCCCCAACGACCACAGGATGGCAGAATATTCAATGACGTCATTTTTTAGTTTAGAAAATGTAATTTCTTTGCCAGTATCTCCATTAACCAAAGCAACTCGGTCTCCAAAGGTTGAAATTTTGTCTAAGATTCGAGTTCCGACCGAAATCTCCGATATTACAGCATCTGGTAGTGAACTTTTAAAGATCATATTTACCTATTAACTGTTAGGTTGTATCCAGCAAACAACTGTACTTCTGTAATGAATATAAATCTTGATTTACAGCTAAGTAAAACTTGTCAGTTATATTTTAATTTTTTTCGAACGGCCTTATAGCTTTCTTGAGAACTTTTAAACCAACATTTTACAAATATTCGCTTTTTTAAGTCACAAAAAAGAAGCTTAAACATTTTTCGCAATCAGCAAAAATCTACCACCAATGCAGTCATGCGAATATAGGTCACATATAACCAAAAAAGGCAAGATACTAAAAATAACATTTCTAGCTCAAACCCTCAGTGATTAAGCATCAACTTATTTAATTTCTAATTAAAACACAACTAAGTTTTTACGTACTGATGAAAATAAGCAATTTCTATTTACTTTTTTAAACATTTTTTGTGGATGTCTATGGATTTTGTCGTTGAAAATATCAACCGGCAGTTGTCGCACTTTATCTCCCCGCAACATGCGACGCCATTTTTTTATAATTTTTAAAAGTTTTTTAATATTTATTGTGGCATTTTTTCCGTCTATTACTATTCTAGTACAACTTTTAACTACTGCAATTTTATTTTGGGATGTTTAAGTCTATTTACGTACCCTGTCATCTTATATATTATGGGTTCATCTGCTAGTAAGAGTAATATCGTAAATCAAACTGAACAAATTGAAATTCCAGCGGTTGCAGAAAGTCAGCAAATTTTGACAAATAATATTAGTACTGTGGCAGCAGTTTCTGATAATGGTAAGAGAACTTAAACAACCGTAATATATAATGGTTTTAATAATTGTTTTTATAAATAAATTAATTGTACAAATTGTTGAGTATATTACAACTTACATTCTCGAATTTACTTTTGCAGAGGAAAATGGTAAAAACCAAAAGCGGAAGACTAAAGAAGAAACTTTAACATTTATAGAAGTAAGTTATATTACTAATTTTTAGTAAAAAAAATTAATAAAAAGAAAGGTAAAGTAAGCTAGTTTTAAAAACAGTCGGATAATTTGGCTTTTAGATTTTGCAAAATATTGTCTTTTAATTCCAAAAATATTGTCATTTAAAACCGGCAGCGTGGTGTAGTGGTAAGAACACTTGCTACACCACACATGACACCGTGGGTTTAATTCCCACTGATTTCATGCTGCAGCACCCAAACGGTATAAATTCCTGCTGAGCCAGCACTTAATCAGCAGCATAATTATCGGGCAATTATAATTTCTATAATATTCCAAACTTCCACAGGCAACTCGAGACTGGGTCGGAGTAGCTAATGTTACTCTATGTTTAAGTTGCGCATTTGACTTTACCACATCGAGGATAAAGATATATATTAAAAAAAAAAAAATTAAAAAGTATATTTTGTAAAGAAAAATGATACATTACAATTTATTTTAGGAGAAGTTATGTGAACTAAATAAAATTGATGAAAAATGGAAAAATGAAGGAAAAGAAATTTTTAAACTTCTTACAAAGGTTGGCATTTTAAATACTTGCAAAAAATTTGTTGTAAATTAAATGCCAGTATTAGGTGTGTTAAATGTAATGTCTTATTTTTAGACATATTATGCTTTTGGAAAATCCATTGCCATTGACATTGGGGATTTAATGGTAAAGCATAATTTTGTTTCTTCTTGTAACACTTTATGGGAACATTACCTTGGTTATGAGGATCTAAATTCAGCTTTTTTGAAGTTCAAAACTATCTATTTTGTAAGAGAACAAATAAATAAATTTGGTTTCATAGTTTCATATATTGCTAACTTTACAAACTAAATATGTGTAAAAATTCAACTAGATCTTTTTATAACTATTATTATCTTTGTAATAATTTAATTTAAACTTTAATATACCGGCAGCATGGTGTAGTGGTAAAAACACTTGCTACACCACCATGAGGTCGTGGGTCAATTCTTACTGCTTTCATGCTGTAGGGCCTTTGGGTAAGGCGCTATAAACGATATAAACTCCTGCTGAGCCAGCACTTAATCAGCAGCATTATTACTGAGCAATCATAGTCTCTATAATATCCCAAACTGCCACAGGCAACTCGAGACTTGGTCGGAGTAACTGATGTTACTTTATGTTTAAGTCACGCGTTCGACTTTCCCACATCAAGGATAAAGATATATACAAAAAAATATTTAGATGAAACTTGTGCTGTGGAATTATACAGATAAGAGTAAAAACTTGTGCAAAGAAATGTTTCGAACCAGGAAAATAGTTGAAAAATGTATGGCTGAGTTTTCTACACCTCAACTTAATATTGAGGAGTTAAAAAAAGATGAAAAAAGGTTTCATATAAAGGTATAATTTAATTACCTTTTTCAATTAAACCAGGCAAACTTTTTTATTTAACTTAAATACTAAAAAGATTAAGGTAAATAATCTAGCAATCTTACAAAGATTATTATTAAATAAAAAATAAATAAATTGGCAAAAAACAAGTTTTTAAAATTGTTAATAATTATTGGTGTTTTAATCTTTACATAATAACAGGCTACTTTTGGTATTTTATTAAATGTGGTTCGCCACTGCAACGAAACAAGTTCAATAATACGACAAAACAACGGGCTAACTAACTTGTTAGAATATCAAAAGTCTTCATATCTTATTATTAAAGCAAAAGTTATGATTTTGTTGGCTTACTGTGTTAATGAGGAAGAAAGTGAAAAGTTAATGACAGGTAAAATATAAATTTATTTTTTTGAGAATTTGGTAATCAAAAGAATTTTGTATGTGGTATAAAACAGCAACTATGCTTGTGTTTTTAGTCATGTTTTTATTACTATTGTTGTCTTCAAATAACAATATTGTTATTTCAAAAAACATTAAATATTTATATAATATTTGTTGTATCTTTTGTAGGTATACAAATTTAGTTTATTGTACTTTGACCGATGTTATTATTTCTCTTTTTACAGGCAGTGGAGTGATCAGTTTTATTTTAAAGTTATTAAAAAGTGCCTTGAACTCTCCCAAACACATTGCGAAAACTTACATGTTTTCAGCTACTGAAACAATTGAAGGACTTGATAGATTAGCACTAAACGACAACAACAAGGTTCAATAACTTTTTTATGGATTAAGTCCTAAATATTTTTGTATGACTTTAATAAAAAAAAACTTATAGGCTATTTTTTTTAATCGAATACAATATTTATAGTTGATCACAATATTAAAATTTCACCTCTAGATTTTATATATATTTATTTAAAGTTGTATGGGTTTTATAAATAAATTTATGTGTCAATAATTCAGCAAGCAATGGTAGTGGAAGGAATTCTTCCAATGATTAAAGAGTTAATGGTTCCAGATGGAAATAAAGAAGAGCACGAAGCTGCAATGCATTGTTTATGGACTCTATCCTTTCATCCAGACAATAAAGATAAAATTAAACAGGTAACAGGCTTTTTAAATAAGTTATGCTACAGTTTTGTGTTTATTGGGTATTTACCTCGCAATAAACTGGTTGCCAGTCAATCTGTATTCACGTAAATGCGCACTAGGCGATCCATACTTGGGTTCAAGTTGATCTGTACTTGCATTGAGTCACCCTTTATTCAATTCAGGCATTAAATTTACGTTGTTTTGGATCTTACTTATCTAAAATTTTTTGCCTTAATTTATTTTTTATATGTGATGATGCTATGTTCAATTTTTAAGGAGGAAGGTTTACTGAATGCCATCAAGGTGATATCACAAGACCAAACCAGCACGAAATCAACACTAAAGTCATGTGAAGGTCTCCTGTTTGTTTTGGAAGAAAAAACTCAAGCCACAAACAAGAATGTCACATCAGGAAAACATGTTATGATTAGTTACCAATGGAATGTTCAGCCCATTATACTATTAGTAAGAACATCCTGTCATTTTTTTATTTATATTTTTATTCTCGATGTGGAAAACATAGAGTTACAATTTCTCCCCTGACCCAGTCTCGAGTTGCTTTTGGCAGTTTGGATATTATAGAATGTAGTTGCCCGATAATAAAGCTGCTGATTAAATATTGGCTAGGCAGGGGTTCATACTCTTTTTATAGTTCCTTAGCAGTGAGGATCAAACCCACAACCTCATGTAGTGTAGCAAGCGTTTTCACCACTACACCATGCTGCTGGTACAATGTTTGTTTGTTAGGGTTTTGGTTGCATAAATTTATAATGAAAAAACGAACTTCTTTTAGCTTCGTGATTATCTTAAAGCTAATGAGTTTAAAGTTTGGATAGATGTTGATGAAGCAAAAGGTTCAATCTTATCTGCAATGGCTGATGCAGTAGAAAGCGCTTCAGTTGTCATTGTATGTTTAACTGAAAACTATAAGAACAGTAACCCATGCAGAACAGGTTTTATTTTGTATTGTTATTCGAAATTTTTACATTAATCGATTTTTTTATTTAACTTTAATAACTTTTTATGTTTAGCTTTTGCTTGAATTTTTTTTCCATTACAGAAGCTGAGTATGCTTACAAACTTTCAAAACCAATTATTCCTTTACTATTGGAGGAATCTTATTCTCCTGATGGCTGGCTTGGTGCTCTTCTTGGTATGCAACTTTACATTGATATTTCTACACACAATTTGCTTGAGAAAGGTTACCCACAAATTTCCCAATCCATAAACAACAAGATTGGAATAAGCAACGAAACAGTTAAAATAGGTAACATTAAAAGTCTATTTATGTAGTTTACTAATTTATTTTTTTAAACTTTCTGTTATTATTAAATAATTGAATGCTTTTGGAATTTAGATGTTGTGTTTAAATTCATTGTTAAATTTGTTATGTGCAATTAACTTTTATTTATCATGTTTAAGAAAAATCTGCTTCACACCAAAGTGCTATAAAACAATCCAATTCTGCGATAAGTAATTGGACATCAGAAGACGTTAAAAAGTGGGCCAACAAAACTAATATTCGTAAGTTGCCAAAATGCTATTTAAACCCAAATATTCAAAACAAATAAGGTTTTATCATTTATTTTTTTTTATATACAAAACAGGAGGTTTAGAAACTACTCTAGCAGAATTTGATGGAAATTCTCTTTTGCAATTACAAAAGTTATTAAAAAGATGTCCGGAAATGTATTATAGTTTTATTAAAACAGATTTACATTTAAGTTTGGTAGAGATATTAAAATTCACTCATGAAATGGAGAACTTGTAGTTTTTTCTTCTCTGTAAATAATTCTTTTTTTTAACTTTCGATTCAACTACACAGCTTTGCACTTTGTTCTAATTGATTTTTTAAGAAAACCATTGTGATTTAATTAAGAGTTTGCAGTAAATATAGCATTGTAGTTTTTACTTTTTATCATAGTTATCTTCTTTCACTGTATATTGCTTATTATAGTTTGATTTAATGCATAAACCATGCTATTTTTGTTCTGTTTACCCTCATATTACTCCATTTTTTCAATTTAATTATTTATGATTGTATGCTTATGTAACTTTTATTAATTTACACCATATTTATGCACCACAAACCCACCTATGATTGCAGGGATGAAATATATTTTTACTTTAAAACTTTTTGCAAGTTTTTTGAATAGAGGATAAACAAAAAGTTATTACTTTTACGATAAAAGTTTCGCCGAACTTACGACGAAAAAGGGAGTTTGTTTGGGTGGAGATAACGCAGATTAACTTAGGCTAAAGTTAGGCTAAGCTTTTAATAATGATTGTGGTTTAGTTATTTTATTAACAAATATGGTAATTATATGATTAAGTGTAGTCTTACAACATGCGCTAAGCTACGTAATGATATTTTTTTAAAAACTGCTTTATTTTTGCTTTTCAGTCTCAGTTGTGTTTCGTTATTGGAATTTTAAATTTTACTGCAAACATTTTTAAACTTTGTTTTAACGAGTTAAAGGATAATTTTTGTTAGTTTTTGTTGATTTTTAGAAACTAACTGTATAAAATGGCATAGAGTACAATACACTTAACAAGAAGTACTGCAAATTGACCTGGAAAAAAGTTTGCAATTCTTAAGAAATCAGAAAAATAATAACTAACAAAAATTTGAAATCTCTTCTAATTAAAATTTGTTCATAATGCTGTTTTCAGATCAGGTAAGTTTAATTTAAAAAAAATTAAAAAGGGCTATTAATATTTACAAATAATTGGAAAAAAAACTTACCTATTTTAAAATATCTTTTTTCAGGTTGAAGTTCTAGCAACCTGGTTTAAGAACTGGAACGAATGTGAACAAACCGTCGCCTTATACTCTTTACTTAAACGCATGAAAAAATGTCAGGCAAAATTCTTGTGGAGATGTTTGGAACACATTTTGATCGATTGTCCTGAACTTTTAGAAATGGAAGATGAAGCAAATGACCATGGTAAATATAATTTGTTGTTATTAAAATTATTTTTTTGTATAAGTTTAACAGCATGCATGGTGTGGTGGTTGAAACTTTTGACTTTTTTACATAAATTTATGGGTTTGTTTTCTACTGCTTTATTGCTGTAATGCCCTTGAGTAAAGCGCTTGTTACAGTATAAACATTTGATGAGCTAAAAGCTAATCGGTGGAAAAATAATTAGACAACTATAATTAAATATATTCCAATCTATCAAAATTAACTTTTAACTGGGCCAGGGTAAAAAATTTAACTCCATGCTTGATTTAACTCTATTTTACTCCAACAAATTTAACTCCAGATGGTAAATTAAACCAAAGATAAATTTTTAATTTTTGCAGACTTTGTATCAAGATTATTTAACGAACCACAACAAGCAGAAGTGATTAAAATACTTCTTACACATCTCCCTTTATTAAAACCTGGCAATGATGTAGCTAAGCACAGATACCTGGAAATATTACCAAATGTTCTAAGATTTGCAATCGAAAGATCAGAATATCTTGAAGAGGTGTGTGTCATTTGTTTTTCAGTATTTATACAAACATAAACATATTTTTATATTGTTAATAGAAGTTAAGAATATTTGATGAGACATGCAAAAAATTTAATGTAAACAAGTTAGCCTCTTTCTTGTGTGCTGGCGGTTGATATTCCGGAAATATGACTAAAACCTGCTTTGAAAATATAAATAATAATTCTGTTTATTTATTTAGTCACGTCAACTATTATCTTACTCTCTTATCCACCCAGCATTCGATAATAAGGAAAGAAATTTGTTGACATCTTGGATGTCAGGGTTGGATGGAAGGATGGAAAATGAACAAAATATCGTCCAAAATGAGGCGGAAATTTCGCCAGATGTGTCTTCACGTATGTAGTCGTTTTTGCAATTTATAGTAATCTTAAAGGCTAATTTAAATATATACATGTAAAGTGAATAGAGGAATTGTAAAGCTGACTGTTATTGACTATGTTTTGTTAGGTATACTTCAGAGTAAAATCTATTGGTATTAGGGTTTCAGAAAAATGACAATCTTTTTAAACAAGTCAAGTTTATGGAAAACACATAAAATGCTGAGCTGTTATCGTAAATATAAAACTCTGTTTCAGGTTCAAATTCACTCGAGATAGGTTCTAGTTTGGGTAAAGCTGATGATGCAACTTCTTTGTCTCATTCACTTACAAGTAAATACAACTATTCTGTTTTCCACAATATACAAGATAATTTTTTACTTCTGGGATATAAGTTTTGATATTTTTTATAAATTTTGTCATTTTTTATAAAAAAATTTGGCCCAAATGTTTTATTTAAATTGGTTAGATTTTGTAACATTTTTTTGTATTTTAGTTTTTGCAAACAATTGTGCCGATAGCCCAACTGCAACTTCACCTTCTCTACCAACTTCTTCTGATGGAAATTCATTAAATCATAACGAAAGACTGGCAGATGGAATGACAGGTAAATTAAATTAAAAGAATTGTTCAACATTTATAATAAATTAAATGCAAATGTTAGATATTTGTGATAAGTTAATGCCTTTTTTTAAAAATGTTATTTTTTGTTGTAATTATAATTAAATTTATATTTTTTAGATGTTAGATCCTGGCTCAAGTCACTTCGACTCCACAAATACTCCGAGTTATTCTCAACTATGACATATGAGGAGATGATGGAGTTAACTTCAGAAAAACTTGACCAAAAAGTAAGTCAAATACTTAGGAGTAAAGTTAAACTATATAAACTTGTTATTTTAACCAAAAGAGTTTAAATAGAAAAGTGAAAGTTGTATTGGAAATATAATGTATTGTAAAAAAATCAAACACTATTTGTGGAATACTTTAAATATGTTTTCTAAGTTTATTTTTTTTGTTAAAAAAATTTTTAAATAAAATTTGAAAACCAAGGAAATGGCCAAGTTTTGCTATAGTAACCAAAATCGCCGGGGCATGACATTCTTTATTGTCGTTTATGTGTTAACATGCAGTCATGCAGAACTGTTCAGAAAATAAAATTCTTTGGACACCCATTGTGTTCTAACTTTAAAGTTGACTTATTTTACATTGTTCTCTGACTATTGTTAGTATACCAAAATTAATTAGACATTACCATTGTCCATTTCACGGTAATTCTAAAATTTCTATTTTAAATATTTTTTTATTTTTACCAATTAAAATTTAAACAAATTGTAATTAAAATTATATACTTTAATTCAGTTTTTGTATGGCTTAATATTGTGTTAGTTATTATTCTAATATTTAGGCTAAACCCATTAATGTTTTAAATTAGTTTAATACTTTGCGGTTTTGTTAACAAATAATTGGTTAACAATGATATGCTTGTCATGCTAAATATGTCGGGAATTTTAATTCAAAGCAGGAAGACCGTAACTGCTTTCTAGACAATAATGCAAAGAATTTCATTTTTTAGTTTAAGTTTCCCATCTTGTCTTTCAATTAACTGAGTAAAAAAAATGTTACAGAAAAAATTTTATATTGCTTTAGTTTTTTGGTCACTTTTTTTTGCTATTTAAAAATTAAAAGTTTTATCTTTTTTTAGAATGTTACAAAAGGCGCACGAAACAAAATAATTTTAAGTATTAATAAACTGAAGGAAAGATACAAACAACTAGTCACCCTGGAAAACGTAAGTTTTATGTTTAAATATATTCTTTGTTTTATACTTTAAAGATAGTTTGTAATTCTTCTTAAAATACACTTGAAGTTATATTTGTACACGCTTCAAACATATATATATTACGAAGTGTATGTCTGTGTAGTGTAGGTATGTTTAAAACATTTTTAATATACAGATTTTTTAGTTATATTTATTTGAAAAATGGTTTAAAATTTATCCTCCAGGAAATCCTTGGAGGAGGATCGCTGCGAGCTTGTTTAATCGAACTTAAATCCCTCATCCAAACTCCCATCAAGAAGTTCGAATCCCAACTCGATCCTGCTCCTGATCTCGCTGGAGGTAAGAAAGAGGTCATAGAAGATGAAGATATTCCGTCGCTGTACACCAAAGTAATGGGGAAAGGTAGAAATTTATTTTCGGATAATTTTTAATCTGTATTTTAATTTATATATATTTTAATTGAATATTATTAAAATTGTTTTAAATTGTATTAAATTACCCCTGCATTAAATTGTTTCCATGACTTATATTTATACACATTTTCTCTTTTTGGATAATTTTTAATCTGTGGTGAACTTTTATATTTAGTATTTTGTATTTACTGTTTTTTGTATTTCTTTAACATTTTAATTGAATTTTAGTGACCCCTACATTTTGTTTTCAAGACATATAAATATATACATTTTCATTAAATTTGGATTGTTTAAATTTTAACATTTTTCTTATCTAGCTTGTACCCAGTTGCTTGTATCGAAACCTGACGACGAGAATATTACTTTGTATATGAAGCTACTGGAGCGATGTATTCAACACCCAGTAAGATTAACTACTTATATAAAATATATTTAATTAGCAATAAATTGAATCTAAAAGTTAATAAGTTTAAATATATATAGCTAGTTTAGTTAATTAGGGTATAGTAATGAGATTTTTAGGCCTTTTTGTTGTATTGTGATAAACCTTACATTCTTGCACTATTAGTATAAATACATTACATTTGTGTTATAAGTATTAGTAGCTAAAATTATAATTTATATTTTATATTTCAGGCTTTTACTGAAGTCCATAAGAAAAGATTGCGGACATGGAAGCAACAAGTTAATAAAATGTATCGCTCACTTGCTAGGAACACTAGACCTCCAAGTCAATCCAGGTTTGTTAATATTAAGACATTAAATTCAATTCTAAAAAGTAGATCACTTATATTTTATGAGCAATTAAAGTCAAAGGTATTGGTACTTAATAGTGTAATAGGTAACAACATTTGTTAAAAAATATTTTTAGTAATTTTAATTAGCTGTGCTAGCATCATTTTTTCAGATTTTATTTTTTCTTGTTTTACCAGTTTTATTATACTGCTTATCATAAAATAGACTCCACTAATACTTGCCGTCAAAATGTATCAGTAAAATAGCACTTTTTTGTATTCTAAAGGCATATAAGAACTAAACATTATCCATTGAGCTCATTTATGTATTTTCCCACCCAACAAGCTGCATTTAAATTATCATAGTATGGTCGCATATTGCAACAAATAGATGCTTGCAATAATTTACATACATAAATTTTATCAACTAAGCTATATTATATAAAGATGTTAACTCAATATTTTATTCTTATTCAGATCTCAACACTCCTTGGGTTACACAGCTTCTAGGAGACAAGGGAGGTCCCAGTTTGCCCCCCATATGTCTAACTCAGCTCCCCGCCCTCTTAACCCTCTTTCCTCTCCCCCACTGAGGACAATGAGTTTGGGTTATCAACATCAGCAGCCCAATGTAAAGATTTTACGAATTTAATTTTTAATAAATATACGTGGTTTAAGCAGTAAAATTTTATATATTTATTTTTGTCTTTTTTTTTCTAAAATTAAATAAGAAGATTGTTTTTTTAGATGAACTGGTTTGCAAATAGTTTAACTCCTTCCACATCACAAACTAATGTTGATCCTTCTAGAAAATCTGCCTCACTTGATCCTCGACTTGGGCACAGGTAAAGAGTTTTAATAACTTTAATTTTATGCCAGCAAGTACATTAAAATTTAATTAAAGGGTCATTAAGAATGTAAGTGTTTTTGTAAGGGTTCAAGTTATAACTAAAATATATTTTGTTTATTAAATAAAATAAAATTTTGTTGAAATTATGTCAGATTGTTCCCTGAGAACCCGCCAGAACAAAATCCTGCAAATGAAATAAACACAAGATTTGATTCCCTTTGCTTAAGTGTAGCAGAGCATGCTTTAGGGGGTAAGTTGATTAATAGTAGAACTACTTTAGAATCTGCAAATCAGTCTATCTGGATAGGTTTAAAATATAACTTGAGTTATCTTATTAGTTTTGTAATAATTTGTATGAATTAGGCTTTTAGCCCATTTTTGTTCAATTTAGATTTATATATGCCATTCATACACTGTCTTCAAGTATTTAAATTCACTTTTAATCCATTGATGTTACAACTTGCTAATTTAATGGCTTTGTTTTATAAACCGAATTCTTCAAATGATTTTGTTTAGATGGGGCAGACGCAGTGTCAACGTTGTGACATTAAAAATATCAAAAGCTTCTCTGGTGCTGTATAAAGTTGAAGATATATTTTATTAAATAGTTTATCCCCTATATATATTATTTCATTTTTCCATTGTAGGAATTTAAAGAGTTTTTATTTTTGTTTGTGGACACTTTTTTTACATTGCAAGAGTATTACAGAAAGGCCATGTAAATTAGGCATCAAATATTACAATTTACCTTTACAAAATCCTCCATATACTGACATTTACATACTTGTAATAAGTTTTAACATTAAATCCTGCCAAATTTCTTTTATTTTGCCTTATTTTTTATCATCAAAACATTTTTAAACTTGCATTTTTATATCCCCATATTATAATATATCAAAGGCCTGGAGCCCGTAGTTATAAATCCCCATTTGCAAGAACTCCCATTTGTTATCCATGTGTGATATTATTCAGGTCGACCACCCTATTATAAATCACTGAAGTATTGTTTATGCCTAACTATATTTGTTTACCTATTATGACTTAACAATAATTTCGCCCGCCATTATGTTATAACTTATAAACTTAACTGTCATTTTTTAATCGTAGTTTTTCGTTAACACACTTCTGTAAATATAATTTAAAGTAGATGATGTTTTAATACCTTGATATTTTATGGGGGTCACTATAAAGAACAAATTGCTTAACATAGCACGGTTAATTTTAAGTATTTTTTAATTTAAATTTTTTTCTTATTTTTTTAAAATTTGGTGCTAAAATTTTTAAAGTCACAAAAATGTTGCCCGTTTGTTTTCTTGTTTTTTAGAGTGTTGTGTGATTGTTTTGTCATAATATGCATTGCTACTTTTCAACTAACATCCTCTGGCAGGCATGTTGCCAAACTAATAAAAATCTCATTTGAAATTCAAACAATATTTGATTTTTAGCGAACATGTTTATTAGTAGTTCTATATCAATTGTTGAATGCATTTTAGTAAGAAAGTTGATGGATATGAGTTGTCATTTTTAGAAAAATTGTCACAGATTTCTTGTATATTTGTTGGGTGAAATTTACAGTTTTGTAATTGAGATTTTAAATCCGATATTGTTTGTGTTGTGATTTCATCTTTTAATTCTGAAATTATTTCAATATTTTTTATAAATCCTTTTTCGATTGATAATGAAAATTCTATTCCACCTAAAACTCCATCAAAAAATTCTTTTTTTGAACTAAAATTTGGGGTCTTTCCAAAAATCCAGTCCCAAGTTTTTAGTTTTTCTTCTGTTTTCAAAATATCCGAAAACAAACTTGTATCGTTGGTGTCGATTTGAAATTTATCATTTGACTCATATTTATTAGAATAAGATGACATTACTGTATCACATACATCTTCAAAGTTAATACTTTCATCAATCTCACTCAAGTTTGCAACATTTGATCTTACACTCTCAGTTGAGTTACAAGTTAAATTAGTCAAACTTGGGATGAGAAATTTCTTTATATTCATCGTGTTGGAGTTCAATAACAAAGTGCAATGATGATAAGCATTTCTACGACCAACTTTTGCTGAAGATCCAGAGATTTTAAACCTAAAAATTAACCAAAAAGGTAAGTGAAATATAAAATACAATATATAGTCAACTAATTCCAAAAATAACTTGCGTTTTTTTATTGTTTTTTAGGACAATATCATCTCTAGAGTTTATTGAAACATCAAGTTTTGGCCACTTTGATTGTAATCCTTCAATTATAATTTCCAAGTTTTGTTTTCGATTGTAATTTTCTTTGTCAGTAAAAAAGGTAAAGTTGATGTTACCAAGGTCATGGTAAACTGCCCCTCCTCCACTATTTCTCCGACATAAGTGAACATTGTGGTTAATTAGCTCTGTAATCAAAGCATGAATATTTGTAGGTTTTTAAAAATAAAATTAAAGCACGAGAAGATGTAGGTTTTAAAATTTTTACTAAAGTTAAATTTTTTTTCGGAAAAAAAGTCGAAAAGCTACTCCAGGTAAGTTTAAGGTTTTATAAAATTCAAAAACACTTGGAATTATGTTGCAACCTTACCTTTTATACAACATTCCTTCCAAGGGTTCTGGTGTCTTCCAATTACCACACAAGGTTCATTTCTCCAAATAAACAAACAACTTGTTTTTGTAAAATCCACTTTTTCGTACATCCAATCTTCGAAGGCTAAATTCTGGTAGGGGTTTATAGTTTTTGTTGTATATATAATGCATTTCTTCTTTGGTTTTAAAATGCTTTTAAAGCTAGTTTTAGTGATTGATCTTGTATTCAGTCTTTGCAGAAATATGCAACAATTTTTAGCTAAAACTTTAGACATATTTTTTATTACCTAGTAATGGAAAAAATAATCATTTTAATGCATAAAAATGGTTAAATTCATAATTTAAAATAACAACAAATATATGTAAATTAAGCAAAAATAAGAACATAATTCACAAAATTGGTCTAATTGCATATTTCTGAACGCCATCCTATTATACAGAAAAATTTGGTAGAATTTTAAAAGCGAAATATTACAAATAAGAGCTTGAATATATTGAAACTACAGAAACAATATAGATTAAAAAAATTCATGAAATCAAGTGGATTTTATTTGTAGTTGTGGATATTTGTTATTTAGAAACCATAACATTGCAAAACTAGTTCCACTTGGGCTATTGGCCAATCCTCCTTTATTCATAAATTCTTGTAATTCTGTTACTTTGATTTTAACAAGTTCTATCATTTCACCTTCATGCTTACAACCACCACCTTCTTCAACCTTAAAATAAAGCAAAATCTTTTAAGATGGTTTGTAAAAGTATATGCATAAATTCAATTTGTGGGTCATTGATACATTTTTTATCCTAAATACGTTTTATTTTAAATTTTTAATACCATAGCTTATACCTTCAGAGCATCGTTAACCTCAGCATAATACATCATATGTGAGCTGCCTGCTGTCCCCACATTTCCTCTAAAAACATAGCAATGTTTAAATAAATGACATTAGGAAATAAATAGGGGACTTCGTTTCATATTTAAATTAATTCACATTAAGTGCCCTTTACCGAAATTTAAGAACAAATTCCAAGTCTTCAGCTGAAACTTTGTAACCAGTTTCCTCCAATACTTCACTTGCTGCAATGTTTTGTGGGTCATCCTTACGATCAATTATCCCCGCACATAATTCTAATGTTACCCCAGTTGAGAAGTGGGGCTGGGGGTCTGAAATTCGTAGTGCAAAATTTAGGTGAAATTACTAATTAAAAAATGTAAAATATGATTATAAAATGTGCAAAACTTAACCTGTTTGATCACCTTTCTTCCAATTCTCATAGTCAGTCATAAACACTGCTGAAAAAGATAAATGTTTTGTTTATGGGAGATATATATGTATTGGCTAAGAATTATTTATTCTTTTAAAATAAACTAACCAGGTCTAAATTGTTTCACAAAAATCATGCTTTGGGATGATGAATCATATAAGATAACAAGAACACTAAAACAAATAAAAAATCAATTTAATCTCTCATTTACTTCAAATATGTGAAATTAAATAAATAAAGATAAAATTTTTTAACTTACCTGTTATGAACAAGTGTGTAGTCCCAAAATTTAACTTTACCATCCTTAAATATAAATTGGTTTAATTACAGAATAAACACAAATTTAAAATACTTTTGTTTTACAGTCAAATAGTTTAATTCTGCATAGCTATCACATACAACACATTTAAATTTTAATAACAAATTGTCTGTTACCTGTTTATACTTGAGTGAGTAAGGTTTAATATAAGCAGAAGTCGTAGTAGGATTTGATTCAATAATTTCAATGTCTTCGATTCTCTTGGATAATTCCGTCATTTTTAGGCCTAAATTGTAAAAAAAAACTTTCCCCTATAGACCAGTACATAAAAAATAAAAATTAGTTAAGTTTTTTTCTTAAAAAATGGGTTAATTAACTGATTATATTTGCTTATAACGTAACACTGTAACATGGAGTAAAAAATAATCCAAATCTCGGGGGTTACCCTTTTGAACAGCAGTACGTACATAATCAAGATTCTTTTTGCCGCCATTTTTTTCAAAAAAATTTGACATATTGGCGTTTAATATTAATTAAATATCAAAGCTTGTTGAAGTTTATTTACGATAAAATTTGATTGTAAACAATTTTATTGATTCTCCATGTAAGATTTTGTAACAACAAGGTCGAATAGTGATTAGATTTGTTTTCTTTTGATGTGGTATAAAGAAACTAAAGATGGCTGACAATTATTTTTAATTTAGTTTCTTTTTGTAAACGTGACAAGCTTGTCATATTTATACTCAGTTTAGTTGTAATCGTGCGCAAATAAAAAAGATGATGCAATATCTCTACGCAGCCATAACGACAACACGTTCGTCATAAAGAAACAAACACTATATTCGCTCACGTGATCTATGACGTACAACGCCTACGTACGAGAAGTAGTGTTTTGTCTGAGCATGTGAAAAGTTCTACATTTTAAAATAAATTTTCTACAATAAACAGATAAAAAGTAAAGTTAAATTTGTGTTGTAAATTGTTATTAAAGCTGTTCAATGCCATCTAGAAGTTAATCATGTCAGAAAGGAATCTTTCGATTGACCAAAAAGTGCTCTGTGTTCAAGGTAAAAATACCATTTTATATCTTTTAAATATAACTACATTGTTTTTTTTTTGTCTCAACTAATTTACATTTCAAAATATTTTATAAACATTGTTTTTTTGTGGTAAAAAAAATCCCTAAAGTTGAATTTTTATCCGTTTATTTTTCCAGTATTGAAACTGTTTAAAGTTTACGACTTTTTGGAAAAATAGAAAAACAGTTAACTCTAAATTTTATTTGTTCACAGAAGTTTTAATGAAAAAGGGACCCATCTGTCTTCAAACTATTTTCATGATTTATTTTGCTCTTATGTACGCTGCTTTTGAAAATAACCAAAAAGATAACCAAGAAAAAAATATTCCTCAAAGTTACAATATTCAAGATTTTAAGCGAAGGGCAAGTGTTTGGCACCCTCCACCACATAGAAAGAGTTTACCAAGTACACCAGATATAAAGACTATTAAAAACATCATTGGTGTGGCTTTTACAGACCATGTCTGAAATTTTATCACGAATAACAAGTTTTTTCAGCCCCAAAACCACTACTGAACAAACTACAAAATCGTTTCTTGCAAATTCAGAAACCAGGTTTAGTGTCTGTGGATATCAAAATTCAGTTAAAGCAACTGGTCTTAATATTGATTTAAATTGTGATCTTTTTCCAAACAATGGAGTAAAATATCCAAGTCAAAAAATGGGTCCATGTGTACTAATCGCCAATGGATTGTATCCACACAGTTATCCAAAAACTTGTAACAAATATTTCTTTCAAATGCAAAACATCGCTATGCCTATTTTGAAAAACATAGATCAATTTTGTAAAGAAACAATAACTGTTAAAATGATAGAAAAAAGTTCGCCAAAAAGTTGTTCACAATCCGATTTATTTGTTGGTAAAGCTATGGACTTTAATTTCATGCCTGCTTGGAAAAAAGCTGGGTTTGAACCACATAAAAAAATCCCAAAACCTGCAAACCATTGTGTTTTCCCTACCAACTACACAAAAAAAACCATGGAAAATACAACAGAAAGTAGTAAAATAGAAAACATCAAAAAACCCGAAAGAGAAAAAATTATAGATTGTTTTAATACAGATATTGTATGCACTGATAAACAAATACAAATGTGTGGGAATTCTATTATCGACCATATACTGGGGTTTGATGACGATAATGACACAGATTTTGAATCTGACTGTGATGAAATGTCAATGCCTCCAACTGATATTGAATATAGTAGTTCGGAATCAGAAAATGAGGATGATAACTGTATTTGGGAACAGGTAACCTCATGCCGCAAACCATGGACTTGTGATCGAAAATTTCGTGACAAAAAATCTTTGTCATTTACGACATCAAGTTATGAATCAAGTAGTGATTCTGAATGCTCTGAAGATGAAAATGATTTATTTAGAAGCAGCAATCAACCTCAAATGCATTATGAAAATAATACAGACTCTGAATCACAAGATTCTGATGTTGAATCAATTTGTGAAGAAGAACAAGTCGATTTACTAACAACCTTATATGATACCAACACCACTGTGGAACGCCCTACTTGCTCCAATGAAAAAATTTCATTTATATTGGGTTATGACACATCGGACTCAGAAGTTGAGCAGGAATTTCAAGCAAGAAATAATTATTTCCATCAGGACTCTTTAACCCATCCTACCACTGAACCCAAATTGACAGAAAACAATCTTAGCACTACTTCCGATCATTGTGAGCTATGGGACTACTTTGTTAAGTTTCACGAACCGTTTGTTGAAACATTTTCATCTTGTTTAAAGCCAGAGAAAAAACCTGTGAATTTAGAAACTAAGAAGAAATGCCAACTGGAAAAAATTGAGGGAATTATACCAAGAAAACCCTCAATGGTAAGATATTTTATCAACTACTTGTAAAAATTTCATTTTCGTTGCATCATTGTTAAATTACAGTGGGTATTTATACCTCATGACTGTGCACTTTTATAGCCTAATTTATGAGAAAATTTACATGTATGTAATTTAATTAAACAGGTTTTTAAACACACCTGTTTTTTATTAACATTTAAAAAATTTTTTTTTTATATTTACTATTACTTTGGTATTGGTTTACAGGAAAAAATTCCTGTTTTATGTTTAAAACTCTACTTTCATGTTTACTCATAGTTTTTTAAATTCCAAACATTTTTTATAGTTTGTTTTTTTCTTTTTAGGTACGTTTTAACGACAAAGTAATAGAACATCCCATGGTGGCATGGTCATTTGCATACAAGAAAGCAAGGAAGGGAGAATGGGAGACTTACGCTCGCGATCGTGAAAGGTTTAATACCCGAATATTCAATGTTGAAAGAGATATTAGTTGGTGTTTGAATAAGGAACACAGGGAAAAGATTTTTGGTAAAATTTAATTGGATTTGGCTTAGAATTAAACCCACTTAATTAATCTAATAAACCCAGCTTTTATTAAATACATGGTATTTTTTTTTGTTGTATGTTCTAGTTATTAACTTACTTTGGAATTTTTGGTTATTTGTTAAAATTTTTTGACACCTTTTGCTTTTATTTAAGCTGCCTTGATATGAAAAGTTCATATAAAAGTTTAGTGTGTGTTAACGTGCGAAAAAAATACTTGCAATATTTTATTTTTCTATTTTCTTTCGCTTGGTTTTCGGTTTTTAAACAATTTGTAAATAGGAGAAGGTTTTAAGTTTTATTGTTCTTTACAACCCTTTGTTATATGTGGATCAGTGTTAAATTATTTTGTCTACATACTTAACATAATATTAAGCCAATTTAGCTTGTTTAAAATGTTCAACCTAATACTAATTTAAATATAAGAAAAATTTTCTGTAAAATATTTATTCAAAAAACAAAATTACCTAACTGCTCTAATATTTACAACTTGTTTGGATAATTGAAAATGGTTTTAACTATTTCTAATCTGATTCTATGCATTATTTATCGTACAATGTTTAACCTCACGTGAATATTAGTTAAAGTTAAATTCCATCTATTGTTAATTATCATAATATTAAAAATAAAAACTCAGTAATGATACTACTCAATAGGCTATTCCTTTATATTATATGATAACATTCACAATCATATCTATATAAACAAATTGCTTGAAGAATTGAAAAGCATATATTCACAGTGGTTATAAAGATTATGCATATTTAACAATTGCAACATATTGAATCATGTAATAATAGTTCGTTGAAGCTCAGTATAAATACAATCAGCAAGTGTGAGAAGATTGAAAGGTTCATTTTTAGCAATCTCATTGGAATGTGGAATGGAATCAGTAATCCAAAACACTTTTAACTTTTTCAGATCTTTCGGGACACCTGTTAATAGAATAATATTTAAGATAAATGCTGCAAAGAAAAATTGAAATCATACACTTACCTGGATTGGAAATAAATTGTTTCCAAGAATTTTTTGGAAACACTGCATGAGTGACATAAGCGCTTACACTTGCCGCCCCTGCATTAAACAAGCTATCAATGCATTTTAACATCGTACCTCCAGTCATTATAAGGTCATCAACTATTATAACATGTTTTCCTTTTGGTTCTCCATCGACAATGGTCACTTCTCTAAAATAAGATTAAGTCCACACAATAAAAAATATGTTTAAAAATGATAATAAAATTCTTGCAAATTGCTAAAAATTGAAAATACACCTTTTTGTTCCATTTCTTCTTTTGATACATCGAATAATTGGAAAACTTGTAAAAAAGTTTTGAAATCTTTTGTGAGCTCCCTCATCAGGAAAAGCAATCGTGGATTCCTCTCCATTTGATTTTAAATCTTCTAGCTGATGAACCAACCTTGGTATAGCGGAGCATAAGAGAGGTAGCACATTGTCAGAAAAATAAAACCGCTCCTAAAGTTATGTTTTAATCATTGTTAATAGTTTATTAAATGATGTTATACGTTTATACACTAAGCAATTGTCTTAAACATAGATTTAATCGACTTGGTAATTTTTTATGTTAAGCAACCTTGTTTTAGTACTATTGTGTTAACCTGTAAGGCATGGATATCAAAAACGACTAATTTTGTTGGCCCAAGTGCTGTAAGTGGAATTGTGGATAAAATTCTTGCCAATGTTTTCGCTGTAGCAATTTGACCTTCGGTGTCAACTCTTTCCATAGTGCCAGTTGGAAAGTAAGGAAGAACAAAAGTCAGGGATCTAAAAAATAATGTTATTGTAATAGTATTGAATATAGTATAAGCTCTTAAATTGTATAATTTATTAATAGAATAGGTGATCAGATCCTTAGAGCTAGTATTTACAGGCTTAAACAAGCAATCTTTACTTTATGCAGGCAATTTTACTTGCCTTATGTTAAATCTTGGCATAGAAAATAGAAGTGAAACTTGTTCAAAAATCACTTCTGGTGCATGAAAACTTCCAAGAAACACAATATCCTTTCCACAACAATCTTCCACTTTCTAAATTTAAATTTAGTAAAAGATTGAAATCGATTTTTTAAAATAAATTTTTAGTAATCTTACTTCAATAAATAGATTTGGAAATCCATCTGGAAATTGGTTCCACTGAATGTTCGATAAGTTAATTAATTTGATCTGATCTTTAGCACCTAATGAACCAAATTTTTGGTAATACTTGCGAGTAACAATTTTAAACTTGGTAAATATGTAAATTTGATTTACCTGAAAAGGAAGTTGAAGTAGACTCGATTTTATTTGCAAGTGTTGTCATACTCGTATGAGAGAACAAAAATACGCTTTTGTTGCTCATTTTAAACAAGTTTTCTTTTTCTTAAATATGAAAGAATTGCTCAAAACTGATGTATATCTTCTTTGTTTTATTTTCTACGTCAACATACAAAATAACAACAACAAGGTGGTTTCCCTACAGGGGAAGAAAAATACGCTATTTGAGGATAACTTCTTTGCGCGATTCGTTGTGAAATTAATTTGAATTTGCACGTGCACCATACTAACATTGTTATTGAAAAGAAATTCAGGTAAATTAGCATACCTTTCTCGATTAGTTATTCTGAAAAAACGTATGTGTTTAGCATGGTATTATTATAACCAGTTTATTATATTGTAGACGCTTTAAATGAAGAGGATCGAACAATTTTTGAATGAAAATTTTACCGCTAAAACTTGGTAAGCAAACTTACAGATTTTTGTAAATATCTAACTTTAAATTAATTATTAAAAGGTTTACGTAAAATCTTGACTTAACTTCTTAATTTTTGTATTATTTAAGAAATGCTTAAAAGCTATTCTTTCTCGTGGTTGTATTTTTAAATCCAATATAATTTGTGTTTGGTCCATATTGGTTTAACATCTTTTGTTACAATATTGTTTTTGTATATATTACTACTAGATACAAAAATTTTCCTAAATACTTGTAGTTTGCAATGTGCATATATTGTTAACTATTCTATTACCATTATCAAACTATTAACTTAAAAACTTCTAAAAATTGTAGAAAGAAAGTTTATTATGGTATATATATACAATGAACATAAAAACGCAAAGAAAATAAAGAACAGTTAATATGCTATCACGCATTCTGAGTATTACGGTTAAAATAAAATACAAAAAATACTACTCGATAAAAAACAAACGTTGAAAGAACAAATGTAAAAGAAAAAATGTAATTATATACACAGCAAATCATAAGGTTTTGGATATTACCTTTTCTATGAAAAACACTTTTTTAACTGTAGCAGTATAAAAAAGTCAAGTAATGTTGGCAGATATTGTAAAAAAAATTGTTTTTTACCATTATATTTGCTTGTTAAAGCAGAATTTGTACTGAATATGTTTATACTATATTTATTGTTTTGTATCTTTTATATACTATCTCTTATAGAGGTAGCTACAAGCTTTTTTTATTGAAGATATTGTCAATCTTTTAAAGTGAGATTTTTTAAACAGACTTCTTCTTTGATGTGTCATTCATAATGATTTTAATCTTGATAAATTTGCCACTTTTTACTGGGTTTTACAACCTGGGTCAGCAGCTTCCTTAGTTGGAGTGTCCATCACCATTGGTGCAGCTAAAACATTCCATGGTGTTGTGTTGTGACTTCTGTGTGGTTGGGATGTGTTTGGACTGTTGGTTGTTGAATCTTTTAGGGATGTTGATGCTTTGTTCACCTTTAAAGAAACATTGATTAGTTGCATTTGGATTTAATTTTGTTAATTTTTATAAGGGTTAATTCTTGTAACTTGTTAAAATTATTACCTTGCCATGACTTCTTAATGACATTGTTTTTTCTATTGATTTTCGACTTTTTGGTGAAGCTAAAATATAAAGACATATATAATATATATAAAAAAGTGTAGATACAGTGTGAAACTTAAAATAAAGAAAGATAT
The DNA here is from genome assembly GCF_963082875.1 of Corella eumyota. Classification (NCBI taxonomy): domain Eukaryota; kingdom Metazoa; phylum Chordata; class Ascidiacea; order Phlebobranchia; family Corellidae; genus Corella; species Corella eumyota. The sequence continues at coordinate 2,505,997 of NC_137495.1, read as the reverse complement.
CTTTGAATGGTTTGTTTGAAATTATGATTAGGTATTTACCATGCTTTCCTGTTGATTTTTTAAGCATAGCTTGTGCAACTAATTGTTTAGTTTGAGTTAGTTGTTGTCTTCTTACTACATTAGGTGTGGAGTAGCCATGTGGTATATTAGTAAAACCTAAACAAATCATAATGGTATAAATTTTTAATTACATGTTGTATCAGTTTATCTAATTGTATCAGTTTATCTATTTGTAAAATGGCATAGGTGTTCTATTTTTAATGTGCAGGTCATATTTTAGTTAATTTTATTAAAAAGTTAAGATAAAAAGAATGCGGTACTATTTTTTTGCAGTGATGTGTAAAAATAATCTTTACCTTTATTGACCAAATGAGGTAAACCCTCTAAATGATAAACAGGTGAATTAGCTGGCGATGAATCACTTAATTTTGATTTCTTTGGTGTGACTTCTCTACTTGTTTGACCATTTTCTTTGTTTGTTGGTGGTAGGGGTGGGGTTGAATTAGTGGTTATACTGAAATTTATTAGAGTTAGGATTTTATTGATAAGCATACTTAAGTTACTTAAGTTGCAATTCTATTAAATATGATAGTCATTTAATAAATTTTGTTTTTCGCCTAGAAAAGTTGTCGACCTTTGCTGTTTTATATTGGTATTTTTATAAAGATATTTAATTGTATCTTTTGTTATAAAATCTTAATTATTTTATACCCTTTGTTTCTTGCTGACCGTCTTCTTGTTGATGAAGTCTTCGAGTGAATTGATTGGCTGCTAACTGACGATGAATGGGGGCGTGACATCTTGTCAATATTTTGTTGAAAATGAACCAACTAAAACACAAAATATAATATAAACACTCTTATTAAGAATAAAGGTTAACAGTAATTTAAACTTGCAAAGTTTATGTTGCCAACAATTTACAACTGTATTTTAACTTAGATACATAAGATAATATACAAACTGCTACCTCTTTTTCCTTTCTTTTTGCTGTGGTAGTCATCAGTTTAAGTTTGCCTTCCACAACTTCTATCTTTTTCTTCAATGTTTCGTTTTTATTCTGCAATTCTGAATATCTATATTAGCAAAAATGTTGTAGTTTTAAATATTATTTTAAGGGTGTTTTGGTTTTATTAAGAAAGCAATTTTTAAACCTGAGATTGCCTATGTTTAATTTGTTTTGTTTATTGTTTCTAAATATTAGCAAGAAATTACCTTTCAGATTTCTCTAAGTTTTCATCTTTTAAATTTTCCACCAGGGTTTCCAACTCATTTTTATCATCCGTACTTTTCCTGATCTCCTCTTCCAATTCCTTAAAGTCATCGAGAGTAGTTTGCAATTTGATCGTTGCTAGCCGAGTGGCAACATCTTTGTCCGCTTGGTGGCGTCGGTCGCTTGATTTTATCTCTGATTTTAAACTCTTTACTTTAGATTGGAGAGAGCTTTTTTCTTCCTCAAGTTTGTTGATCTGTTAAAATAGAAAAGTTGTTAATTTATTTATTGGGTTCAAAGTTAAAAAACTATTTTTCTTTTTTTGTGTAAAAAAATACTTATATTTTAAACTGAAAAAAATATGATCTAAAGTCCTTACATTTTTGTTTACTGCTTCGAATTCACTTAATATCTTCTGGCATTGTTTTTGAAGATCCTTCGTTTTTTCTGTGTGTTGATTCTCTAAATTTGATTTAATTTCTTCTACCTTACTATTATGTATATCCTCCATGTTGTCCAGGTGATCTTGGAGCTGGGTGACTTTGTTGTTTAGTTCGCTCACATATGTTTGTGATCTTTCCTCCATGATAGCAAACTGTTGCTGTTGTTCGTTAACCTTGAAATTAGTTTAATAAGTGATAAAGTTTAATATAAACCAGAATTATATAATGGAGTTTTGTTGACGGTCAAATTTCAAAGCTTCAGAATAAATAAAACTGTCGCTTGTAAGTCACTGGCAAAATATTAGTGTGACCATATGACAATTAAAATCCTGTCCATAGGGTTTGCATTGCAATTGACTGGTGTTATGTAAAATTTCTTTGTTTGCGAGTGTTTTATATGTGAAAATATGTATACAAAAGACTAGTTGTAATTAGGTACTTTAAACATTAATATCATTACCACAACAAAAAGAAGAATTGTGGAAGAAGTATGTATAATTTTTAAACTTTTTTCTGATTTATGATGTATAAAAAACATGTATTAAATAGATGAACTCAATACCAATATTTAACCCACCTTTGCCCTTTCATTTTCCAAACTAAGCCTTAAACTCTCACACACCAATGTTGACTCCTCTGTCAACTGTTCTGCCTCTTCTGCTCTACCCTCTTCCTCTTTTATCCTTTCCTCCAAGGATGCAACTTCTTCTTCTGATCTCTGTAAGGAAAAGCCCACCTCCTCCAGATTTGCATTTAGGGAGGAAATTTGTAACTCCAATTCGGACTTCACACCCTTAAAAAATCATATCAAATAAAGTTTTTTTAAAATTGGGAAAGTTTTTTTTTAAAAAATTTACAAAATTACGAATGATGAAATTTAAAATTTAAAATACAGTTTAATTTTATCTAATTAACTTGTAATCTAACCTGGTATAGTCTTTGTTCTTTATTCAGTTCTGTGTTAATTGCTTCCAATTTTGTTAGATCATCTTTATTTTCACTGAGTTCTAAATTTAATTTAATCAAATCCTTTTCCAAATTTTGTTTGTCGTTTTCTAAATCTTGGCATTTATTGTTAATTGTTGTAATTTCAGCAACAAGGTTGTTGATCTTTCCCGAGTTTAATTTCGAGTCACTTATAATTGCTGTGTTGAGATTTTTTAACTGTTTACTCATTTCATTATTAGTTGTTTCAGTTTCCGATAACAGAGCCTAAAACGAATGTTGTAAATTTTGTATTATAAATAAAACCCAAAGAAGTGCTGTCGTGGCTTATAAATTTTGTATACCTATAATTTAAGACATACCATTTAAATTATAGAAAGTTTGTTTTGTTTATTCTTTGATGTTTTAATCCATAATTATTACCTCTAAAACTTTAAGTCTTGATTTTAACTTCTCATTCTCGTTTTCCATGTCAAAAGTTTTTTGTTTTAGGTTTTCATTTTCACTCGACAACAATTCCTTCTCATCCTCAAGTTGATTCAACCTTGAGTCAGATTGTTCAAGGTCATATTGGAACCCTTTATTTTTCTCCTCACCCTCGTCAAACTTTGACTTCAAAGTTTCAAACTCAGTGGTGACTTGGATCAACTCATTTCTAAAACGATAAAAATATTTGATTTCAAATAGATATTTGGACTTAATTTAGTTTGTAAAAATTCAGAAATGATATCTAATTTTTAAAACCTGTTTTTGGTTTAAGACAACCTACTTTACATTTTTTTTCAATAACCAATATCTTCTTACCTTAATGATTCTATTACATTATGTTCCCCATCTTTTTCTTCTGCGATCTTCTTTAATTCATCCCTGAGATCCTCCGAACATATTTCTTCTTCTGTTAATTTCAATCTTAAATTCTTAACCACTGAATCTTGTTCTTTATCATGTTCAGAATACTCTAATTTTAAATTTTCGATCGTTGTGTTTTTCTCAGTGATAAGAACATCAAGGGCTGATTTTTCAAGGTTAATATCAACAACCTTTTCTTTCCAATTATTAAGTTCAGTTGTAAGGTTTAAAATTTCACCTTTACTTTGTGCTAGACTTGCTTGTAATCCCTGAACCGAATTTTGTTTAACTAACACTTCTTCTTGTAAGCTTTTAATTTTGGTTTCTAGATTAAGAATGTCGTTTTCTTTGTCATCGAGTTGTAAGTTTAAACTCAAGATATCGTCGTGATTTTGAGCCAGGTTTATATTCTTTTCATTCAGTAAGATTTCTTGCTCACCTAGTTTGGCGTTAATATTTTCATTTAGTTTCAGGACTTCTTGATATTCTTGAAATTTTGTTTCTAATTCTTTTGCTTTTAAATTAAGGTCATTTTCAGATTGGGAAAGCTTGTCTTCCAGTTGGGCAATTACATCACATTTTTCATTAATTTCAGTTTGCGAATTAGTTTGCATTTCATTTTGAGTTTGAATTAGTTTTGCATTTAGGTCATGGACTTCAGATTGTAACGATAAAACTTGATTTTTAATTTTAGTTTTTTCTTCCTCATTTTCTGTCATAATTTTTTGCAGTTTTTCGATATGTGATTCTGATTCTTGGAGTTTAAGTTTGTATTCACTGCGAACCTAAAATACATTAAGTAAAATAAGCCAAATATAATAGAATATTTTTTTTTCTATTTAAAATAGGTGTGGATAACCTATTCTAGATGGGTTCATTTACGCATTTACATAAAGTGTTTAAATTTATTGTATTTTTTAAACCTTGCTTACCTATAGTAATATGTGTTTATAATTTACCTCTTCTAGTTGTTTCTCTGCCATTGAAGCTGATTCAATAAACTGATGTTGTGCTAGTTGTAGTTCTTTGATTAATGAACAGGAGTTCTTGATTTTTGTTTCATTTTCCATAAGCTGAGATTTTAGGTCATTGGTTTGTTTTATTTCCCTGTGAAATAGGTAGTTGTTGTGTTTAAAACTGCTATGTTAAATTTTACTTTCTACAATTAGGTTTTATACTTAAAATTTAACTACAAATTAAATAATAATGAAACTTACATTTCCAATTCTGCTTGAAGTTTATTTTTGAACGATATTTCTTGATTTAAATTCTTATTCAGTTCCTCAACATTTCTTTGCAAAGTCTCTTTTTCTAGGTTAAATTTGTCATGTTGTATAAGTGAATCTTCTTGTAATTCTTGAAGCTCTGATTGTAAGTCTGTGACACTTTGACCTTTTTGATCAATTTGTGATTTTAATTTTTCAATTTCGTTTGCATTTTCCATTTCGTTTTTTTCGAATTTGGTTTTTAAATTTTCCAACTCAGTAATTGTTTCTTGGTTGTTAGATTTCAAACTAGATATTGTGCTTTCACTCGAATTTAGTTGCGCTTTTAAATTTAAAATGTCATCGTTATTTTGTTTCAGTTTTATCTCCGTTTCTGCAATAACCCTTTCTTTGTTTTCAATTTGTAATTGAAGGTCATTAACTTGAGAATTGAGATTCATGATTTGGCCTTCCTTATCAACAAGATATGCATTAATTTTATTAAATTTTTCTTCTGAGCTTTGCACGGTCACATTTAGTGAATCAATTTTTCCCATCAAATCCCTATTTTGATTTAAAATTTCTTCAATTTGATCATTTAGTTTCCTTTCAACTTCAGATAACTTGTTCGATTTTTCGTCAATGTCAAGTCTAAAAATTCTATTTAAATCCGTTAGAGTGTTGGTCTCTTCTTGTAGTCCAGAAATTATTGTTTGTTTTTCACTTATGGTTACGTCTTTGCTTTCAATCAGAGTTTGCAGATCTTCAACTTTATTTTTAGTATCTGTGAATTTAGATTTGAACAGTGATAATTCTGTATTACCTTCTTCTAGTTTAGCTTCTAAATTATTACACTTGTCAGTTAGACTTTCAGACTTATTTATATGGTTGTGTAGACTTTCTTCAAGAGATTTACAAACTTGTATTTTATTTTTAAGATCATTAGTAATGCTCTGTATTTGCTCATGTTGATTTTTAAGTAGTCCTTCAATACATAACTGCATTTTGTTTGTTAAATCTTCTATTCTTCCTTCAGTTAAGGCTTCATCATTTTTTAGTAGGAGTTTTTCATTAGTTAGATTGTAAGTCGACTGGAGCAAAAATAGTTGGTTGTACAACCCTGTTAAAGCTGTAAGAATGTTTGATTTCTCAATTTCAATATTCTTAGTTTGTTCTAAGCTGCTATCTAGTTGTAGTTCTAATGTAACATTTTGTTCTTTCATTAAGTCAATTTCAGATTGAACAACAAGTTTTTCACTTTCGAATTTTTGCATTTGGGCCAATAATGTATCATGTTGACTTTCATGCTTTTTTATAACTATAGCATGTTGTGTTTCATTTTCTTCAAATTCTAAAATCTCATCCATAAGTCCGGCAACTTGGTTTGTGAGTTCATTATTTACTGCTAAGGTAGCTTCATGTTGTTCCTTTACAATATCAAGATTTTGGGTTGAAGTTTCCAATACTTGGGCTTTAACTTGTAGGTTATGGTTAAGAACTGTTATTTGCTCCTTTAGTTTCTTCTCCAATTCCTCTTGGAAAGCAAGTTGTGATAAGCTGTCACCAAGTTTTTGTGCATTTTCTGCAAGCTCTGATTTTAAACCATCAGCCTCAGTTTTAAAAGTATTCTCTAAGCATAAGAATTCATTCTTAGATTCTTGGTATTGTGTAGTTAATTCAGCAAGCTTAAATCTGTATTGATCTTTTTCTGTGTTTATTTTATCCAAAGTTTGTTTACAGTTATTATACTCACTATTTAAATCATTTAGTTGATTTTTAAAGCCAGTGTTTAGGTCGTTTAAGGACTCATTCTCTTTTGTTAATGCATTGATATTGCTTTGTAGTTGCGTCAACTCAGAGCTTTTTAAATCTAGCTCATTGGAAAAGGCCTCAGTAATTTTCTTCTCGTTTTCAACTTTTTCTTCAGCTAAGTCTTTGAGTTGTTCGCTTAAGTTCTCATTTGTGGTTAAGAGTTCAGCATTGCATTTTAATTTGTCATCTAATTCTATGGATAGATGTTGTTTTTCCTTCTCCAAATTAAGAATTCGACCTTCAAGGGCATCATTTTGTGTTTCAAGTTCTAAAACCTTTAAAGAAAGATTCGATTTTTCAGAATTTGTTGAATCTACAAGAGCTTTCAAATCTAAAATTTCTGTTTCTTTAGCATTAATTTTAACCAAGTGCTCTTCCAGCATGACTTGATTTTCAGCAAACATGGCTTCTATTTCATTGTATTTTTCTGTCAGACTAATAAAGTCCTTATCTTTTTTGTTAAAATTTGCTGAAATTTCAGCCACTCTTGCTTCTGACCTTTCAAACTTTTCCTCCGCTACATCAATCTCCATCTCTAGGTCAATCATATTTTGCGACATCCGGGAAACCTCACTAGTAAGTGAATCCACCTCTTCTCGCAACATCCGGTTATCCTGAGCAAATCGATCGCACATCTCATTCATATTTCCAATCTTTGATTCATAACCTGATACTAATTCATCAACGTTAACATTTGTAGAAGAAAGCTGCTCATTTTGTGATTTTAAACTCTCTATATTTTCTTTTAAGTCGGCCACTTCGCATAGGTATTTTCTTCGTGCTGTTTCAAGTGTATTTTGTAAGGTTTCATTTAGTGTCTTTGTTTCTGTTGTTAAGGCAATGTTCTCACTTGCTTTTAATTCCAATTCATTTCTTTCTGTGGTTATGTCATCTATTTTTTGTAACAATGCTTCCCTTTCGTTTCTGATAAGAGACAATTCATTATTCAGGGATGTCATCACCTTGTTTTCTTCCTCTGTTTTTATGGAAAAATTTTCCTGTTCCTTCCCAAACTTTTCCAGCTTCAAATTAGCATCATTGTATAAGTCTTGGAATTTATTGGCCTTAGCAATTAACAGTTCTTCTTTAGCAATTAGAGCGGAGATTTTGTTTTCATAATCTTTACAAATCTCAACATGATTGAAAGTTAGTGCATCTTGCTCAGCTAACTTCACTTTTAATAATTCAATTTCAGTGTTCGACACTTCTAACTTCACATTAACAGAGTCAAACTCCTTGTTCATTGTTTCAACCTCCACAGACTTCAATAAAACTTCCTGGTTGAGGTTCTGGATTTTTTCTTCCAAGTGGAGAACTTGTTCCTCCAAATCCTTAATTAAGTCTTCCTTGTCCTCCATGTCCATTTGCGCAAGCTCCAGGCTCCCATTTTTCTTTTCGAGATTCATTTTTAATTCCTCCATTTCTTGCAACAACTCATCTTTCTTCAACAATAAGAAAGCATTTTTGTTTTTAATTTCATTAATGTCAGAGGACAACTCAGCGATTGTTTGAGTAAGCTCTTCATTTTGACTTTGAAGTTTATTCTTAAGAGCTAAAGAACTAGTTGCCAACGCATTGTTTTCAGCTCTTAGGTCATGAATCTTGGCATCTTTAAGCTCCAGTTGCTGCTTTAAGTTCTCTTGAATGTTCTTTAAATCAGTAAGCTCATTTTCTTTTGTTTTAAGTTGAGAACTGAAATCAACTGAACTTTCATCGAACAATTTTTTCTCATTCCCTAAATTTTCGATTTCTTTGTTAAGATCCAAAATTAGTGCTGACTTTTCAGATAGAATTTCATTTGATTTCGATTTTTCATTTTCCAAGTCTTGTAAAGCTAATTTTAAGCTTTCGATTTCATCTTTTGAATCATCAATTTCATGATTGTATTTCTCACTTAAATCATTGAGATTCTTTTCAGCTGATTCTCTGCTTTGTGTTTCATTTAAGATGCAGTTTTTAAGGTTTGCAATTTCTTCTTGTAACTCATTGGTGTGGAAGCTAAGTTTGTCATTATTCTGGTTGACTGTATTAAAGTCTAACTCAAGCTTTTCAATTTTATTTTGAAGTTCTTTATTTTTATGTGCCAGGTCTAAAATTGTGGTTTCTTTTATAGCATTTGTTTCTAGACTTTGTGTTTTTTCTAAGCTTAATTTTTGTTTAATTTCATCCAATTCCACTTTGACCTTTTTATTCAAGGTGTTTAAATTTGTACAGCTATCTTCTGAGAATTTAAGCTGATCTTGTAATTGGGTAATTTCCATTTTATTAGCTTCTAAATGCATGGTAAGGTTGTCATTATTTTTGTGAAGGTCATGTTGCAAAGAATTCAGTTCATTTATCTTGCTGTCATTTTCTTCAAGCAATATTGATACTTTATCAAAGTTTTCGTCTTTTTTTTGAAGTTGCTGTTGTAACTGTGAAATGACATCTTGATTTTTATGAAATCTTTGTTGGAATGACTCTAGCTCCTTTTTAATACAACATTTTTCTTCTTGCAATATTGATGCATTTATTTCTAGATTCTTTACCTTTTCAACTGCTTTATTCTTTTCATCTTCAATCTCAGACAACTGTGCAGTTAAGGCAATAATTTCAGTACACTTCGTGGTCAATTTTGCTTCATGATCCTGGCAAGATCGATCTAACTTAGCAACACTTTCGTTCAAATCAAGTTGCAATTTTTCTTTAGTTGTTGTAGCACAGTCTAACAATTCCTTCAAGTTGTTTATCTCTTTATTTAGAGTTCCCATTTCTTCTTTTACAGCCTGTAGTTGCTCTTCTAAGTTACTAAGGTTATTCTGTAAATCTTTGTTTATTTGTTGAGCTTCTTCAAGTTTCAATTTAACATTTTCAACATGATTTTCATCGCTCTTCATTGCTTCAACTTGTGCTTCCAAATCTTGAACCCTGCCCTCTAAACTTCTACATTCGATCGCATCAATTTGTGCTTGGTTAAGTAAGTTCTTATGCTCCTCATCCAGTGCTAGTTTACTTTCTGTAAGTTCTTGTAATTCTTGATTGGCTATGTTGAGTTGTGTTTTGGTATTGTCAAGATTTTGTGTTAGTTCATCTTTTGTTGTTTTAAAGTGTGAAATGTCGGTAATATAACCTTGGTTTTGGGATTGCAAATCTTTAATATTCTGATTTGAATTTTCAAGTTCTGATTTAACACCATCAAGCATTTGGTCTTTGTCATCACATTTCGTTTTTAAATCTTGAATTAAGTCCTCCTTTTCTTTAACCATAACAGTAAGAGATTGTATTTCTATATTTAATTTCTCCATAAGATTATCAACTTCTAATCTTGATTCCAACTTAGTTGATTCAACCTTAATTTCCCACCTTTAAAAATATGTTAAAAATAGTTTGTACAATGCAGTTTAGAAATCACAGATTATTTGCTTATTGGTTAGATATAGTAAACATATTGATATCTTTTTATTTGATTTATACTTATATAAATGTGCTATCAAATTAAGTTGCATGTTTTTATATTAAATATTACAAATTATTGACATACTCTTTAACTGCTTCATTGTATTTAGATTCTGCTGAAGCAAGATCGTGTTCGTGTTTCTGCTCCAAGTTCTCCAGCTGTGATTTCACTTTTTTAAGTTGTGCCACGGTGGATTCACTTTGTTCTATGAGCATGCTGTTCTCTGTACTTAGGCTTGCTGCCTCTTTCTTGTACTTAATGAGGTTCTGTGAACTTTCAGTCATGTTTGCTTCCAACTCAGAATGTTGGAATGCCAGCTAAACAAATTAAAATGGTAAGATTTACGTAATATTATAAGTAGGTCAAAAAAAAAACAAAGTTTGTGACAAGGACAAGTTATCAGTCTTGCCTTACCTGGTTTATTTCTTTATCTTTGTTTTTTATCAAAGTCTCAGCTTCACTTTTCTTTCTTTCCAGCTCAGTAACTTGAAGTTTTAAATTCTCAATATTAGCACCTAAATCAAAAAATATGAAGTCAAATTAATCACTTAATGCATTAGGTTTAATACCTTACAGTTTCAGGCATTTGTTGTTTAAAAATTTTTCAATATTCCTTGAATTTCTATTTCAGACATACCTTGTGCTTTTGTAACTTTCTCCATCTTTTCTTTCGACTCTTGAGCTTCTTTCTTCATTCTTCCTAACTCTCTTTTACCGTCATTTAGTTGACTTTCACAGGACAATAAAGCGCGTTTTGTTGCCTCAGTTTGCTGTTCGGAGACTACTAATTTATTCTCGGATCTTTGCAGATTTAAAGAAAGGGTTTCTTTTTCCTTAGTTAGCTCCTAAAAATATACAATTATTAGTAAAAAGCCTAAACAGTAAGCATCTTTAAAACTGGGTTACGGTTTTAGTAGTTTCGTTTTTAATATGCCTATTTTTTACCTTTGTTTGTTTTTCAAACTGGGTAACTTTGTTATTTGAGGCCTGCAACATTTGTTCAACCTGCAACAACTTTTGTTGATTTTTTCTCAAATCAGACTCAATTTTGTCTTTGAGTAAAGTTATCTTATTTAACTCAGTTTGCATCTGATGATTATTGTTCTTTTCTTGGTTTAACTCATGGGTGAATCTTAAAAACATAAGGGTATACTTCAATGTTTTGATTTATTTTGAATACAATTTAGTAAAATAGCCAGTTTTTTATTGCTTTATAGGTCTTGTTAATTAAAAATTTTAGTAACCTAAAAATAAGCAGGAATTTGATTTTTTTTAAATTACTTTCCATTCAATGCCCCTTTTAGTGTTATTCTGTGTTTAACAAATGACAAAAGCTTACTTGGTTTTGTTTTCATTGATGATTTTTTCCATAGATCTTAGTGAGTCTTGTGCACTCGATATTTCTTGCTTATTTGATTTCTCAATTTCTTTAATTTTGTTTTGTAGAAGTGTCCTCGAAGCTTCAGCATTATGTCTTTCACAATTTAGTTCATCGGTTACAGATTTCAACTTTTTTTCCAGAGCTGTTACCTTTTAAGCAATGGTTTAATTTAAAAAAAGTAGTTAGTTTACCTTTAGTCTTACATACTAAGTTTAAGATATGACATCCTTATATTAGGGTAACTAGATGATTGCAGCATTTTGATTGTCACTTTCTAAGGCTTTAAATTGGACAAACATAAAAGCTTTTTTATATTTAGATTTTACCTTTGTTGTAGATTCTTCCATTTGTAATTGAAAACGACCAATTTCATTTGATTTCTTTGTTATTTCTTTCATATTTTCTTCCAGTTTTGATCTTAGTTCTTTTGACTCCTTAATATATTTGTTCTCTTGTGTAGCAGCTTGGTGTTTAACACCTAAACATAGTTGTTATTAAAACTGTGTTAAACTGTTCACATGTTAACATACTGTTAACATAGTAACCTTTTTTAAAAAAAGAATTACTTACTCTCTAACTCAAGTTTAAGTTTGTCAGCGTCATTAATATCAACTGCTTGTGTAACCAGGTTTGGAATAGCAGCACTGCTAGAGCCTGTATCCAATAAATTAAGTTTAATTTCAATAGGTTCAAAATGAAACTGGTAAGTTTAAAAGTTTAATAGTACTTGTACATAATTTTTCACTCACAGTAAGACTTTAAAAAATAAGGTGAACAAATATAATAAAGTGACCACTGCATTTCCACTTAGTGTTTAAAGTGATTTGATTATTTTGTACTTACTGTTAGATGAATATAATAGTGTGACCTTTTAAAAAAAGTTGAAAATATTATTCAAGTTTTGTCGTTTGCCATTGCTCACTAACAGTTAACAGTTCCTGTACTATTTACAATAATAGGTAATTGACCACTTAAAATGCTGCATTTTAACAGTTGTAATACGGTCAAAACTAATTACATCCACATCTCAAATGTCAGTTATTTTATTTTAAAGATCTATAGTATTTACATACATATATGCTATGCTATTGTCCACTATGCTCCATTATAGATACTAAACTTTACATCAAAGTAAAACTCACTTGTAAGAAGAGGTGATCCGGTTAGAAGGTCGATTGGTGCAGATTGTTTGATTGGCTTCATCGGAGTTGAGAATAAAATATCATCAGTTGCCCAAGGTAGTGAGGACACAAATGAGGTTGAATGTGATGAGGATTTCTAAATTAAAAGAATATACTTTGTAGGTTTTGTTAAGATAAAAGTGGTGGGTATTTTACACATAAGATTTTGATCTTTTGGCATGTATAGTTAGACCGACTGTAGAACTAGTAAGTTTTAACAGATATACCCAAGGTGAATTATTTGAAAATTGGCTTAAATTTTACAGAAATTGGAAAATTATGACCCATTAATCTATTTAAATTGCATAAACTATTTAAAAGATTTTACCGGAGTGGGACACTTGTTTACAAAATTTAACAAATTGTTGTAACAACCTTGTGTTCAAGCAGTTCATATTCCAGTGATTTTGCCTTTGTTTTTTCTCTCTCCAATAGGTTTTGTACCTCATTTAGTTTTGATTTTATTTGTTCATTTTGTTGGTCATTTTCAACCACCATAGATAGATTTTTCGATGCCTAAAAAGTTAAGGTTGAATTAAACTTATATTTTAGAGTGATTATTGTACAAAAAACAGTTGTTTTTTTACCTTTGTGGAAAACTGTTCGACTTGATTTTTATATCTTCGAAGTTGGTCTTCTACACTGCTTAGATGATTTTCTTTACATTTTACATCATTGCCCAGTTTGTCAACCTGAAAGTGGTTTTAAAAGTTTGTAAAGTTATATTTAAAACTTGGTGTATATATAATACTATTTACAATGCATACCTTTAGTTCAAGTTTAGAACAAACTTCGGTTAAACTTTGGTTTTCCCGTTTTAAATTTGAAATTTCACATTTTTCTTCATCCACTTTTCGCTTCTGCAAAAATAAGCAATTCTAGTTTTTATATATGTTAACAAATTAAAAATTTAGTTGGTGTTCAACAGAATTTTTAAAGAAAGTTTTTACTTGTGTTGCAAACGCAGCTTCTAACGAATCCAGTTGGAATTGTTTTTGTTTCGTTTCTTTTTTCAATTTCGCGTTTTGATCTTCAATCTGCGTAATTTTAATTAAAACTAGCTGATTTAATCCATCTTTCCATTCTTCTTGAGCCCAACTCATCGTGATTTTTAATATTTTGCAGTCCTGCTTATAAATTTAACTGTCTACTTCTACATACAGACATATATAAACTGCTAAAAAATAATTCACAAAAAAAACAGAAATTAAAAGTGTAAAATCGTTCATGCAAATTCATAAAAACTTAACGTAAACTAGAATTTGGTTTTCCTAAAGCTCAATATTGATATTTAAAAATATATTAGGCATAGTTTTTAACATTTAATTAACATAAACCTTGAGATTTTGGTTAACAAACAGACACAAAAACGTTTTGTTGGGTGAAATCCCTTGCAAAAAACTCTTCTGTTTACAAATCAAATTTGCGCCAAAACTTCTTCGCTCTGATTGGTTGTGACATTTTGTGCACAAGCAATGCTATTAAAACAGTAATAATACGTTTATTTGTTATTATATTAAAAGTTTACCTTTTAAAATAATATTAAAATTAAAAACACACATTTAGGTGTATTTTAAGGGAAGTTAAATTACGAAAACGAAGTTGCTTTCCATCTTTGTTTAGTATACTAAATATCTACGCGGGGGATTTTATGTCGTCCATATGTTTACATAGCGAAAATCAAATTCCTGTGGTTACACTCGTCTTGTGACTTGTATTATTTATTTAAAAGCTTTTAGTGGTGCAAATATGCTTTGTTTTTATAGATTCTTAAGTTTTTTGTGTTGTAATATCGAAATAGTAAGAAAAAAGTAGAACTCGATTAAAGTAACAGGTCAGGAAACTAACGTTTAATAACGCACTACATCATTTCCGTTGTTGACTCATCTTAGCGCAGTAATGGCACATTATACTCCTCCGGTATATAGTCACCGATTAAACTGTTTTATTGTTTAGTTAATGTTTTATTATCGGATTAGGTTTAATAACATTAGAAACGAAAGACGATAACAATAAAAAAAAAGAGAAAAGGAAATTTTGGTTTTCGTATGCGGTTTGTTGACATAACAAAACGTGCAAAAGTCTAGGTTATGTTTGTTTAATTTATTGAGTATAGCGCGGTTTTGGTAAAATGCAGTAGCCAGCTGACTAGAATAAGTTGTATAATAAAACATGTTTAGTCAGCTAACTTATTTAACTTGTTTTTATGTTTTTATTATTGCAGGAATCGTAATATCCGAAATGATGAAGAGAATAAAAGAATTTTTATGACGAGTATTTGTGTATTTGCAAACTTGGGATTTAAATAAATATGGATATTAATACTTTAACAACAGACCAAGAAAATGAAGCACAAGCGACAAATAAAGGACTAAACAATGGAATTCCCTTAATTAGTATAAATGGAGAAAACGGAGTGAATATTAATGATGATAATGATGGGATATATGAAATTGCTACGCTGTTACTTCGCTTACTTAAAAGCTCACTCTGTATTAATTATTCTGCCACAATTTCACAGGAAAACAATCAGAAAAGTTCCCCAATGGCTCTTGCCATGCAATTAGTGTCAGGAATAACTGCTCTACAACAAAACCAAGGTAGTTTGGGATTATAAATAATAATTTTACTTAAAACATAAAGTAATTGTGTACCAAAATAAATTTATACGAAAGGGTTTATAAACTTAATTTGTTTATAAATTTAAAATATCAACTTAAATGTTGTTTATCATATAAAAAAATTATACAAACTATTACGAATTTTGTTATTTATTTATATTATTTTAGGTTCTGGTTTGTATTGTCGTTTTAACTCAGTCGAGAATGACAATCTAATGTCGGAGATTTCATTTGAGGATACAACTTGGTCAATTAAATCTGTTACCCAACTACAAAAGCTTGTGTTAAGGACCTTGATTGTATTGTGTCATACAAACTTGAAACATAGTTGTGATATACAAGTAAGTTGGTATTATTTTGGTTGTAATAACAAAGAGACATTTTGTGTTTTAAAAAAAAATTGTTTTAATGCTTGTAAAACAGGAATGAGAATATATAATTTTTTTCACACTTTACCATTTGCTTTTTTTTATTACATTTAACACTATATTAATCAGATTACTTTACAATGTTTAGAAACTTATTAAGAACAAAGCTATAGAGTCCATGGTAGAAATGTGCAAAAATCAACTCTCCAACGGTGGCCTAATTCCTTCTAAATCCCACTCCAACCAGTTTCAATATGTTAAATCAGATTCAGGTTATTATTAATTATTGATTTCCTGACTTAATGTTTTAGAGTTTCCAGACAATTTGTGTCAATACTTGCTAAGCTAAGGAAGAGCATGATTAATTTTTCAACAAGTCTATGTATTGATTTATTAAATAGAAAAACAGTTCTTACACATTAAACAAATCAATTTTTAGGCAAATATGTCATTTATATGTATCGGAGCTTTGCTAATTTTTCTAATTTTTAACCTTAATATGAATAAAACTGCCATTGATGCATGTGTAAAATACATATTCGGCTAAGTTGTATTTAAAATAGCCTATTTATTTAATTTTTCAAAGTTTTTTTGCAAAAAAGTTGTTTAATTTTTAGATTCTGATCTTAGTGACCAAAGTTTGGATGATAGCAACTTTACTACACCAACCAAATCTAAAACTCTGACTCCTACTAACATTAATAACAACCCTTTAATTTGTATTCCACAACCACATGAGAACAACCTACCTTCTAACCTAAGTTTTATCGCAACTGTACTTAACTCATTTTTCACGTTGTTACTGGACTCTTTAAACAAAGCTCCTTTAGTAATCAATCCAAAAATCTTAACGGAAGTAATTGTGCTGTTTCATGAATTTTACCACTGCAATGGGTTTCAAGTTCTAAGTTCAGTGTTACTGGAGATTGAGGCATTTGCCAACCCAAGTTTAAATGAACAGAGGACATTGGACACATTTTTAACTTTACTTACTAACCTAAAAAAACTTGTCATTGAGATCCAAAATGTGAAAGTTGATTATCTACATAGTGTTACATGTACACATCGTAATCATAACACTTGTAGGTTAGATAAATTGTTTTCCATTCATCATTCCATGCTGGGAGAAGAGGTAGGATTGACTCCGAGTCCTCTGAAATCTTCCCCATTCTTGGAGAGGAAGGCAGCAAGTTTATCTAATTTAAAGACCACAGAAGACATTGAAACTGTAAAAAGGTAAAGAGAGTTTGTGACAATTTTAAATATTTAGATCTATAAAGATGCAGTGTAATGTAAATGTCCATTTCTTGTATAGACCATCATTTAAAATGCTAAAATATATATATTTGAAAGTCAATTAATTTTTACTTCGTTTATTAAAATTTTTTAAATATTTTATATTGTTTACAGGTCTAAAACGAACCCTTGTTTGATATCAGTTTGCATGAAATTTATGATCGATCTTTCAGCAAGTTTACCTCTACATTCGCGTTCAATAATCACAAGCTTACAAACCTTAACTGAGATAGGGGTTTGTAATTGTGTTCCTTTATGTGCCTACCTTACCCCATTGCTTTGTACTTTGCCTACTTGGAATGCGGCAACACAAAATCTTGCTTTGGCTTATGTGTGTAAAATATTGCTGGAAATATCTACAGAGAGTAGTGGGAATCCATCGCTTGAGTAAGTTTAGTTTGTTCTAACATATAATTTACATACTGTAAATATTTTGTTTTTATTAAAAAAAAAACTGAATATTGGTAAGGACATTTATAAAATAATTTGTTGTAATAGTTGGTTATCTATAAGTATCATTTTCTTAAATGTGTGTGATACAGTGCATATAAATCAATATATTTTATGTATCTTTAGTGAGAATAGATCAAATGCATTTCTAAACATTCCATTAAATTGGATCAACTTTCAAACAACAAATACTACTGAAAAATTTTGGAGGTAATAAGTTCAAATTTTATTTAATTCCTGTTTTTAGGAATAACCAACTATTTTTGTAGTTATAATATATTTATAATTGCTTTAAAGTTATAGGCAATGTATATAACCACATGCATTAAAATAATATTTGCTTAATATAGGATTAAGTTACAACATTCATATTTAATATAGTGTTGTTTGTTTAATAATTTAAAAGCTAATGTTTTTCTTGTATTGCAATAATAGCTTTACTTAACTATTTGAACACATATAAATCATCATTATATTTTATTTAAAATACTATTAAGCATATAGTAATTGCAACATTATTAAACAATTAATGCAATGTAAATATGTGTCATGAACGTATTTTAATTAAATTATTTATCATTTCACCACAATAAATTAAATAGACCTGTAAATTAATTTTATTTCTTTTTTAGGCGTTCCTTACCTGCTGATCTTTTGTTAGAAACAAAAGTACAAGAAAACAATAAATCTGCAATACCAATTGAAAACTTGTTTGCACAACATAACACAGAACATCCAAACCTATTCATATCTTTGTTCCAGTTATTATTAAAAGAAAGATTTGGGATTGGACTTAATGTTGTTGAACACTTAACAAGGATTTCAAATTTGTTGAGCTCAAAAATGAAAAGTGATGTAACAACTTTAATAATCGTTCCAGTTATATGCAATTATGCTGGAGTTAAATGGGATGCCATACAAGACAATGTCAAGGCTTGCGCAATAAAAGAATACAGTGAAACTGTTGTTGAAAAATTGCTTCAAATCTTGCTGATATATTTACAGAACCGTGTGCTATGTCGGACTGTGTTTGTAAAGCATGGTGGGTTTAAAGCAATCAATGAAATGCTTTGTGCAAGATCAAGCATAAATATAAAACCTAAAATTTCTGTGCCAATGGAAATTTATGAAATTGTTTTAGAAATTTGTGAGGTTTTGATTTCATACCAAGTCAACTTATCAGACCAAGCTACGGTGTCTGTGTTCTCCTACAACAAGAATGTTGAAAATGAAACTTTGACGTTTAATGCCAGTAACAGTGATGCACAAACAAAACGTTCGTTTTTTCGTGGTTTTTCATTTTCATGGGGAGCAGATCACAAAAAACTGTTTACTGACCGGCAACGATCCGGAAGTTTTGGAACAAGAAATGTCTTAAAAAGACAAGCTTGTATAGAAGAAGAAACAGTGAATAAATTTCATGTTTTGACAACTTATGTCGATGAGACTGCAGTTTATTATCTAGAAGTAAAGCGATTTATTCAAAGTGCAATTACACTAACCGGTGCCACATCTATGGATTTATCAAAATCAAAACGAAATTCAAAACTTTCTAATCATGATCCAAGTGACTTTGAGCTCACAAGATCAAACTCAAGATCTCGTAAAATCTCAGACACTTCTGGTTACAGATCGTCGAGTTTTGAGTCTTTTGATCGATCTTTATCATTTGAGTTTTACTCAGGTAGCAACGGAAGCTCAAACTTTGTCGCTGAGTTTGTTGTTCTACCACCGGATGATGCTCAAGAACAATGGGAACATCTCTCGACATTGTGGCAGGTTTTAAGTTGTTCTCTTCAAGATAATCCGATGATTTGTGACATTTTTAGTGAACAAAATGGAGTTGATATTGCAGTGAAATTACTCAATCTTGTTTCAACAAATTTAAACTCTTATATTGAGTGCGATTTAGACTTCACAACTGACACGGAGAGCTTACATTCTTGTGCTTTAAAAGATAATTTAAAGGACACAGCTTCACTTCTTTCAACTGATGATGTTATTAAACATGAGAAAAGTTTGCCGAATGTTGAAAATGAAATTTCAATGCAGGATGAGGAAGACAAACAAACTACTGAAAATGAACTTTTACAACAGAAAATATCAGTGTTTACATCTTGTTTAAGAATTTGTCTGTATTGTGCCAGGAAGGAGGACTTGGTATTTATTGCTCTTGACCTAATTCTATAGCCATAAAACTATTTCATTACTTTTGTTAATAAGATCAATAAAAGGCCAATGACCTATGAAAAAAATCTTTAAAATTTTATTGTTTTTTGTAGGTTAAAAACTTTACAAATTTATTTTACTATTTTAATTTACATGTTGGTTTTTTTGATATGTAATTGTTCTTTTTTTTAACATTTTTATTCATTTTCCTAGTGTGATGTTGATATTGATGATATTATGAGCACATTGAAGCCAGCCTTACATGGAAGACTAACTTGTAACCAATTTGCTAGTTCATTATACACTGCCTTATTTGAGGCATCTGTGCTACCCTACAAGAAACAAGTTATAGAACCAAATTCAAGGTAAATATAACAGCATTTAAAGTGTGTAGAGTTGTGTGTGGTGAGATATGGGTTATAATTATCAATATTAAGATTTATATAAAATTAACCTTGAGGTATTATACTTGATTTTTTTAGCTTTTTTTGTTGCAGTTTACTACTTAGTTTGTGCACTTTTTTGAATAAAAATTAATAAATTTGATTTTTCCAGTTACTCCAATGTAATCCACGAACTGGAAAAAAACATTCTATATTTTGGTGAACCTACTCCTAAAAGAACATCAACTCCAAACAACATACCTGACAACTTATCCAATAGTTATAACACTGATGATGATACATCATTTATCCAATACTCGGACGCCAATTCGTCACTCAAAAATTATGGCAACTCACCTTATGGAGTTGAGTTATCTGATGATAATGAGTTAAGTGGTTCATCACAAGAGATTGTCAAAGCGTTCCAATCTCAAAGTTCAATTGAAAATATGTTGAGCTTAAAACTCAATCAAGTGAAGTTAGAGCAAAGTAAGTAGTTTAGTATAAAGGTGTTATTCATTTATTACTAAACATTTACCGAATCTTATACACAATTTCTTTTAAAAAAAGTTAATTTTACTAAATTAAATACCATGATATGTACAGTTCAATTGTACTTTACTATTTTTTTACAGACATTTAAAAATAAAAAAACACGTACAGTTTTGAACTTGCAAGTTAAATATGATAGACCAATTGTTTTGGTATTTCATATTTAAACTATGCTTAATTTTTAGTTTATTTTTTTATTGTGTAACATTTATTTTAGCTTCTGATGATTCAGATCCCTTACAAATTGACCTAATATTTCAGTCTGGTGAGATTACCAACCCTGAACTTATTCAAATGGTTATAGAGCTACTGGGTGAAAATATGGACAAGTTGGGCAAATCTAATGGACAAGAAGGTAGTTGAAAATTGTGTTAATTTTTTATAGTATTTTTAAGGAAAATTTTAAAATTTTTACAAGCAGCCGCAACAGCCAAAATAATTTTATTGTATGTGTTTGACTATGTTATATTAATATACATGATTTTTTAAGTATTAATTTTAAGACAAACTAAACTTTTAACATTTTGTTTAGATTCAAGATGTTTAAAACTTCATGAGAATCTTCTTTTTTCTGTGTTGAATTCCATCATTAAATTGCTGGAATATTCATCAGAAAATTTACCAAAGTTATCCAAACAATGTGATATATCCCTTGCCTGTTTAACTCATTTCTCCTTCATATTAGGCTCTTCAGATGAAAGCTTATCTGGTAAATATTAAAAGAGAAAAATCAAAACTTTTGTTGAACATTATTTGTTGTAGAATATTATACTAAGTTGTTAGTACTGCAAATATATTTATTATAAGCCTATAAATATAAAAAAATATATTTATTATAAGCCTGTAAATATAAAAAAAATTACAAATTTGTGTCAAAACATTATTTGTAACAATATAAAAGATTAGACTTTGTTGTAGGTACTGTAAATCTATTTATTATAAGCCTATAACTTAGATGTTTTAGTTTAAATTTTGTGTTGCAATGATATAGTAATCATTTTGCTGTTTTAACTCTTTTTTTGATGTTTTTTTTAGATCATAGAAGCCTAATATTACAGTTATGCATGATTGTAAATAAACAATATATCACTTCAAAACATCTTAAACTTGTATTGTCATTGTTTGATGCAGAGAATCCTCCACTAGTAAGTAAATCTTCTAAAAAATAATTTAGCAATTTTCTTTAACTTTTTTAAATTTGTTCTTTGTATATTTTGTTAAATAAATGTTCTTATTGTTTAGGGTCAACTGTTAGGTTATCTTCATGAACTTGTAAACTATCAACAATTCTCACCATCCTATTACCTTAACTTTTCATGGAAAAAACAACAATCTCTAAAGTAAACATTCTCTTAAGTAGTTTATTTTGTAAGAGCCTGTGTATTTTTCTATTCCAGCAATACAAATTTTGTATATATGTATACACTTAATTTAGTATCTCTAAGTAACTTTACATTTAATGTAGTGATGAAAAAAATGTAATCGAAGCTGAGAACCTAGGATTATATTCAGGATCTGAATCAAATAAATTCCTAACAGTTTGGAGAGTAGCACCTTATAGAATGTCATTGGGTTAGTAATAAATATAAATTAACTTCATAATTACTATATTGTGCTCCTTCTATCTTGCTTCTAATTTTTTAGTCGAGTTTTAAGCTTTAATACTTTAAATGATGATTTTTTACTTTTACTTAAGTTCCCCTGAATTGAGTATTTTACATTTTTTAGACAAGCATGTTACATGGCCTGCCAATCAAGAAGGATGTACGATTTCATTATGGTTGAAAGTAGATGTGGATTCCAATAAACAAATGTCAAGAAAAAGTAGAATATGGGGTAAATATATTACCTTAAGGTTATTTGTTATGCATATTTTTAAATTTAAAAAAGACTGTTAATTTACTCTAAAAAAATAATATATAAAAAAATTGTTTATTTAAAATGGGGTACCTTGAGTTTAATGTAGTGTTTTAATAAAGTTGATAAGATAGAGAGTAAGAGTTAAGTATTATGTTAAGTATTTAAGGTATGTTGTATTTGTTTTATTTTATGACTTCATATCCTGTGTTTAGTCAATGCTGTTTTTTTTAATAATTATTCATAATTCATGTTATGTTTTAGGTTTACCTTACCTAAAAAAAAAACAAACAAACAAAATCAGTAACTTAAAACCATGGTAAAAATATTTTATAACTCATACCCAATTTTTTTTTAAATAAATTTTGTTTTGTATATTTGTAATATCTTTATAGACGATGGGCGGAAGATTTTTAGTGAAGTGTTACAGTCAGAATCAAGTCCTTATATTCATGTTTGCTCCATTGGAACAAAGCAAAGAATGTTACAAGTTTGGGCAGAGAACAACACCTTAATATTCAGGTAAAAATAAAACTGTTTTATTTTTTAAACTTTATTTTATCACTTAAATTTGTTTATCTTTTACCTTTAAACATGTGCAGCAGTTATAAACATCCAATAATTATATTGTTAGACATTACTTTGGTAATTTGCTTTAATTTTACCATCTATTTAACTTCACTTTGTGTAGGATTTGCATTGACCAGAATGATGGTAGAGCAGTGGGTTTATTAGCACAAGCAGAAGCACAAAACTTTCTTTGCAATAAGGAGTGGGAACACTTAACTATTAGTTACAGTGAACGTCAGTTACCTGATAAAGTAAGCTAATGATTTTTAAACAGGCATTTTTTATGTTAAAGTAATGGTCGTGCATTCTTTAAGTTGAAAATTATAAAACAATTTTTTTAAGCCAAGGTAGATATTTGATTGTTCAATAAAAAACTTATTTTGTTTTGGTAATTTAAATTAATATTTTGTATTTACTTTTAGACAATTTTGGGCAAGGTTCACCTTATTCTTGATTGTTTTATCACCCATGATATATTGATGGAGTTTAACTTACCTATACAACCAACCAAGAGGTCGTCATGGAAGAATTCACCCCAGCGTAGCGGTGTAAATCAAAAAGTTTATTTTTTTCTGGGTCATCAAGATGTCTCTGCAAAAACAAGGTAAAAACAGACTATTTTAACATTGTTGAGTTAAATTTTTCTGACTCATTTTCTTAAAGTTGGGTTTAATATTAATGTTAAAAGTATAAAGCACAGAAGGAAATCTATTCTTTTTGTTACATACTCTAATTTTGGGTATGATCTTTTATTTTGTTTACGATTATTTGTGTAAAAAAAGATAACTTTGTAGCTTAAGTGTGACTACTAAAAAGTGTCCTGACAATGTCTAATCTTGTCTTAAATGGTTTAAATATTACGAACTGTCTTTGTGGTTGACATAAACTGGTATTTTTGTTTTAGTAAATCAGAAGACACTTCAAGTGAAGGAACATCTTCAACGATATCTGTTGGTAATATTATGGTGTTTAACCAAATAAGTTTTAATTGTGAGCATGCACTTGCTATACAGAGACTCGGTCCTGATGCCGATTCTTTAACTGAATGTATCACACAAACTAATAAGGTAAAATATGTGTTTTAGTTTGAAATATTTAAAATGCAGTTTTTATTTTTATTTTATTGGAAAAAAGTTAAGAAATTATACAAGAAAAGATACTAATATTTACAATTAATGGATATTTTAAGTTATTGTTTACTTTGTAAAGTTTTTTTTTTTAAAACTCTTAAATTACTTTTAAAGGATGATTTACATGGAAATAATTTGGTTCGATTTATAAATTTATCCTCGACACAAAACAGTGCAGTTGGATTCCCATCGAGGTTGTTTCGTTTATTACCGGAAACCCTGAATTCGGACTCTATTTCTGATGAAATTTTAACAGGGGAAACACAACCAAATATCAAAATATTACAAGTACAGTTCTTCAAGTTTTGTGAAATAATAATTTTTAATGAAATTAATATTTAAAGAGCATGTCAACCTTATTTTTTTTCAGTTTCTTTCAAATTTTTCATTATTTCACTGTGTTTTAAATCATATTTTCTAACCCTTTTATACTATAACTCTATTATCATTACATATTTAATGGTTTGTTATTATTAATATTATTTTATAACTTCCATTATTAATAAACATAGTTCTTGTTACTTTAATGGATTCAAATTTACAATAACTTTGTAGGACACTCTTGTTATGGCTTATTCACCATGCGAGCCCCTCAACTTCTTCCTATACACAACCCATATTACCCCTACCCCAACTAAGATGAAAAGTTTGTTCAGAAGACCGGACAACCTTCAAAATAATGAAAATATTCTAACAACTCAAGTCAGTCAAGTGATGACTGTTCAGTCTAAGTTTTCCCTTAACCCTAAACCTTGTATTTATAATGGGTTAAACAGGTATGTTGTATGATAATTTTAAAATAATTTTCAGGTTGTTTATTTAAACAATTTAAGATAGTTAATGTCCTAATTTAATATTAGCAACAAAATATTTAAAGAATTTTACCTGTATCAGTTTTTTATGAATCCATTTTTATTTTTGGTAATTTTTTTATATTTTTCAGAGCTTTAAACTCAATAGGAGGTATCCATGTTTTTCTTCTGCTTTACCCCAAAATTATTGAGATAACGTCGAGACTTTATACTGCAGAGGATATACTTTTATGTGAAAAGTTTCAGGTTTTATCTTTAAAGTGTTTACTACAGTTAAGAGCTAATGATTCGACTAGAAAACAAGAATTTCAATCTGGGCAGATAGCTTCAATGTTGCACAAGGTAAACAAGATTTAATATTTGCTTTAAAGAATTTACATTTTCTATTACATATATATAATGGAGCTTGGTGGACGATATATATCTATGTTCAAATAATAAGCTTTCAAAACAAAAAACTCCTTAAGAGTTGCTATTACCTCATTTAACTAATGTAACATATGTGTTTTTGTGGAAAAATTTCTATTTTTTTTTCACCCAAAGTATGTAAAAGTATGTCTATAGTACCTTTTGCTATAAATCTTTCTAATAATGCTTTGCTTTTAAAGGCAATGACCAAGAGTGAATGTGTTGTTGGGTACAGCAAACTAGAGACTTTGTTCAACACAGCAACATCTGAAGACATTATAACATCTCATTCAATCAATAAACAACTATTTTATGAGGTAGGTCCTTTAAATTTTGGGTATCGTAAAACTTATTTTTTGCTCTATAACAATTTGTTTTATATTTAGATAAATCAGAATAGTGAGGCCATTCTACATGACTCTGAAATTCTGGAGACATTTTTGTTGGATTGGAAAATTTGGTTTAAAACTAAATCAAATAATGAAGGTAAAATCTTGTTACCAACGTCATAGAATTTGTTTTTACTGAAAAAAAGAAGAAATCGTTTCATTATTTAGTACATGTCTTTTAAGTTAATTTATTCTTGATATAAAAGGACAACTTTAAATCCCAAGGCATGGTGTAACCTCTATTTATTTTTATTTTTAGATAAGGAAAACATCAGTACTGTATGGTTAATGCTGCTACAAGGTTTAAAATGTCTGGTGCGCGATGACCATCCTTACCAATGGTTCAACATTAAAATGCTGGTTCGGGCCAATCTAGTTCAACGAATTTGTAATGGTAATTTTAATTTTTTTTTAGTATTTTTTTAGTCAATATTACAATATGTCTAAGCATTAATGGGATTTAAAAAATTTAAATTTTTTTAAAAAATTGCTTTTTTTAAAACTTTTAAAAATTGTTTAATGTATTTTTTTAGGTTTTCAAGAAATGATTTATGATGGGGTAAAGACGCTTCCGTCATCTGAAATTTGTTCAGAATTGGTCTCTCTAATTCAAGCTGTTATAGGCTCACCACCTGATGTCATTATTTTATCAACGTTGTCGAATTTCTTGTTGGCTATCCACCCACCTGAAGGTAGTTTAAAAATAAAAATAATGTATAAATTAATATATAATTTGGTTTTCATATTGCCATCAATGGGATTCAAACTTAAAAGTTTTAGGTGATACATTACTTTGCTGTTACATGTTTTTTCAATGTACAATAAGTAAATTAAGTTTAATTAATTTTGCTTGTTTTTAGGTACTTTTGTATGTCACTCTCAGAGTAGTTTTTACTTCAGTTTGAGCAGTTTACAATACGAGAAAACTCCACGAAAAACTAAACAATGGAACTCACTGGGAAATTTGAAGAAAAACAATAGTGGGTATTTTTTTACACCTTTTATAAAATATTCAAATAATGACTCAGAAATTTTTGAGTATATTATTTTACCTTTGTTTATTATTTGAAGTTTTTTTGTAATTTTTTTTTAAGAATTAAATTTTTTTGTTTTTTTTTAGGCAGTGAACATAATTCAATCAACGGCTCACCTGCAAATTTTCGCTTAAATCGAGCCCTTAGTGTTCCCGTTGTGATGACACCAGACCCTGTTATGACATCATCATATACATCTATGACATCACCTGATAAAGAAATGACATTGTCACCTGAGATGCAGATTCATAAAATTATTGAATCCGAGTTGGAACGAAAGTTTGAGGATTCTGATCAAATTGAGTTTTTGGAAGTTTTTGAGGAAAACTCGGAAGGTATTTTGCTTAAATAATTTTATTTTTTTTTAATTGCCTTACGAAAATTTTTCTTACCTATTGGAATAAAAATTTTGTTATTTAATTATTATTTGTTTAGTCATTTATCTACAATAAATTTACATATCTAAAATTTTTTAGATTCGCAAAAATTTGATGACTCAGATTTTTATGATATTTACTCAAAAGTGAGTGAAGAAACTTCATCACAAGAACATCACGATGAAGATACCCATGAATCACAAGATGATACTGTGGAAATAATGCGTGATAATCCAGTATTAGTGAATATCATGGGCATTAACCCCCATGATCTAATCGAAAATGTAAGTAAAATTTTAGCTAAAAATTTCTTTCTTTAACAAATATGGTTTTTAGTAGACACTTTTTGCCAGTAGATACTTTTAAGTTAAATTTTTTAATTTTGATTTCTATGTATTTAGAGCAGTGATGATGACTTGTCCTTATTTATTTGCAAGATCCTACAACTCCTATTTGTATCTCTAATGACAATGAGAGATGTTGACGTTCCACAATTAGTCGGCAAATCTCTAACTGCTGAGATGTTGATTATTATGTGTAATCATAGAAACTCTAATGTTAGGGCTGCTGTGCTAAAACTTTTAGCTGCTTATTTTTTAAGGTAAGTTTATTATTCTGTATGTTTTTTAGTAACTTGAACTAAAGGATAAGTTTTGTTTCTATATCTCTGTAATGTGATAGGCTTTATATTTTATTGGAGAAGGGTGTGCAGGTGTTACAGGTTTTGCACTATCTGTAAACAACCTGCTCAAGGGCAAGGCTATCCTTAGACGTTGTGCTCGAGGGCAAGGCTATTATTAAATGCCGGGCTCAATGGCAAGGTTATAAATAAATGCCGGGATTAGGGGCAAGGCTATCCTTAGATGCTGTGCTCAAGGCCAAGGCTATTAATAATTGCCAGGCTCTAGCTAAAATTTGTAATTTTTTATTAAAATTAATTTTTAGATCATCACCTGAACAACAAAGCAAATTTCTCAAACACAAAGGTTTCCACCTAGTGGCTAATCAACTTCACCAGCACGTCACCACCCCTGCGATCGCTGAGGCGTGTATGTATATTCTCTTAGGACATCCGGTGGCTGTAAACGAACCACTTTTATTACAATCTGACGAGCCTGGTGGCTTGTTGTCTACATCTGATCCTTTCTCAAATAATTCTGTTGTGGTTGTTCTGGCAATTCTAGAAAATAGTTTTGGAGATGGACCAACTCTTTGTTACCAACTTTTAGCTAGACTGGTAAATTTAACACACAAAAAAACAAATTTAAAAATGTTGAAAGTATAATATTCGATTTTTTAAATTTAGGTTGAATTGTTTGAGACAGTGGGACCAATAGCTGATGTTTTATTGGATAATGGTCTTACTCTTGCTTTGTGTAATCTACTTTCCAGTGTTGGAGATGACACTCAATTAGACCTTCAAAATAAGCAGGTTAGTTAGTACCTTGAACATATTTTTTGAGACATCTTTTTATAATGGGGCTAATGAGGTTAAAATTTTACAAATTTTTACTTTATTGTTGTATTAAGAATTTCTGTGATTAGTACTAGCTTGTATATAGGTCTGGTACTAAATGACAGTGTTTTTAGATTTTATATGATGGTTTGGAGGAGTTTTTTAAATCAATTGCTTTAAAATCTTGCATTACATCAGGTTCTGGACATTTTGAGGTAAAAAATATTCAATTTTATATGTTCGTACTTTGTATGATTTACATTTTAATAAGATTTAAACTTTCTTATAACTTTAAGGTGTTTGAAGATTTGATGATATTGCTATACACTGTTGAAAGAAAATGGAATAACAGATATTCATATTCCTCTAATCAAGTCATTGCTATCAAAACAATATCAGAAAACATTTTAATTAAGGTAATACCTATTTAAATGTAGTTACTTATTATTGTCAATGTTAAACAGGCTTCAAATTTTAATTTTTAAAAGACTTTACTTTAGCTAATTCTGTTTTGCTCTGTAGTTGTTTGATTTTTAATTGGATTATTGCTTTATGTTTTAAGGTTTTAGATGCAATAGTAAGGGCAAGTGGTGGTGGAAAACTTAACATTGAACATAAGGTCTTACAACAGAGAAAACATAGGTAACTAACCTATAATAAAACTTGGGTTTTTAATAAGCTAACCTTTTATAATAAAACTTGGGTTTTTGATTTTATTATTTCTTTTTCGAGCTAAAATATCTTTTGTTTTTAGTCAAACTTTTCCACGGCAACATAGTTTAAGTGATGGCCAGTATTCACCTTCTAAACCTTCAAGTATTAACAGGAGTAGAAGCTACAAATACTCAACCAGGTACAACACTTCGAACACTCTAACAAAGTAAGTGTTGTTATGCAAATACTTCTAAGCTTTTCTAAGTAAATAAATGGCATATTGTATTTTAAAAATAGGATTCAGAACTAGTACTTGGATTAATCATTAAAATAGTTGAATAAAATAAGGCTGTTTTGTTAACATTTATTTAAATTTATAATTTATTTAATATTAAATCTATTTATATTTTTTCCAGTTCTCCTGGTGTTTCTGGTAGTTTAAGATCAAGGTCGTTCAAGGGTAATCAACGAAGGAGGATAAATGAAAATGAAACTTCAAAAAGACTGAAGCGGGTGATAGTCACTGCTGTCGATCGCATTATTTTTATGCATCATTTGACTTTAGATGCAGAGTAAGTTTTTGATTTTATAAAGGAGAATTTTTTTACCAAATTTAACTGGTTTATATTTTTACAGAGTTGACAAAGTGAGAACATTTCATAGTTTGAAAGAGAATCAAACCGAACAGTTAGAAGATAAAAGTGAAAGGTAAAATTTTAACTTAACTCTTATATTTGTTTAATTACTTTATTTTAAATAAACTTTTTGTTAAAAAAACTTTTTATTTTGTTGTACAGGGACTTTTCTCACACTGTTTATGACATCATAATGAACTGGTTGATAACAATAGTTGAATCGATGGAAAATCAAAAACTTAAAAGTTCAAATCGAATTCAACTTGTTTGGGAGAGAATTTTACACCAAGTGGTCAAAGTGTTGACTCTACAAGTAAGTACACTGATACTGTATTTTATTTAGTATGTTGCTTTTGTCAGTTTGGTTAGCTTTATTGCCTTAGCCATAACTTTACAATATCTTGTCAGTTGCCAGTTACAGTATGTTGTCTTTGCCAGTTACTTATGGTTTAAAGCCTATTATTAGCTAATGATGTAGTATATTGTCATTTTTTACCTTCCAATTAGGTTATTTATAAAGCATTAAAAGATTTGCCTAACGTTTGGTTTATATGTAATATACTAAACAAAAGACTATATTAATTATCTTTTCTTAACTTTTCAGGCTTCTCGTTTGATTATATATTTTTTGTCTCCACTTCAAACTTGTTTAAAGAAGAGAACTTACCCATTAAGGATTATGAAACATGCTAAAGCTGAAGATTTAATTAACTTTATGTTTGCACAAGTTGATTCAAATGGACAAAAGGTTAGTAGAGTCAATATAAATATATAAAATTACTTCAACAATTTGTGAGACTACCTGTAATATAGATTAGAATTTATATATTAAGAAGAATTTATTATCATTCACATTTTAGAAGTATATAAATTACAAAAATATTAAAATATTATTTTGTCAGGTTTTTAAAGTTGTACTTTTCGTATATGGATCAAAATACAAAATTGCAACATTTAAAATTTCTTCATTAGGTTGCAGTGTACCTACACTATCTTCTATACTACTACAAACATCAACTTACCAAATTTGATCAACATCACGGTAAAAGAATGTTACAAATGTTAAACAAGATGGGACATAGGATTCCATCTTCTTATAAACTTGCACTACATCAACCTGAATCTCATATTCCTAATCCTATTGATCAATATCAAGTAACATTTTTTTATTGGTGTTTGTAATATGGTCTTTATAATGATTAATGTATATAGAGTTGTTTTGAAAAAAATATTTTAAATGTGCAAAGCTAGAAATTAAGAATACATAATTATATCTGATAATAGTTTTGGTTTTAGGTTTTAGACTGTTTTATTTAATTTTATTAAAGTTTTTTTCACTTAATTAGGTATTTTTTAAATAATTATAAAAAAGAATTAATTTAATAAAGAAAAATGCTTAAAAACTTAACCTTTTAAAGTTTTTAATGTTTTTGTTTAGTTTTTAAAATTAAAATTATTTTTTTTCAGTCTCGTTTTGATGAAGAACAAGCAGAAGTTCGTGGCAGATGGAGACAACACAACATGGCACAATACGAGTTACTTGTCGGCCGTGCCAGTAAATTGGTGGCACATGTGTCACGACATGCCATGCAGGTGACACAACATGTCGTCCTTATGCAGAATATACTGAGGAAAGAAATGATTAATCATATGAAGGTATAGTTTATAAAATTTTGTTGATTTTTGCTATTTTAGTACTTTATTTTTTTTTTAGGTCGTAATTTCGAATGATTTAAATGTTCGCAAAATGTGGACGGCAACCCTGGAACAGGTCGCACATGAGCGAGCAATTTGGCACAACCCGAAACATTATCCTCAAACTTGGCAACTTGATCCAACTGAGGGGCCATGCAGGTAAACACTTTAATATTTTTTGGGATAGTTACTTTTTAGATTACTTTTTAAAATAAAAATAGTTACCCAGAGTAACCTTTTCTTTGTAATGTTTTTGCTAGTAGTCTGTATACCAAACTGGTAATTGACTTGTTAAAAAAGCCACAGCTAATGACTTACTTAAATTTCTATGACTTGGCTCAAGTTTAAAATTTAGGTCATTTGACCTTAGAAAACCACAATGATTATTCATTTAACTAATCCCCCTTTTTTACTCTTTTTTGATTTTTTATTTCAGAGAAAGAAGGAAGTTAATGCGATGTCATATAGTAATAGAAGATAGGTTTATGTTGAAGAAAATCAGTAACAACAAAGATACATCACTGGAATGTTGTAACAGCTTACAATCTCGACCTCTTGGTTTCCTGTTTGAAAATGATTCTTATTCCTCTGATTCAATAACCATCAGAACCAGGTACTAGTTAAATAAACTTTTAAAAAAAGCTTTTAAAATAAGAACAGTAGACTTTTAAAAGAATTACTGGCATAAATATTGTTCTACTGCCTTATTTGCAGTTTTTATGTTATTAATTCAATGCCAATTGTAATTTAATGGGTTTATTGTTCGCAATTATTTTTTCATTCTACTATTGTAATAATTTTTAGTCAACTACAAGTAACGTTTTTGTAAGTTTCCCCTTTTTTAGTTAATCTATATAATAAACAATTGCAATTATTGATACCCAATTACAGCAAAGTTGATTTACAAATTTTATAATTTTTTTGTATGTTTTTTCATCTGTATTACTGATGTTATAAATTTTTTTAATCACAGATTACAAGCAGGTGAAACTATCACAGTTGTGCAAAATTGTACGAATGTAACAACAGCTTGTGAGTCAGATGGTGAGCTTTTAATTGGAGAGTTTCACATGTATTTTGTTGGCAATGAAGCTATAACCGACCCATCTCTTACTCAGGTAAACTAATGTATGATATAAAATGCTTCAATGTGATGTTAAAATGATAACTTTGCCACAAACTAGCTATCATTGTTATAGTCTTAATCAATACGAAAAATGCTATAGTCTTAATCAATAGGAAAAAATGCCTGTTGAAATTTTACTTTTTTATGTTTTAAAATTTTATTTTTAAAAAAAAATTTTTAGTCGATATTCGGTGAAAGGGAGGTGCTATCGTTGTCGTGGCAACACAGAGATGTTCTGGAATTTCACAAAAGATGGTGGCAACTTTGTGACACGGCGCTCGAAATATTTCTTGTAAACGGAAAAACTTATTTGCTCGCTTTTAAACATACTTGTGTAAGTTTAAGTGATGTTTATATTAAGTAAAACTTTATGTAGTATTGTTAAAAAAACCTTATTTCGAATTTTTTTATGTGAGTTTGGTTTGGTTTATGATTTTTTAAGCATATTTTTACCTACATTAACTTGCAGAGACTTTACTTAGGCTGTATTTAGTGTTAAATTTTAATCAAATCTTACATTTTTCTGTTTAATCTATTTTCTTACTACTGTTTAGGAGCGAAATGAGGTCTATGAAGAAATCAGCAAACTCCATCTTCCAAATTTAGTTCAAAGTGATTCTATAGAAGCAACAACTAAACTGTGGTGCAGTGGAAAAATGTCAAACTTTGAATATTTAACAAAACTTAACAAGGCCGCTGGTAGATCATTTAACGACCTCATGCAATATCCTGTAATGCCTTTTGTGTTGGCTGATTATACAAACCAGATACTGGATTTGGACTCTGTGACATCATATAGGTGGGGTTTGTCTTAAAAAAAGTAGCAAAGGTCCAGTCAATTTAAGTTTTTTTTTGGGTGTTTAAATAATTATCTCAAAATCGATTTTACTAAATTATAGTTTTTTTTTATTTATTAAACTTTATATTTTTAGAAATTTGAAAAAGCCGATTTCAGTCCAAGATTCAAGCAGAGAACAACATTTTAAAGATCGCTACAAGTTCCTGGATGAGGATTATAAGAATTGTTCAGAGGATGAAAGAGAAATGAAAACACCACCTTTTCATTATGGATCTCATTATTCTAATAGGTAATAAAGAAAATATTATTGCATTTATATAAAGTAGGACTTAATACTGAAAGCTGTGGTATTTTTATTAAGATGTAAATGAGGCTAATTTAGCTTTTTTAATTACATTGTAAAGATAAAGTATAAAAGAAACAAATTATTAGACTTTTCAGAACCAAGTTATTATAAAATCTAAACATAAACAAGCATTATAACAATGATTTTTGCATTTTAGTCAAGTTTAATATTATTTTAGTCGAGTTTCTGTCATATTATCAATTAAACTTATGCAAAAAATTTGGATTAAGCTTTTGTAATATGGCCAAAATGGTAAAAAAACTTTTTTCTTTCCACAGTGGTACTGTCTTACATTTTCTTGTACGTCTTCCCCCATTTACTCAACTATTTCTCGAATATCAAGACAACTCATTCGACATTCCTGATCGTACTTTTCACTCAATGTCAACAACTTATCGTCTTTCTTCGTATGCTTCAACCACTGATGTTAAAGAACTTATACCTGAGTTTTTCTTTCTGCCCGAGTTTCTATGCAATTTGGAAGGTAAAATTGCTTTATTGAAAGCACTTTTGAGTCTAGCTTTGCCAAAAATAGATTATTTTTTTGGTACAACTGTTAATTTAAAAGAAAAAAAAAATTTATCATTTATTATAGCTGTCTTAGTGTATATGTTTTGTGTATAAATTTTACTAATATTTTTTTTTAAATATAAACATTTTTTTTGGTTTAGTTTTAAAACTCAATTACATATTTTAAGGTTTTGATTTTGGGTTAAGACAATGTGGGATCAGAGTTAACCATGTAAACTTACCAAACTGGTGTCATGAAGACCCAAGATTATTTGTTCTTATCCATAGACAGGTTGGTACTCGCATGTTATTTAATTCTTACAAGTACCTTGCATGTATTAAATGGGACTGAAAGTAATTATATTTAAGGTTTTAATGTGTAAATTATAGTAACTTGGAGGACTCTAAATTTTGTTTAATGTTGCAGGCATTAGAATCAGAGTATGTAACTTGTAACTTACATCATTGGATTGACCTGGTCTTTGGTTTTAAACAAACAGGGAAACCTGCTTTAGATGCTGTCAATGTGTTTCATCCTGCTGTAAGTCTTTTAAACTAGATTTATTTTAATTAATATAAATAAAATCTTAAGTTTATATATTTTACAAATCAAATTTCTATTAAAGAGCTTAAAAAATTTTTTTTTCTAAAACGAAAACGCTACATTTTTTAAAGGAGTCATTTTATATCAAAGTAGTTGAAGAAGGGGGCTGGCAAAAATTTTTCATTTTCTAATCGGCAATATACAAGAAGTAGTAGACATATACTTCTTGTTCTAGGAACTTATTAAATATGACCTGTTATTACTCTACTTTGTTCTAGACATATTTTGGTATGGATATATCCTCAGTTGAAGATCCTGTAAAAAGAAAAGCACTTGAAACAATGGTAAAGACTTATGGACAAACTCCTAAAATGTTGTTCACCAATCCCCATCCTGTTCACTGTATAGCTCATAAGGATACTAACAGTAATAGTACAACAAATTCAAGTAATTGTGGTTTGAAATATTTGTTTAGTAATTTGTGCACATTTTTGGGGTTGTAATTTTTAACTCCAATTTTGTGATTTAAAATAAATTTTTTGACAGTTAATCCAATACTCTTGTTAGAAAATCTTGAATTTTGTTATTTTGGGTTTTATTGGTAAATTAAATAATATTTTATTTTTACAGGAACTTCGTTTGGATTTCCTGGTGAAATTGTTTCTTCATCAATATTTGAAAGTATCAGGGGAGAAAATAAAGTTTACAAGAAGATCAAAAACCTAAAGGTGACTTATATTTTAAGTAATATGTTTACCAAGGTTTTGTGTATAATTACATGTAAGAATTGTATCTTTCTAAAGCAATGAAATTGGGTTTTAATATTTATTTTGTTCATTTTTAAAAATAGTTTTTTACGGTTTGTCCATTTTTTTATATACAGGGCTAATATAAGAGAATCCATTATTGTAGTAATACCTTATCCATATCTTCTTGACTTAGTGTTGCAATATATGATTGGTCATATTATTTTTAGATTCCGCGTCCTATAAATTCTATCAAAGGCCTACAATGGGGTGAATATGTGGGCTCCCCTTCTGTCCCTGACCCAACTGTTTTCCTACACAAAATGGTCAACAAAACAATTGGATCACTAGTCTCACTCAAAACCAATGATGTCTGTGCACTTGGTCCTGATATGAGCTTATTGGTTGTATATACTAGGGAGAAGAAGGCAAACAAACAAATTGATATTAGTTGGTCAGCACTGGTGACTTTCGATCAACCTGATAGGTGGGTTTTGTGATGTTTTGGAGCTGGTTTGTTAGATTTTAAAAAGTTTATATTTTTGTCAAAAACTTATGTATTGAAGATCTAATGCTTATTTTATTTTTTAGGATTGTTCGATTAAAATTGAAGCACAATTCACCTGGTTTAAACATCAGAAAGTTTTCAAGTGACAACCAAGTTACATGTTGTGCTACTGGTCCTGATTGCAATTCTATTATATTTGGCACCAAATCAGGAATGGTGATGGTGCAAAGATGCAACCCTATACCCGATAAGGTAAAAGTTAAACTTGTTGTTTACTTTTCATTTTACGATGTCAGCATATTTTGTGAATATGTTTTAAATGTTTGATAAGTTAATCAGACTTTCCTTTGTTTTATGTTTTGTATAAATTTTTGGTTTCTATTTTAGAAACTAAGTCATAGTCAGTTGAGTCAATATTTGGTTCCAAAACTGGCTTTAAGGTTGGCATTTTAACTGTCTTAACTTTTTTTTAAACATGAAAAGTTTTTTTGGCAAACAAAGCATAAGCGTTAACCAATAAACAGATTAATTCTTAGGCAAATATAATCAAAAATTTATCAAACTGACAAAAACTTGACACTGATTTAGAGTAACAAATGTTAATCTATGTTTTTGGCTTTCTACATTAAGATTAAAGACATGTAAAAGGAAGAAAATAATAATTTTTACTCTTTATTCTGTAAATTTTATTGAATTTTATCTGTTTTAGACTTGTGAGCTTGAATTCCTGTCTTACGTAAACCTCTATGGTCATAACTCAAAAGTTCAATGTTTATCTGTATGCGGTGAGTTTCGAATCTTTGTGTCAGGGTCAACAGATGGAACAGCAATCATCTGGGACCTTGATGCATTATCATATGTGAGATCATTTACTGGCCATGCAGGTGGAGTAACTGTGTCAGCTATCAGTAAAACTACTGGGGATGTATGCACTGTTTGTGATACAGGTGAATTGGTATTTTTACCTATTATGTGTGTGAAAAAATGCATATAAAAAGTAATACTATTTAGTGCTAATTAATTAAATAAAATTTGACTTTTCCTTAAATTGTAAAATATTAAAAGGTGGTAATGTATTTTAGTTTATAATAATGCATGTTACTTTATCAAAATGTATCTTTTTTAATGTATTTAACTTGTTATATTATAGTTGGTTATGTGGTAGAAAGAAAACATTAACTACCTGGCTTTATGTTTAAAATGTAAAAAGATTTTTTGGTAATACTAGACTTTTTTACAATCTTTATACTCTCTTTAAAATAAAGTTTAACATTTTTTTATTTTTATTCAGGCAATGACACTGGCAGCCACATTCGACTTTGGACAATAAATGGCAGTTTAGTGGCAGCACAAGACTGTAAGGTAAAGGTTAACTGTGTTTGTTTCAGTTCATCCTTGGAAGGAAGGTCAGTAAACGTACTTGCTGGTGGACTTGACAACGGGACGATCCGATTGTGGTCGAGCTGGGACCTTTCCCACGTTCGTGACGTCACGACGCAAAGTGTCAATCATCCGATAATCAGTATATCCTACTCACACAACAGTTTGGTTCTTTATGCTGCTACAGAAGCTGGTTTTCTGGTCGGATGGTGCAGAAAAGACCACGAAAAGGAAAAGCAACCACTTCTTATCACTTTTCTTGATTAACTATGACGTCATATGTTTAATAAAGTGGGATGACGTCACAAGATTTCTTGTTTATTATAAACATTATTTTAAATTTATGCCATACTTTGCCATGCCATCCCATGTTACTTATTCTTACGTGACGTCACTTGTTGCTGATTGGTTTACGTGATAGTGATGTCATAGACATTAATTGATTTCATTATCTAAGTGCAATTTTTAGTTTCCCTATACTCAGGTATTATTGATCTTCAACTCGTGACTGTAATAAAGACGTCATATTAATGACGTCATATGTCAATTGTTTAAAATTAAAACCAATTTAATACGACACTTTGACGTAGTTAGCAAAACATGACGTCATCATAATCAAGGTACCGAAAATGTAAGGTAGTTCTCAACATTTCTTGGTAAATTTTTTTTATTTTTAAACCGTGCCTGTTTTGCTTACTTTTTATTGTACAAACGCTTTTTATTTTACTGTTCAAATACTATTTCTAGTTGTATTCTTATTAACGTTATGTGCAATATAAATAAAATATACAAATACATAACCATACGAAGCGAATAAACCTATACAAAGCAAAAAGGGCAATAAAACAGTATGAAAGGCAACTGGAATTGGGCAACAATTTAATCATTTACTTCTGAGACATAAAACCGTCATGTGAAGACTTGTTAGCTTTAATGGTGTAACCATTTAGGCTTTGATACTTGTGATCTAGAGAAAAGGTCGTTTGTTCTGCAGCTTGCAATTTTTATATTTTGCTAATACCACAAAACTTGTGACCATACTTACTTAGCATTTAAGATAACGTTTGTCTACAAATATCATGTGTACAAATATTACACATGATCATCGATGTAATGTTTGTCTTCTGCTAACTTTTCTCCTAGCAAATTGACAAATAAAAGCTATATAAACGGCCGGCACTTGCAACTACAATCACTTACACGTTTTTGTGAAAAGCATACGTTTAATTTTACAATAAAGTTAATTTTTTTGTGTGTTTAAAAAGGATTTATTTTTTTGTTGCTATAAATAATGTTATGAATATATAATTTTAATTTTATTTAATTTAGTTGCAGAAAAAATAAAAACTGCTATGAAATACTTAGCTTGCGTTTCGATAACTTTATTTTTGTATTTTTCATCGGGTTTTGCAAAGTTAAACCCGACCCAGGCTTATCCACATCATGCAGTTTTAGATCAAGATGAGTCAGTGATCTTATATTGGGAGTTTGATGACACTACTATCACTTTTGAGGTAACCAACTAACTAATCTTTAAATGAGTTTTTTGCTTTTAAAATATGTGTGTTATTTTGTATGTTTCCATTGTGAAGCATTAAAAAAAATTATATTTATTTAAAGTGATTTGTTTATTGATAAATAAAACAAAAGTTATTTAGAATATATGCCTGATTTAAAAATTAGGGGAAACTATCTAAAACTATGAACCTATGTGATTATAACATTTCTAAACTCGCTGTCTATCATGTGTTCCCGCTCAAAAAACTCGGAATTTTAAAATGATTTATTAACTTAGCTTCACGGGAGAACAACTGGATGGATTGGCGTTGGAATTTCACCTTCAGGAGGCATGACCGGTGCTGATATATTTGTGGGTTGGGTCGATGATAATGGTGTTGGATTTCTTACCGTAAGTCTCAAATTAATATTTGAAATATCAAGTTTTTGATGAAAAGTTTTAAAGTTTTGCGCATGTCATTTTAGTTTGTTTCTTAAGTTAGGTATATTTTTTGTATTAGACTAATGTCATGCTATATAATATAGCGCCTTACTTCGGGTGCTACAGCATGAACAGTGGGGATTGAACTCTTGACCTCATTAGGTGTAGCAAGTGTTTTTACCACTACACCATGCTGCCAGTTGCCGATTGTTTCTAATTATTTAAAAACTTTTTTTTATTGAAGGATAGACATGGTGTTGGTAACACTTACCCTCCTATAGATCCTGTACAAAATCTTGTCCTACTTGATTCTACTGAAAAAGATGGTTGGACAATGTTAAAATTTGTTCGTTCATTGGGAGCTTGTGAAGATGAATATGATCTTTCAATAACAGTAAGTTGGCAATGTTTATCTGCAACATTTATCTTATCTTAATATATTTAAGTTATATACTTTATTGTGAGATTTGTAAGACTGTCTAACTGCTGACATGGACTTTTATGTAGTTACTAGTTTCTTAATTTATGGTTTTCTAACAGACAGATACATTAAGAATTATATATGCTTATGGGTTAGATGATCCAACTGGTACAGATATTAAACAATCAGACTACCATGGAAGTCAGCAGAGAGGTAAAAAATATATTTGTAAATTTGTATTTAAAACTTTTTGCAAAAGTTTAGATTTAGACTTTAAAATACTTTTTAATCTAAGGTACAAGAAGTATTTTGCTTTCTGAAATCACCAAAACTGACGAAGACATGTTTCCTGCTGGTGAAACTCATGATAGTTTCGATATTTTAAACGATCGTTTCGAAATACCTGCAATTCCTAGCTACTATAACTGCAGAGCTTATAAATTACCACAGTTTACACAAAAACAACATCTTGTAAAGGTAAATATATTCATTCAAAAATAGAATATTTTTTTTGGATTTGTAAAAAAATAGGATTAGAGTATTTTAAAGAACAATATAACCAATGCAAAATATTCGCATGATTTTTGGTTTAATTGTACTTGATAACATTTGTTTAGGTTGAAGCAGTAATAGAAGAAGGAAATGAATTTAATGTACATCACATGATTGCTTATAAATGTGCAACCCCAAGCGATGACGTAAGTAACATCTGATTTTTTAAATTTTTATAAATTAACTTATATAATTTCACCTGGGAAATTTACAGTACCTAAATGACTGTACATATAAAAGAAAAAAACAATAAAATGTTACAAAATTATAAAGTAGTTCATATAAATTATAATTTTTTAGATTACTGAAGATGATCTGTTGGTGAATGCTCAATGTTACACTGGTAATATGCCTCCTGATTTTGAAAGTTGTTTCACGGTTTTGCATGCATGGGCTATCGGGGGAGGGGTAAGAGTGTTTTTGTAAAATCTAATCAACAACGTAGCTTAGTGAACAACATAGTTATGTAGGGTTTATATATGCGTCTTTACAATTAGCAAAACTGCTGTTTGTGTTGTTGTAGGCTAATATTTGTTGTCGAAGGCTAATAGTATAGAGTTGCGACCATATTAAGAATATAAAAATGCTGTAGGACATGCTATCGAGTAGTAATTTTTATTTCTTTTTAGGATTTCTACTTTCCCACTGAGGCTGGGTATCCACTCGGTGAAGATACCACTGTCCAATATATCGTCTTGGAAACACATTATGATAATCCTACTTCGAAAGCTGGTTTGTGTTTTTTTACTTTTAATATTTTCTATATTTACATAGTAAATGTAGTAATTAAACTTACAATTTAAGCTTATAAAAAAAGTAAGTTTAAAGTATTTCTTTTTATTTATTTTTTGTATATTATCTTAATTCTAGATGTTGAGAGGTTGAATGCACAACGTAAACATAGAGTAACATCAGTTACGCGGACCCAGTCTCGAGTTGCCTTAAGCAGTTTGAGATATTATAGATTATAATTTTCTGATAATTTAGCTGGTTAAGTGTTGGCTTAGCAGAAGTTTATATTGTTTATAACACTATACTCAAGGGCGCTACAGCATAAAATTCTTGATGATCGAACCTGGGACCTAATGTAGTGTATGAAGTGTTCAGACCACTACACCATGCTGCTGTTTATTATAATTAATTATTAAGCAGCAGTTTAAAGTAAAGAAAAAATACAATTTTATTATATATTTTATTTACATATTTTTGTCTATAAAATAACTTCTTTAAATTTAGGTATTATTGATTCATCTGGCTTGAGATTTATACATACCCCTGAATTAAGAAAATATGATAGTGGGTTCTTGGAGATAGGCAACTATGTTTCTGGATTCTCCCATTTGATTCCACCAAGAGCTTCATCTTTTCTTTCTCACGGGGAGTGTACATCAGATTGCTTGTCAGTGGTATGTTATTTTACTAAAGTTTATTTTCTTACTTAGTAACTGTATCTATTATATAAGCTCAATATTGTATTTTTTTTAGTTTTTAGCTTTATTTTGTATATTGTTAAACTGGTATTATTGTCTCCCTCTATCTTAAATGTAAGCTTTAGTCCTAAGTAGACTTAATTTTATTTTGAATTTTGTTAACCTGGTTATATTGGTTTGTTACAACATCTTGATTAAGTATAAGCATGTTTGGTATTACACTTGAAGCTTTTTTTACAGTTAGCTCTTTCTTGGTGGTATTTAGTATTTTGTTATGTTATAATATAGGGTATGAAGCTAAGTGGAGAAGATGAGATTCAGGTGTTTTCAACTTTGCTTCACAGTCATTTACAAGGACAGAAACTTAAAATCAGACACGTCAGGTAAAGAAAATTAATTTACATGCAAAGATGTCTAATTTTTAAATCCATAAATAACTGTATCTGAGAAATATGACAAAAGTTTTTATAACTTTAAATTATCATTATATGGTTAATAAACCTATTCAAAAATTGTGGAGTTTCAAAATAATTTAAATATTTTCTTACAGGGATGGAGTAGAGCTTCCTTTCTTAGCAAAAGATGATTCTTATGATTTCAATTACCAGGAAAGTCGATATCTTCCCAACAAAATTACAGTTAAAAAGGGTGATAATTTTCAGATGATTTGTGACTACAACACAATGAATAAAGACGTCATGACTTTGGTAAATTAGTTTATTTTTAATTAATATTCTCTAAATCCAATATAAAACCCATGTTAAATAGGTATTATATAAAATATTATGTATTTTAACACTTTATTTGAATACATGTTGGTATATATAGTTTAAAATAATAAATTTTATTGTAGTTTAAAAATTTTCGTATTAGTTTAAATAATTGCTGATTTTTTAATATAAAGGGTGGACTGGACACAAGTAGAGAGATGTGTATGGCCTTCTTATATTACTATCCTAAAATTTCAACTGTATTTTGTCAAACCAGCCCAATAGAGGATGATTTATTAAAGTATTTTGGAGTTGAAGGTTATACGTAAGTGCTATTTAATAAATTTATTCTCATTGTGAAGTGGTAAGAACACTTGGCTTTATTATGTGAAGTCTTGGGTTTATCCCCATTGCTATTATGTTGTAGCGCTCTTGTAAAGTGTGGTATATATAAAAGAAAAAGTGAGGGGTCAAATTGGGGGGTCAGACTGGGTTGGGGTATATTTAGTTCAAAATATGTATACATACTGAAATTTTTTTCATATTAAAAAAACATTTTTATTGAAGGGTACAAGGTTCTCCATATGATATTTATTCTTCAATTGCAAATGTAACAATAACTGCACCTGAAGAAATAGCTGGGCAATCAGTTTATGAATATTTAAACAAGGTACTTTTTAGTTGTTTAAATTAATCTACTTTATGTGGCTAAAAGACTATTGTAAAATAAAAAAATTAATTTTTGTCCATTATAAAGGTAATGTACAGTTGCCAAGTAGAATAATGTGTTGAGGTAATTCATTCAATATTTTTGTTATTAAATTAAAGTGGGAATGGAATGAAGAACAGGT
This sequence comes from Corella eumyota, assembly GCF_963082875.1. NCBI lineage: Eukaryota > Metazoa > Chordata > Ascidiacea > Phlebobranchia > Corellidae > Corella > Corella eumyota. The sequence goes on along the minus strand of NC_137495.1, from coordinate 2,462,817 downwards.
GCGAGAATTTGAGCAAGTTTTGGCCAACATAAACCAAGAAAATTTTTGCTTGAACCAAGTGACAATAAATCCTGGGGTAAAATTGATTGTTATTATATTATATTTTAATAGTCAATGTGTAAAAATGTAGTAAAGCTGACTTATGTAGTAAAGCTGACTTTTGTAGTAAAGCTGACTTTTCTGCCCATTCATTGCCCAAACATAAAGTAACTTTTGTTTTCATCGCCTTGAGTTGACTTTTCCAGTTAAAATATTATATTTTTTTACATTTATCTTTGATGTGCATTTATCTTTGATGTCGATTTCTTTACAGCCAAAACATAAAGTAACAACTGTTACTTTTACTTTGGTTTAAAATTTAATAGCCTTTGCTTTGGATATAAAAGATTATAATTGCTCGAAAAATAAGCCGCTGATTAAGTATTGGCTCAGTAGGACTTCAGCGGGGATCGAACCATGTACCTCATGTAGTAAAGCCAATGTTCTGACCACTACACCATGCTGTAAAAACCTAATATAGAATGAAACTTTTGTTACTTAGACCCAATATTTGCAGATTTTCAAAATTATTCAGGACTTAAATTTTTACAGTTTGGTGCCACCGTGCCTCCCTTCAATGTCACAGAACCATATGTTGAACCTAAATTAAATTGTGAGGAACCAGTTCTACCAACAGGTAAACCAATCACTACCACATCAAGTGCAGTGAAAATAAGCAGGACTTCATTCAGTTGGTTTGTTATAGGGTCTGTGCTAATTCACAAAGTTTTTTTGTAAGTTTTAATTTTTTAATTTAAGATATTTATAATTATAATTTTTAATTATTGTATAATTATATATATTTACTTATATACTATTTAAATTAAAACCTTTTTAATTTCTGTTAATTTTTATATTAATGTAGGGGCTACTTTTTTTAAAATTTAATGATAATTATTTTTTAATACGACTTTCTTAAATAATTGAATTTATTTAAATAATTTATCACAGAAAACCAATTTAAACAAAGAATTACTTAAAATCAGATAATTAGTCGATACTTTAAAATAAATTAAATAAATGCACTTTAAAAACATTAAAATTTATGTTTTAATAATGTACAACAACACACTAACTTCTACAATTAAAACTGCACTAAAACCGCACAAAACTCCGATCGACCAATCAGAAACTTTAAAACATTCTGGGCACTCAGGGGCAGCATTTTCATTTATTTCCCGTCGTTGTCTCCGTGTCCCAGGGCTATTTTCACGAGTAAAAATAAACGGGTTGGCCTATAACAGAAAAAGGTTAAGTTAAATTAAGAAAATTATATTATAACAGGGTTTTTATTTGTGTTTGCAACACCAATGTTTTTTTACTCAATCTTTTTATTTCTACCGACTACTTAACAGTATAAACGCCTCCACAAGTGTATTTTAAGTGTCTTGATTTGCTGTATTATTGGTTAACCCTTTAAATTAACTTTTAATGCTAAAGTTATTTCTTACCTCGCTCGGGCATTTAAGATCTGTTATTTTCCACTGCGTTGTCTTCTCTTCCTCCGGCTCCAACTACAGTAAAAGAAACGAAGTTAATTATTATATATTGTTATTTTGTGTCTTGCAAAATTCATTTCATCAACGGTACTTAGTCCAATATTTACTTTGGATGTTAAAGCATTTTGTTTTTAATATATCTGGTTTTCTTTTAAATTTAAGGGACAAGAAGCTGTCTTTTATTTACATAACAACACTGAGTTCGACTTTATTATACATTGCGTTAAGGTTAGTATAATATTAAGGTATTATAAGTCTTAATTTTTACCATATTATTCCATAAGTTTAAAGCTCCCATTGCATGTCCCTTGGTGCTGAAGTGAAAACAATCTGGTGCAAAATAAGATCCATCAATTTTACCTTCCTAAAACAAATTTATAAATAGCAAGTTTTCTGATGTAAGTTGCATTTTAAGCTCATTTGTTTTTGACAGGTTACTACTACCTGGATTTTAAAATATATATTTTTTTTGCCACTCACTTCTGTCATTGGAAGCACGGTATCTTCAAAGAAAGGTTGAAGTAAAACTGTGAAGTCATCTCTCGTATCATACTTTCCACTGGCTACCATTTCAGCTACTAAAACCTAGTTTAAAAAATTTCAAAAAACAACATGTAAGTATTGCTGAAAAGTTTGTGATGACCATAAATAACAGAAATATTAAGATGACATATGGCGTTTCGCGATATATTTTAATAGTGAATCGCGTAATAGTAACCTTCGGGTTTAATATAAAAACAGAAATTCCAATAAGTCTTTTTATACTTGATATTGCCTGTTAATGGCATCGATTTCTGCCTTTGTCGCTTCATCTGCATTTACAACATAATCACATGCCAATTTCTGAGCTAAGGCGCAGATTGGTGAAGTGTTAACTCCGTGTCTTCCAATTTCTGGGAGAAGAGATATCTCCATAATTTGAGCGATTTGAACGATCGTCTTGGGAAGCTGTAACAATACGAGAACAGTTTGGTATTTAACTAAAAGATGTAGCCTGCTATTATCAAGGTTATAAATTTTTAATGCTACTTTGTGCTTATATTGTACCTCAATTCTAAAGCATTTTCTGAGTTTTAAAATGGTTTCTTTAGGCTAATTAAAAACATCTTTACGTTTGCATGAAGAATATCCAATCCCTCCGCGATATGATCTCTGTATTCCTCCGGAGTGTCCGCGTTACTGCCATCTAGTGCACATAAGTCATTTCCTCCAATAAATATCGAGATCAATTTCCAGTCATTCTCGAAATTTATTCTCTAAATTTTCATTTGTTTGTAAATAAAAAGCTTCAGTGTATAAATAAACATATTCATGCTTGTCCTAAACTAGTATTATACATTGTTGACTTAACCTACCGTATCGTTTTTCATTTTTCTAACGAGTTCGTTTGCTTGGTCTCCCATGTCACTAAAAATAACATATCAAATTCAACATTATTAGCATGCTGTATTGAAAAGCTTATGTAGAAAAATCTAAGTTGGAATTTTATGCCAAAAATGTCCAAAATTAATTTGTTAATTGTTTTTTGACCCGGCAGAAGTTTGTTCCGTTTATATCGCCTTACTTAAGGGCGTTTTAATTTAAAGGCAGGGTGGAATAAGGCATATACATCAGGTAGTAAAGTCAAGTGTTTTAACTGCTAAAGCGCATATAGATATTAACTTACTGTGCCCGTCCACCCGGCACTGCCACGTTGAACCAATCTTCCACTTCACGAGGTCGATATCCCACCCCATTCCCAGTTGAATAACCTTTCACTTCAGGGTTAAATTTACGAAGAATATCTAAATAAAAATGTTTAAAGTTATATGCTTAACTAAAGTTTATAAATATAGGTCAAATAAGTGTAAACTATTGAGATTTAAACATTTTTGGGGCTATTAGATGATCTATTGTTAAACAAATATTTGTAATTGGGTTATCTTCCTTATATGCAAATGATAGAAATCTTAGTTTAACATTATGCATCACAAACTTGTAATAGTTAAGGAACTGTCTAAGTCTCCGTCCCCTCCTGCTGTCCATGAAACTCCTCGGTTTTGGATTGCAATACCAGCTATCGTCATGGCTTCAGCGCCGGTACCTGCCTGTAAATTTATATGGAAAAGATTTTCTTTTAAAATGATACCTTTTAAACTTTATTAAAAGCTTAAGTAATTGGGATGTGTTGCTAGTCTACAACCACCCTATATTTAATACGATATTCTTAATGAAAATAAAACTAATTTTTTACCGTGATTGAATCTCCCAAAGCGCCAACTAAACCGATGTCTTGCGGTCCTACGTTGTGCACTACAACAAATAACTCGTAATGAGATACTAAACTGGTTTACTTATTGTTTTGGGCCTCTTATCTACCTTTGTTTTAGGCCAATTTTTTTCTGTATTGGCTAATTATATGGCATAGTATGCAAACCGAAATAAATCAGGTTTTCTACAGAAAGGCTAGCTAGGAGATTGAATTTGTTACTTTGGAATATATAAAGAGCGCTTAATATTCGATATTACCTGTTTTCTTTTCTGGTATTCCATCAAAATCAATTTCAAAATACTCCATCCCAGTAGCTCTTGTGCTTTTCGAAACTTCACCCTTAAAATTACTATTTTGTTTATACTTAAAATATTAATTTTTCCTCAAAATTGAGCTACGTAACTTACTTGGTTTGGAATTTTCATTAACATATCCATTTGCTGGCTCCATAAATCTTCTGGAGATTCTAAAGATCAAATGCATAACTTTGTTTTTTTTTTCTTGTAATTTAAATAATTACAACTCTTTCTTACCTTGATCATACGCATGAACTACAATACACGATCCAATAACTAACAACACGCATGCTACATTTAACTTAATCATTTTTATTCCTTTTCTAAATTTTTGTATTCAGTGTTTTAGTATTTTTAAGATTTTATGTTAGAGAGTTTGTAAAATTAGACAGTTTGTAAATTTGTTTCTGTAAAACATTGTAAATTTTTCTAAAGAACAGTATACATTTTAATGACCTCATTCGGTTTATTGGGTAAAGTTTAACTACTTTAATATTTACATTCATAAAATATACGAGCTATAATTTACGATGATCTACAAAAGAATGAACAAAAAATGTGATAAAAAACGTACAAAACTTGCAGTATCTGAACTCTGAAAAAAGTCGTAAATTCATTGTTTAAATATTTTTTTTAAAAATCCTTGAAGTATTTTGTTTAAACAACAGAATACGGCAATTAAATGTACATAAAATTAAATGATATCTAAATATTTTATGACGTAGAAAGTAGGAACTTTTTTTTGTGGTGAACGTAGCAACTTTTTTATCCAAATATTTGGGATTTGCGACAATAGCTGGTAAAAAATCGTCTTCGCAAACAGACCCTTCTAACTATAGGAACGTATAAAAGAGAATTTTTATTAGTTAATATAAACATTTTTTTCAATATATGTTTTCTAACTTAATCCGGCAGCGTGGTGTAGTGGTAAGAACATCTGCTACACCACCATGTGGTCGTGGGTTCAATCCCCACGGATCTCATGCTGTAGCGTCCTTGAGTAAGGCGCTATAAACGGTGTGAACTCCTGATAAGCCAGCACTTAATCAGCAGCATAATTACCGGGCAATTATAATCTATAATATTTCAAACTGTCACAGGCAACTCGAGACTGGGTCAGAGTAACTGATGTTACTCTATGTTTAAGTCGCGCATTCGACTTTCTCACATCGAGGATAAAGATATATACAAAAAAAAACGTACACATAATGTCACAGCATTTGTATTTGTATCTCCCATAGTTGTCAATTACACAAATCTTTTTCAATTCTCGTTTCCTTCGCTAAAAATGGTTTATATTTAGTAAATTTGATTCAAGGTTATGTGTTAGTAATGGTTATTAATATTTACCGTAGATAAGTGAGAAGGAGGTTCAATACGTAGTGCCTAAAATAAAATTATAGGATTTTGTGTTTTATCGAATTTAGATTTATTTGATAATCAAAGGTTTACAAAACTGTAAGTTAATTGTATACTAAAGCTACTGGTGCGCCGTCGAAAACCGGCTCGTGGTTGAATAAAAAATGGCGCGCTGGTGGTGCTTGTGCCTACATAAAATAATTATAAACTTTAAATAATTAAAATTCTTTGTTTTATTTATTTAGTCGCTATTTTATTGTATGAGCGTAATGTTAATTAGAGTTAACTAAATACCAAAGGCGCCGAGTCAGAGAGGGGATGAAGTAATAACGTTTCAAATCTTGGGGGTCCCTGTATAAATATTATTAGATTTTAGCTGTTAAGACATATAGTTATGTGGCAAAAAGAAATATTATAAAAATTGTAAGGTTATCTTTTTAAAAATTGGTTGTCATCATTTTTATTTTTAACTTTGTCCCCAATATGGCAGTATTTTTATTGTTGCGATTAAGCGTGCATTAGTATATAATGAATTTACCCCTACCAGTATAAGTTTGTGGATTGTTTTACTACTTACTACAATTGTATTTTCCTCTTCTTCTGCAAAATATTCAACTAACTTGGCAATTACGTAAGGACATTTCTGCAAATAAACGTTTTAATTTTAACTCTATGTCAACATTTTGTATTTTAAATCTACGTATATGGTCGGTAAAGGGTTTTACAACATTAACTTTTTTATACGGTAACTTAACTTAAATAAAATACATTTTAAAGAATAATTTACATGAAATAAAGTTGTAAAGTAGATTTGTTTAAGTGGTTACCCCTGTTTGATGTGTGATGCAATGCTTCTTAACGAAAGCTTTGTGTAGACACATTGATTTTGCTTTGTTCATTCGTTTATAAGCACTACATTAAAAGTAATTTGTGATCTTATTGTAAATTATTTTTATATATTGAACAACTATAAGGTTTAATCTTGGTTAATGAGGTCCAATGATCGATATTCACTGCCTTAATTCTGTAGCGTACTTTAGTAGGGTGATAAAAACAGCACTTACTTCTGCTTGTCCCGAAAATAGTCATATGCCAAAGATATAATGTCTTAAACTTATAGGCTGTAAAATGGTCTGTAGAAGTTGTTAATATTGGTACTACCAAACTTTAAAGTTACTTATAAAAGATTGATTTACCTGCATGATATGTTTTGAATATCAAGATTTTTTGGCATATAATGTTTCTTATTACATGTAATAAAACAGTCGTCATTTTCACATGAAAGCTTAAACTTGTGCTGTAAATGTGTGCTGATACAATCTTCTTCTGGTGGAGGTACTGGTAAACCATTAAGATCTTCTGAGTATCAATTAAAAAGTTTTTAATATAAAAAATAATTTATATACATTAAACTCTATTTAAGTTTTACCTATTTTTATTTGATGAAATGTAGCACTGAATTCTTGTGTTCCAATAGGAACAGTTATAAACACATGAGATGCTGGATAACTGATTAAAATTTCTTTATTTCGAACATTGCCTATTTCTCTTACTATATCTGAAGATCCCGTTTTTTCAAATGATAAAACCTAAAGTTTAAAAAATGTTTATCATTTTTTTTTAGGTACAAACTTTATCTGTGGACAGATGTTTTGCATAAAAGCTATTTGTCAATTTTTAAGTGGATAAGTCATTCTATTAAGTTAAACTATAAAGTTCAATATACGTTTTTGTATTGGGAATTATTTTAAAAAATAATTTTTTTTAAATGTGTTTTTCAATAGTTTAAAAGTAAAGGACTATTCGTCCAAATATACATACAAAACTTGAAAACATTACGCAATTTTTGGCGAAAACTTATATATTGTTTTTGTATTGACATTTGAATACTTTATTTTTTGTATAAACACGGTTTTATTTATTTTACCTGTATTGGGGTGCCGCCTAGAACCAAGGAATTTACAACAGTGATTTTTAGTTGCCTGTTATGTCTGATTTTAATGCTGTAAACTCTCGTGCATTGTCTTGGTGTGTAGTTAAGCTCACCAGAAATCTTGTTGAAATGTTTGTAGCATTTCACATCTAAAAAACACAAATTTTTTTACCTCAAAAATAAGTTACATTTTTTGTTTTGCGTTTGTAAAATTTAAATACAATAAAAATAAGGTTTTCTTGTTTACCTTCATCTTCTTCTTCATATAAACCTGATCCGATAGATAATAAACTTAAAAGCAAAATGACAGCAAATAACTTCATGGCTTAAATTATCAAACGTTTATTTGTTTTTTTTCTGATCCAGTTAACTAAGTTAAACTTTTGTATAACTTGGTCGCTCTATCTATTTTGTAGAACAATTCAGGCACTTGAATACCCTTAATGTGGCTTACTTTAATATTGTATTGGTTCTGCTTTTTATTACTTTAAGCATATGCTCCTAAAAGATTAACAAAGCCCAAACAGTGTGAAACATAACGTTTAACTGTATAACATAACTTTTCTTAAAAATATCGCATTTTATTAAAGTACATTTTTACATATAGGTTACTCTTATAAGTAGCACTGTCATTGTACAGGTTATTAATGACTAGAATTGTACATATTTTCCTCAGCATACAATACATTACAATGTTCTCGTATATTTTATTGGGTAAAGTTGGTAAATTGACTTTCATATTGAGAAAATTTACGAGCCAGCGAATATTTACAAATAAAGTATAGAAAAACGATTAGAAATGAATTTAAAGGACGATAATAAAAAAAACAGAAACTACAATTATAATTGCTTCACATTTCAGTTTTTAAGTCTAAAAGTTCAGTTATTTCAGCTTATTAATTAGTTTTTCAATGTCTTAAAATGTTTTTGTTTAAACAGCTTCGTGTGACGTTCATGTATATGTACACATAATAAAATATTATTACAAGGGTCGTGACGTGCAGTAGAAACTTTTTTGCGGACGTAGCAACTTTTTTTATCCAAAAATTTGGTGTTTTCGGCAATAATTTGAGAAATTACGCTGGCGCAAGCATAGCCATCTAACTGTTAAAATTAAGACAGTTAAAATTGTTGTTTTAAAGGTTTTTATATACGTAATACTTTTGTTTAATTATTTTTTTTTTAATTGCTGTATTATATATCCTAACTTACAGTGAATCTGGGAGCATTTATATTTGTATTTTCCATGATTGGTAAACAGGCAAATTTTTCGTAGTTCTTTTTGTCTTCTCTGAAATTGTATAAAAAGGTTTGGTCAATATAAATATTTAAACATAAATCTAAAGTATAATTTACTAACCGTAAGCGGGGCTTCATATTTTCCAAGCTAAAACAAAACATTTAACTTAAAATATTGGTTAAAATATACAACATATGTAAACTTTATGCCTAGAGTCCTTAAGCTAAAGGTAAAGTTTCTTATTTATTATATAAAATAAGGTTCACCATTAATTTAGTTTTGTAAGACAAGAAAACGTCTATAACTTACTTTATGGCTTCCTTCTGATCTTGGTGGTACTGGTACAGTTACACTTGCTTCTTCTTTTGCAAAGTATTTAAGAAGGTCATCAATTGTGTACAAACAATTCTATAAATTTTAAGTTTTATATTTAAACTTCGTTTCAACGGTATGTATTTCGGGTCCACAAGCATTTCATGTTATGTTTTTATGTGTATTATCCTATTTTATTGTAATTAATATTAATTTAATTTATATTGGGTTTGGTGACAATGCTATAACATACTTAAAATCCTTATGTAAACATTAAAACTTTTGGCATGTTTTAAATCATTAAATTGATTTTGTCATTTTTTTCCTGTCGCATTGTTGTAATATTAATTGTATATCGTATTTATTATTTACTTTTATCAATGCGCGAAAAAAAAAAATAAAAAAAAATATAATTATTTTAAAAAAATTACCCAACAATAATAACTTAGTCTTTGTAGTAAATTACTATTAGACAAATGTAAACTTGTATAAAATTAAAATCTCAAACCCTTGTTTGCTGCCTGAAGCATTCCTTTTTCACGATAGCTTTCGGTGTACACATTGATTTTGCTTTTGTCTTTCGTTCTGGGTCGCTAAAAATGTTTTTATATTTATATTTTAGTTAGCACAAGTAACTTTATGTTACATTATACAGTTGTAAATCAGTCATAGCAATCATAACGTATATATATATAACCTGCATGATATGTTATAAATATCAAGATCGCTTGGCATGTAATATTTCTCATTGCAGATCATTACACAATCTTCTTCGCATGATAGCTTAAAATTGAGTCTTTGAATTCTGCTGATGCAGTCGCTTCCTGGTGGAGGAGGAGGTAAAACATTTGGAGAAAAGGAATCTACAAAAAAAATAAATAAAACTACTTAAAAATATACATTTATAACTAATACAAAAAAGAAAAAACACTTTATTGTATTTGCTGTAACTATTTTGCATTTAATTCATTAATGTTTACTGTAGACTACACATTTAAATTAAATACGGTTGTAGATAAATGTTAAAACTAGTTTGGTAGGCTTTTTTGGTAGACTTTTTTGTACTAGATATAGCTTGCATATTACCTTGTTCAATTTCTTGAAAATTAGCTTGAAATCGGGTAGTTCCAAAAGGTACTCGAACAAGTACATGAGATGCTGGAAAATTGATGAAAAATTGTTCGTTTTGTGCGTTTTCTATTTCTCTTACTAGATTTGAAGATCCTCTTTTTTGAATTGCTGATACCTTAACAATTTAAAAAATGCATATTTTGTATATTAAAAATACTTACTAAAAAAAATGAAGGGGATAAAATTTTTTAATAATATTTCTAGATAATATATTTTTCTTGTTTAGGGAAAAACCCTAAATTTTGTTCTTTGAAACACGTGGGCGTAGATGTGACTTTCTCATAACGATGGAGAAACATTTAAAACGTAAGTACTGTTCTATATTTATCAATATTAACTAAACTCTTTATGCTTACCTGTATTGGGTTTTTACCTATAACAGAATTGGCAACAGTAAAAAGTAATTGCTTATTTGGTTTGACTTTTATGCTGTACACTTGCATGCATTTTTTCGGTGTGTAGTTTATCTCGCCAGAATTGCCGTTAAAATGCTCGTAGCAGTTTAAACCTAAATAAAATAACATTTCCAGTGAATAATCACTTTAAATTTTCTAAAATAGTAGTTGATAATAACATTTTATAACTTACCTTTTTGTCTAAATCCTGCTACAATAGATAACAAACTTAAAAGCAGAAATACTGCAAAAACTTTCATTATTTAGGTTTTCTAAAAAAAGCACAATTTTTGTAATTAATATAAAGATAACAATTTTCTATGTTGCAATTAATATAAAGATGACAGCATTGTAGATCTAGATTTCTTTGTCTTGAAAGCTAAAATGAATAACAAACTTGTGCAATCTGTTTTGCAATCATTTCTTTGTTTAAGACTCAGTTCACTGGTTTTGCTCTTTTTGGCTTAGTTTAAGTTTCTTGCATTTTTTCCTTTTACATAGGTTCTGCTTTGTTGAAGTTCCAATAGTGCATAACAGGGTGATTCATTGAGTTGAAATTTTAAATTGTTTTGTTATGCTATGTTGCACAGTTCAACTTTTATTTCAAGTTTTAAAAGTTCAATGACCACATGGCCACAGTTTAAATATTGTTTTTTCATAATTGTTTGATAAACTTTTTATTTGATAAATTTTTTTTATTTACTTTTTCATTTCTTTTAACTTATATATATGTAAAAATCATAAAGCTTAAAATTTTTGGGGTGTTTTGTTATTTTAAAATTATCCAAAAAACACATTTTAAAAACTTAATAAATATTTATCTGCCACAAGATGGAACACTAGAGTTATAAAATATAACATGATATTGTTCTATATTGTATAAACAAGTTTTATTTATTTACAAAACAAGAAAATTGAATTTTTATATCAAGAAACACATTACATTCATAGAATAAAATAAACAAAATAAATATCAAACTTTCTCAAATTATAAGAAGTCAGAGGAATAACATATTTTCATCAGATATCTGCATGTGAAGCATGGTTCATGATATTCCTTATCTGAAAACAAAGCATTTTATTAACAATTGAAAACACAATAATTAATATATTTACACTTTAATATAAAGTTGTTGTCAACTTAAAGTGATTGTACACTTGGTCCTTTGTTTTAATGTAATTCCTAATTTTAATACATAAAATATTATAAACAAGTTGATTTCTAAGGTTTATTTCAAGTGCTTAACATATTGGTTTAAAACTTGTGGTTTCTAAACTTTAATTGCATGTTAACTGCACGTGGTGTGGAGTTAGCACTACAATTAAATTTTACAAATTGTTATATTGTGGTTTAACTGTGCAGGAAGGATTAAAACATGATGAAATGTATTTGTTGTGGTTTAGGATTACAACACGTTGGTATTAAGAATTAAGCTGTCGGACTTAAGCAGCTTTATCTGACTTTTGTTGCGGTAAATAAGGAATTATGACGGCATTTTTATGCTCACAAAAATTCAATTGTTAAAGGTCATTTGACTGTATTATGTTAATTAATTATCTTTATAAAATTTTCCAATTGTCCAAAAGGTCAATAACATGATTATAATTTTTATGATGTCAATTTTAATCATATTAGCTTTAAAAATGTGCAAAAATTTCAAATCATTTAAATTATTTATTAATACATGCCAAAAATGTGTTGAAACTGCAGCCTAATAATCTTATATTACATGAACTTTATTTATTAAAGGGTTTTTGGCACAACTTAAAGGCCAAGATGGATTTGCTTTTTTTTGAAGCTTTAATTTGCTTTTTTTTAAAGCTGGGATTTGCTTTTTTTTAAAGCTTTAACTTATCCTTAAATAATAATACCTTCAAAATCGTAGCATGAATTTGTAATAAATTCAGGAATTTCATTTAATTCAGTTGGTTCATGTCTGGCACATGCATCTGCACATATTTGTAGCTGTCTCTGTCTGTTAAGTTTTGCCGGGCTAATCTCTTCTACAACTGGTTCGTATTCAGCATAGGTCCCATCATACATCTCCATTTCGGGCTCATTTTGGATCTAAATTGATTTATTTTTTGTGTATTAAAGTGCTTATGTCATTATTTTTTTTAAATCACAAAGCCCAGTAAAGCATCTTATAAACTGGTTTTTATAAGATATTGAATTATTGGTTATTACAAATTTGAATATTTAATTTTTTTTACCTCATCCAAATATTTATCATATTTAGAATTTCTTAAATGTCTTGGGTTGAAATATTGTCGAAGTTGTTGTGTGTTATATGTACAAGTCTGTAATGAAAAAAATATTAAAATTATTTGTTTCTATTTTAATTTACTTTATTACATTTCTTATAACTATTAGTTACACTATGTCAATAGGTACATTATAAAATATTTATAAATACCATTTTTGTCATGATTAATTATGCAAATTATTTTTCTTGCATAAAAAAGTAAATATTGATTAATTAATTTACCGCTGTTTTGTTTTTAAAGCAATCTTGTTCAAGTTGTTCAATTGAGATACAAGCTTTGTCTAAATCAGTTGACCAAGTCTGATCACCTCTGAAATTGTCAAGACAATGTTAGGTACAATTTAACTCAAATTTGAAAACAACTTCACTTAAAAGTGTTATTTTATATCCAAGTATTAGTATATGTTTAGTGTACTCCTTTATGTTACATTATATAAAACAATTTTTTAATAAATCAGTTTCTTACCGGCATCTAGCTCTTATAACTTTTCTAAATGGGTTAACGGGGTAAAACATTGGTGCCCTGCACTGAAAATGACAAATTGAATATTTTCTGTATCCCAAATTAGTGCACAATCCTTCAGTTAAGGCTGCGTTAGGCTTAGGACAAAACATCACTAAAAAAAAACAAATAAAAAATAAGATAATTTATTGTTAAATATTAATTTTATGTCTTTAAAATTGTCAACTTTTAGGTTTTTGTAGTTACCTCCATAGTTCGCCTGGAAAGACCCATCTGTGCCGTTCATCATAATTCTAACAAACTTGTTTGGAGCCTCTATCATAACATCACCGTATTCCATTTGACCTTCAATTCTTCGAACGTCCTTGTAAGAATCCCTTGCCCATTTTTTCGATTGGATCTAAAAGTAAAATCAATTTTAAACAAATATCAAACAATTTGTTGTCAAGAGGAAATTTAAAATTGTAACTTTTGTCCTGTACATTAATTGTGACAAAGTATTTGTGTTTAAAACAAAATAAAACTTTTTCCTGGCATATAATTAAAAAGGTGGGGCCTACAACACATACCAATAAATAATTATTACTTTGCATGCTTTGAACTTAACCTAGCCATATCATGATGTAATAATTGTGCATTGTTACGCTGAATTGTGCACGATAATGTCATAATTACATGATGCACAGATGGTAAAAGTTATTGTGGGAAAGTGGAAATAGCAACAAAGTTTACAAAAAAAATTTGTAATTATTAGATTGTTTTCAAGTTGAAAAATTGTAACATTTTAGCAGTGAAAATTCCCAATTTTATTCCCACAGTTAGCTTAAGTGTTATAACAAAATTAAATTTAAAAAAAACATATTTAAATTTGTTTCTACTTAAAATATGAACTACAATACATTTACCAAGACAATGTATAAGTATAGCAATTAGAATGACGTCAGGCATTATGTGACATCTACTTATTGTTAAGTTTACATTATTACTGGCAGGATACGAACATTTAAAATCCAAATGTCACCCAATTATCACTGATTTTTTATAAACCAATTAAAAAAGTGCCATTTTCACCTTAACAAATGTTTTTTCTTGAATTATTGGAAGTAGTTTAATTGTGATTTAGGTTACCAATCAACGGAATATTACCACAATTAAGATAAGTGTTTTATCAAAATTTCCCACCATTTTTTTCTGGTATTTTGAATATGTAATTATTATTATCAATATAATTACAGATAATACCTTATAATAAACCTTACAATAAAATTGGTCTACATTGTACTTTTAGAATCCCGGTAAGTGTGTAACTTTAACCAAATGCATTTAGCATGGTAATATATTGTTTACGAATTTGACACATTTTGATTAATTAATTATATCCTGTTTTAATTAACACTTGTATTATTTGTGGTTACTATGCAATAGCATTGCACTTAAGTTAACATTTTTAAAGATTTAAATTACAAATTGTTTTAAAAGTTTGTTGACGTTCTTTTTTTTTGCGATAGTCATTATAAGATATTTTTTAGAAAATTATGTTAGCATTTTATTCTAAGATTTACAATTTTTTACTTTAAAATATAAGCAGGCTATTAGACTAGAGTCTTAACAAAATGATATTTATTCAATAAAAAAGACTAAAAATTGAAATCGTAATATTTTAATATATTCAAGTTGTTGTTGCTTACCACTATCATGCTGTCTCTTAGGTGCACACCTTCAAATCTCAGTTCAATCGATTGTTTCTTCAATAATCTGATGTCCCAGTAATAATTATGAAGACATTCTGTTTCCTCATCTAATGGAGGAAAGGCAAACTCACCAACAGGTGGAAGATGATTCTCTTTACAACTTATATCATGTCCTGAATGGTAAGTGAAAATTACAATTAATAAATCTGACTTTTAGTTTGCAATTTAGGACAAGGTCAGGTTTAAGTTATTTTGTTTAAGTAAATACTCTGATTGGGTAATGTTATAGATTTTTTTAACATACCTGCTTTGCAAATTAGAAATAGTGAAATTAAAACTTGAATTCCAATTAGTATTCTAATCATCTTTTATTGATTTGCTGGAAAATAGATTTATAATTATCTTTAACAATTTTTGTAGAACCGTTATATACTTAAATAAAAATTAAAGGCCTTTTTATTTAATTCTACACATTTATTATAATTATTGTCAGTTTTGCTATTTTTATATTAAAAAAATTTTCAAGTTTAAATAGCCATGGAAATTTTTAAACCTACCTCAAATTTAAATTTAATTTTCGTAATCTTATTAAGTACACTTGAATTTGTGTGTCCACCTCTGCTTGTGGCTAAACTAATTGGCATTTTTAAAGTGCTTCGACTTAAATACCAGAAGAACTTTTTCTATTTATCAGCCAAGTCTAATTAACCATGTTATAATTAATTCCTAGAACTTTTTTTGTTACGTCAATATAGCAGATGACATTATGGCATGTTTGTTAGACATTGTGATGTCATAGTTTTGTTTGTTCCTGTTACCACCTGTGATTAATATATATTTGACAAAGCTAATACGCAAAAATAAATTATCTAATTTCGAAGAAAAAATATTTACTAACTGAGTCATAAACCATAACCATAATATATAAAAATAATGCTGACCTTTATAAAATTGTGTAATTTTTTTTGTAATTTAAACCATTAATAAGGATATTTAAATTTGTTTATTGCCATTTTCTATCTAAATTTCAAAAACTAACCTAAAAATTTAAATTGATTTATTTTTATTTTCAGAGTTTCAATTACCATGAAATTTACTTTTTACCCTATATTTACCATTGCCACAATCTATTGTGTTATTTCTTTAAGTATAGTTATAGTAATCTCTAAATAACAGTTACTGACTAAATTGCCCCAGGCTATACTATGTAATATATTCTGTTACACTTATCTATAGTGTGTTTGGGTAGTATTAGATTGCAAACTTAGGAATAGAAAAATAGAAATAATAACTTGTGTTTTTTGGGATTTATTTAGCAAAATTTTTAAACAAAATTTAGAAAATATTTGTAGTTTATAATTAGTAAATATTTTGTAAACATAAATAAATAATGACCAGGCGCTAGCCAGTACCGACAAGTTAACTATGTTACTATAATTGCAAAATTTTGTTACTAAGGAATTTTAATTAATATTAAAATGGACAACAAATATTGTAACTTTTTTACTCGCAAATATTTGGGTTTTAAAAATATATTATTTAATATGTCATATTACCTTGTTTAAAATATTATATTAAGCTAAGAGGTACTTGAAAAATATAATTGATATAATTTATAAATGTGTAGTGACATCTTAATCTTTTAATTAGATTAATTAAATTTAATTTTTGTTTTGTCCTGAATTTTTGTAACTTAATTGTTTTGTTATGTAAAATTTAGTGTGGTTATGCCTTGTCTAAATTTAAATCTGACTTTTTGTTTGTAGATGAAATAGAATGAATGTTTTTCGGGTCAATGTAAAAGCAAGTATAACCGTGATTTCAATAATTCAAATTCTAACATTTATTTTGTTCTTTGAAAGACCAAAACATGAAAAACAAATTCTTCCTGTCAAGTTAATGTCTGGGGAAACTTTGGACTACAGGTAAATTAATTTTTATAATTTTTTGTTATTATAATATTCATTTTATTGTTGTACAATTAAGTTTTAAACATTTTATTGTAGTGGACAATACAGGATAATTAGATTTTATCGATCCAATGGAATCAAGAAAGACAATTCATTTCATGTAAGTTCAATTTGTTTATTTGTTTTTTTTTAAATAAATACAACTTTGGAGTAATTTTTATCCTGTTGTTTTGCTGAAAACCTAACTAAAAATCACTTTTTGGTTGATTTAAAATTGTTATTTTAATTTCCAGGACATCTCTCTTGCCACCCAGTGTTCAGTAAACCACTTACACCACCTAGTGGAGTTATTAGAGAGGTGGGATGGGCCAGTTTCTTGTTCAGTTTTTGTTCCTAATCAGGTTGAGTAAAATTTAATATTCATTGTTCTCGAAAAATGAAAAATATTTGTTACGAAAATCTTTTTTAATTAAATTTCTCTTCATAGGATGCAAGTTTTGCTGATGACTCGATTGTTTTATTGCGAAAATGTTTTCCAAAGATTCAAGATCACGTTACATTTCATCTAGTCTACCCATCTACCCATTTAGGAGATATTAGTTTAGTAAGTTAACTGTCTTAATGTTGATTAAATTTCAAGGAAAAAATGAATAAATTACTTAAGTATTTTTTACTTAGATTGGTTCTTGGTTGGATTTAACATGCTCTGAGCTTTTATATAAGTTGGAAAATTATGGCTATCAGAATTATGATGTTGCCGGTATTTCTTTTCCTCATAATGTTCTAAGAAATGCTGCAAGAACAGGGGTTTTGACACAATATGTTTTTCTAGTTGGTAAGTAAAATTAGGTTAGAATAATATTGTTGTAACTACCTATTTATATTACTTACCAATGTTAAAAATAGGTAGTTAGAGGCACTGGGCATCACCACATGATGTCTGGAGTTTGATTCCTACTGCTTCCACCCTATAGTAGTCTTTGAAAATCGTGGGCCCAAAACTAATTGCAAGATTAATTAATTCTAAAATTTTTATTTATTTATTTTAGATATTGATGTTATGCCTAATGTTGGGTTACACGACCAATTTCTTGATTTTGCTGAAAGAAATGATTTGTTTTCCATGGACAACGTTGATTTAACAGCTTATGTGGTTCCTGTGTTTGAAGTAAAGGAAGGTTTAGAATTTCCAAAACAAAAAGATGAGCTACTCAATGGGGTTAATTTTAATTTTCATAGCTTAAAATTTGAAGGGTTAAAAAGATCTGATTCATTTTTGTAGATCATTTATTGCATAAAATTTTATGCTAGTTACATTTAATATATATAGTAGCTTTTTTAAGTTTGAAAATTAAATTTATTTGTTAAAGGTTCGAGATGGTACAATTCGTCCTTTCCATAATGAAACCTGTTGGTGGTGTCATAAAACTGAAGACTTTGAACAATGGAAAAAAGTGCCAATGGTAAAAATATCTAAAATATTATGTATTGTATAAAAATGTTAAAAAAAAAAGTTGATTAAAAAAGCATTGTTGATAATTTACACTGGTATTTAAATGCCCTTAATGCTGCCAGAACAACAATGTTGACATTAGTGTGAATTGAACAAAACCATGTTAAAACTCCTGCTCTTACTTGCATCTTTTTGATTTATGTTTTAGTCAAACAATTTAGATGTGGCCTTCACAGCAGAATGGGATAAAAGTTGGGAACCATTTTATATTTCACATCGAAGAGTTCCTTTATTCGACGAAAGATTTAAACAATATGGGTTTGATCGAATTCAACAGGTTTGTGTTTAGTTAATGTATTACGTTGCTTACGTTTCTCCCATTTTTTTGTATATGTCTTTATCCTCGATGTGGGAAAGTCGAATGTGTGACTTAAACATAGAGTAACATCAGTTACTCCGACCCAGTCTTGAGTTTCCTGTGGCAGTTTGGAATATTATAGATTATAATTGCCCGATAATTATGCTGCTAATTAAGTGCTGGCTTAGTAGGAGTTTATACCGTTTATAGCGCCTTTCTCAAGGACGCTACAGCACGAGAGCGGTGGGAATTGAACCTATGTGGTGTAGCAAGTGTTCTTATTACTACACCACGCTGTCGGTATAAGGTTATTTATCATTTAATCTGTCTTTCAAATTACCTTTTTTTTTTAGTACTTAGTTTCATTTTAATAGAAATTAGGTTTTTTCCTTATATGCAATAGTCTAGACATTATAATTGGAAAAATATTGTAATCTTTTTTTTATCTGGTTTAAAACATGCCACAATAGGTAAACGTGCTGTAAAAATGAAAATTTGCTCATGTTTTTACAATATAACATGACATTGTCACTAAACCATAAGTTATACATTTAATAATAGATTTATCTTGTTACAGATATGTGAAATGCATGTAGCTGGATACAAGTTTGTTGTAATGAACAACGCATTCCTTACTCACCATGGTTGGAAATATGCAGGAAAGTTTTATGCTGGAAAGGATCAGGATAATGCCCAAAACTGGATTCTATTCAACTATCATTTCAAGGTATATAGAACTTGATACTTTTTGACAAAACTAATACCAAAAATTATGTTTTTTTATGATAAAAACGTTTTGAATTTATGCCTATAATAAATGCTTGCTAGACATGTTTATTATTTAGAAAATTCATTATCATGGTATTTAGTTTATTGAATGCAAATTTCTTTTAAAATTAAAACACGTTATAGTTATTAATTTGTTTTTTTTGACACGGATTTTCTACCTGTTAGAGTGATCTTCGTTTTTTTTTATTACAAATTGTTAAAATCGTGGCGAAATGCGTTTATGAATTATGTAACTTAAAATTTTGTTAAATCACGACCGAAAAGTGAAAGTCATTTTCTTAGAAAATCGAAGTTTAAAATCTGCAAGTTCCAATTTTTTTCTATGAAAATAGCCAACTTTTAAAATTTTCCATTCCCTTTTAAGTTACACAATCATATAAAATAGTCATTACCAAATAGGTATGCTAAATGATAACGCAAATTCCAATGTATATAGTATACGTCAATTAATTTAAAATGTCATGCTTTGAACGCTATTATTGAATCGCAATATCACAAGTTAATTAGGTTTGTAAAATACAACCTAAGAAATGCGTAAGTTCTTTATTTCTATTTTAAAAATTGTTAAATTTGCGTGCTAAAAATGCAGTGTAATTGTTGCAACCAAAACCAGCGTGTTAGATAGATAATAAAAACTAAAGTATTAACGTTCTGTAGATTAATTATGATAAAGCAATTTCAAAATATTATCATGTATGCATTACAATTTGGCATTAAACGTGTGTTTTGGACGCAAAATTAACTTTAATTTAATAGTTCTATGGACTCTTAATGACTTTTAATCATGTATTTGTCATCAAACTGTTACTTAAAATATATATACTAAACTTATTGTTTTACATATTGCAAGAAATCAGTTTGAAATTCAGCGTTTGAAATAATGTTTTATAGTATAACCTAAAAATTCATCTTTTTGCGATTTTTTTAATCTTTTATTTTGTATTTTTCAGGACGAACTGCCACTCAAATATCACACAAATCGAACTTGTTCACCTATCAAGCCATGGATACCCAAAAACAAAAGGTAGGTCAGGTCACGTATCCTAAAAAAAATTAAAACCTAATTTTAATGGGAGCGCAGGAAAAAATTGAATTTTTTTTGTTTTGGTTTTAGGGGGGTACCGGTCGGGGGTCGTGCTCTTGTCAACCAAAGGTTTGGAAAATCGGGTCGTGAGGTCATAACGAGATGAAAGTGACGTCATAACAGATTGAACGTAACATTTAGTTTACTACATGTTATACATTATGGTTTTATAAACGCGAAAATTGTAATTTTGGGTCTAATTTGCATGTTATAACATTGCTTTAAGGAAAAAGGGTAATTAAACATGCAAAATCTATATCCACCTATCTTTACTTTAAATTTAAATGTTGCAAGCCGAGTTTTTTTAACGTAGATTTACTGCAAAAATAAACCCAGTTAACTTAATGACTTTATGTAGAAAATATTTAAAATATTCAGTAATATTTCTAAAATAGATTTAACACTTGTCACCTTTAAGGACTTGTTTTAAATTTCGGTTTTAAAACGAGGTTTCTAACCCGATTTATTTTAGTGGACCACTTTGTAATCACGTGCTAAAAATGACGCGATTCTGACAGCACTCTTGCGCGCTGGGTATAATTAATAAAAACTAGTGCGTTGGTTTCAAAATTTGTACTTGATTTATGCATTTGAATTTAAAATCTAAAAAGATTGATTTTTAATTGCAGATAATGTAAATTGGCGCATAATCTAACTACGTTGTATAAACGCAAATGTTGGTAATCTAACAAAATGTGAATATTAGTAAGTCTAAAATGCATTTAAAATTAATTAATGTTTTGAAAACATGATTTATTTTGTGGGTTTACCTACGTTACGTTTTCTTTCGTATATATTCTGCTAATATAGATTTTATCCTATTTTTTACTATGGGTTTTACTGAATTTTTTATGTTTTATTAATATGCGTCGGATCGTCAAAATGCACATTTATATATCGCAAATAATAATAAACAATGACTGTTATTAAAAATAAACAAAAAATACGAAAATATTTAAGCACGCGTAGTGGAAGAAAGGTACCAAATAAAATTTCGACAAAAAAGTGCAAAAATTCGAATAAATTTCGTTTTCACAACATCCAAGATAAATGACGCAAGTGCATGACATGACGTCATATAATAAATAGTGACGTCATCAGACTTTTACACCACGTAAATATTGAACGCACAGACAAATAGGAACTACGTTCTGAACTTTAAATTAATGACATGTGTTATAATTATAAACATGATTTGTAAAAGTTTTATGATTTTCTGATAAACAAAAATGGCGGATAATGTATCACTCCGCCTCGCTGTATTTTGCGCTAGGTTGGCGCCGTGGAATTGGCGGAGGAATATCGTTATCGTTGTTGTTAATTACGAACAGCGTTGGGTCGGGTACGTAGCGTAAAGAAGGGTCAAAGGTCATTGGTTGCATTCCTCTAGGGGGTAAGCTGGGGGGGTCACGTGGTGGGACAGGTGGTGGCGCCCCAGTGGAGTTAAATGGAAGGTTAGACTGTGGGTACAAGGGGGTAAATGGAGTGAAGGGGGTAAACGGGGGCTGCTGGATATTATTGGGGGGAGGTTCAAAATTTAACTGTTGTTCCTCATTGAAAGGAAAAGCTGAGGGATGAAATGGAAAAATTTCCTCATTTCCAAAGCGTTCTGGTTCCACTTGTTGTGAAAACATGGGTTGGGGTTTAAATATTGGGTCCCTGGGTGGAATGGGGGGTGGAAGAAACTCAGAAGCACCCCGCTGTAGCGGTGGGGGCTCAAACCTGTTGTCAAAATTAAAGATATTTCTGTTATCCTGCATCATTATCGGCGGGGCTGATACCAGGGGATTTCCCATTGGGTTTAGCATTGGATTAGTCGGTTGCCGTGGTGGTCGGGGCGGAGGTTTTGGCTCGACTTCTGTCTGGGTTTTAGGGGGCTCTGGTGTTTTTTCGGGGGGCTTTAGAGGTTCCTCATCAGCCGCTGAGTTCTGCCTCTCTCCAAACAAAGACATCCTGGACTCCTCCCGATGTAGAGCTTTCTGGTTCTTCTTACTCGGAAGAATTCCAGGTGATTTGATCTCTTTGTCAGTTAATAATCTTGGCTGTAATAAAAGAATTAAAACTTTATGAAGGCACAAATTTATAAGCAGCAAAACTTCAAATATTTAAGTAACTTTTGTCTTTTTTTTAAAGTTTATAATTTTGGTAATAAACCAACATCTGTTACAGTGGCATTTCTATATAGTTACACTTACAATGGATAATGTGATATAATTTATTATTACTAATTTTTTTCGTAAATTTTAGACTAAATTTAATTCAACTCACAAATCTTGCAGCTCTCTCTGCACCTCTTGGTTCAATTTCTTGCGACAATGCAAATAAATGATCGTTGAACTGCTTCTCTGTACTGTCACCAAGTGGATTTAAATTGGTAAGATATTCTTGGATTTCTTGCACCGGGATCAAGTTGTAAGGTTGGTTTTGATATTGCTGGATGTCGAATAAAATCGAAGCCACCATTCGTCTATTTAGAAAAATGATTTTAAATTTAAATCAAGTACTTGAAATCAAATACAAAAATCTTTTTAAGGCAACTACTACAAAGGCAGGGTGGTAAGAACCTTTGGCCTCTTGCATGAGATCCAAAGCCAACTGGGTTACCCTATTTTTAAGCCTTGGCCTTTCTACATCAATGACAGAGATATATAAACAAAATTGTGTATTGTGATTAGAAAATATTTTAATCTGACCTTTTAGCAAAGTTGATCAGTTCTAAATGTTGTGGAAAGTTGGGAAGAAGATGTGGATTCCCTTCCTCAGTTTTGAGAATATTCGTCAAGAAGGTTCCTAACATTTAATTGCAGAAGATTTAAATTTAGTTTTAAATGTTACTTAAAGTTTCTAATATTTTTTAAATATAGAAATGCAAAAACAATATAGGGTAATTAGATTCAAAATGCAATTAATAACTTTATTTTTATATTTATTTCTTTCAGAAAATTTTTTTTTTACTCAATGTCAAAAAAATTTAAAAACTTACCCACAAATGGAACGCAAGGGGGGTCACATGACCTTAACAACTCGAGACATTTCTTTTGACGAGGATCGCACATATCCATACACTCTGTTCTTACTTTAATCAGTCTATCGTTTAAGTGCTGAGGAAAAACAAGCCATTGTAAGTTTAAGTATAGTTGTTTGATATAGGTTGCCCAGCTTTAAAAATTATGCTTTGTTGTCTCTTCTACAGCTTTGAAATGATGGGAATCCAACCAATCCTTATATAGACTTTTTTCTAACATTTTAACCACAGCACTGTACCTTCTCTACAACAATTTATTTAAATTTTAATACCTGTATAGTGTGATTTAATCTGTAGATTGGAGAGGAATTAAAAGCAGCCACAAATTCCAGGATTCCATTAAAGTTGTTGAGTTGTTTCAACACTTGCATGATTTCAACTGCTCGGCTCATTACAGCTGATCTTTCCTCAAAGTTCTTCGTCTTATTAAAAATGATTTAAAGATAAAAATTGTAAGTTTTTTACCTAAATCATATTCCCAAATATATTTATAAGAATTAAATGTAAGGAAAAAAAATCAGTTGGTATTTGGGTTTACTTTTTGTTGCATTAGAAGTTTGTTACCAGTATTATCGGGCTATCAAGTCTTTTTTGTACTGATTCACTTGCAAATATGTTTTAAATTTACCTCCACAATTGCCTTTGAAATCCACCTCGATATTTTAGTGGAACAGTGAATCATGTTTAACAGATTTGGGGAACTTGTTTCCTTGTCAGCTTTTGTCCAAACAGTGCCGACTAGCTCAGAAGGTTGAACTTTCCTAGAAAAATAAACAATAATTTATATAAGACAAAAATTTATAACTAAAAATTCCTTAATTTTGTGAAAAAAAGTTTTTCTTTCATTAAAATGAATATGTTATATTAAAAAGAGTTTTTACAGAAATTTTTACACTTTTCACACAACTTTTCATTAAAACAATAACAATATAAAAAAAATGAATCCTGTCTTAGGTTGACTTACTTGTACAGATCAAACTCTAATAAGGTAAGTTGTCTTGCAATCTCAATTGGATGTAGAGTCATGATGTTGTACTTCTCCTTTTCATGAGTAGAATGCCACTCTACTGGAGGAGCATCTTTAGCAAAGGAGCGTTGAATAGGGAAGTCTTCCTCACAGGCCTCCTTCTTCATGATGATCTTTGACATAGTGCGCGTCCACTTCTGCATGTCCTTCCCTCTCACGGATGCAACAAACTTCTTAACTTGCTCGAGGAGAGAAGAATCGGATTCAAAGTCATACCAATGGTGTTCAAGCCATTGACGAAGAACGTTCATCACCCTAAGACAAAATTTAAAGTCATTTTATAACAGAAAAGGGGATAAATTTTTCCTAACCATTCAGAGTAGTTTTTTATTGATTTTGGATTAGGCTTGGGAATTAATTTTCCCTACTTCTTTTAAATGCTTATTTAATTGGTTTAAAATTTTCTTTTTAAAGTAATTAAAATCTCTTAAGCTTTTATTAAATCGAACACGAACGAACCTTAATTGAATTGGTTTTAAATATTCTTTTCTGAAACGTTTTAGATCTTCTCTGGTAACAATTTCTCCTCGGTCGATAGCTTCTTGTTGTTCTGGCAGAGGGGGAGGTTCTGGGATGTTAAACCTGAAACAGTTGTTTACAGTTTTATGACAGAATACTTAAAAATCTATGCCATTGTTATAGAAGATTACACTAATTACTTTTAACTTATTGTCATACTTATTTTGGTGAACTATTTAAAAATCCAACATCAATATATTAACAGTAAATAAGAAGTTTAACCAATGGCCTTAAGGGGTAGTATGTCTGCTTAAATGAACAATTTTTGGGCAAATTACCTTTCCATTAAAAGGTCCAATAAACGCTGGGGTTTACAAAAAGACCGAAAAGTTGTCAAAAACGTTTTCGTAAAACCTGAATCTGAAAGTAAAATATTTATCCCGATTAAGAAGCTAATTACAACTCTGTGACACTAACAACTTGGTCATTTTCAACCTAATGATGGATAATTAAGGAACAATTCTCACAAATTATCAATAATAATTACCATAATAAAGATGAAATGTTAATCTTTCTACAAGTTTTAACACCGTCCCTCCTTTTATGGTTGGTGGTTGAGTTGTTTTGTCTTCAACTAAGTTTATTCCCGGCAAATCAGGTTCAGAAAAACGATATCTAAGAACAATTAAATATTGAGGGTAAGAATCAAGAAATGAATTCTGATAAATGTTTTTATTTTTCTTTTTGAACCTAACCAATACAAATCAAATTTCTACAAATTTATTCCTTTTTTTTCATAAAAATTATATATTTTCAACACTGTACTAACATTTCCTTATCAGGTATCCTTAGAGGCTGCTGTGAGGCTTCTTCACGCATGAGTTGATTTAGCATCCGATCATAAGTGGATCGGTATTGGAGTCGCACCAAGTGTGACATCCAGAGATCCTTCTCCGTGCTCGTGTTGGTCATGAAGAGGTGTTTGGTCTCGTCCTCAATCACTGTGAACTGGAGGGGGTTCCCCTCATCATCTTCCACCGTGGTCTGTCAATCAAAAAAATGGGCGGGGTTTAGTTTAAAAAAACCTGAAGCCTTGTGTTTTACAATTTAACATTATTAGTTCCAAATCAAGCACAAGTGGGTGCTTTTCCACCATTTTACTAACCTTTCTTAACAGGATCCTTTCTTTTAACCTGTACTCATGAGCAGTTACGGTTGGCATTGGTCTTCTTAGTTGGTTTGACTTACAACAAACCAATAAATTATCAAACAAAAATACTTTTCTTTCAGAGGATTTTTTGCCCGTTATCCTTGTCATATAACCCTGTAATAAAAGGACCAAGATTAAACACAAGTAATAAATGTACAAAAATCTACATAACATTTGGGCTATAAAAGCTAATTTATTTATACAGCAAAGAAAACAATGCATTTAAAGATTAATATTACTGTTAACTAATGCTTTAGCAGTTACCTCGTGGATAAATTGTCTACATGTTTGTGTAATCGTTTTTCCAACCCAACCTTCAATACTTTCTTCAATTTCTTTCATTTTTTCGGCCTGATTTCCACCATCATAAGACTTTCTCAAACTTGACTCGCTAAAATTTATAATCAACAGTGTTTTATATTTATTTAGATTGTTCTTATGGTAAATTACTATTGTAAAACATGTCTTAAAATTACTGTTTTCAATTATTTAAATACTTTATTATAATTTGACTTAAGATTTAGTTTATTGGCGTTTTTTTACTAAATCAAATTACATACAACATTGTTAATATAAAAATAAGACATTTGAAAGCTTTGGTTTAGTGACGGAATAAACTAACCTAGGTCTTTGTTTAGGAAGATTTCCCGCCTTTTCCTCTACCACTCTTTTCACAGGAGAGATTAAACTTATTGCTTGACTGAAGCATTCCCGATCTTCTTCATCAGCAGTGGCTCTTTCCATTGCCTTAAATATTAAAAGTTTAATTTAATATAAGCACAACTACTAAATACATTAACACAAAAGTACTAAACTTTTACCTGTATGTGTTCGAAGTAGTAGAAGCAGTGATAAATAGGTATAAGCAATAAGTGTGGTAAGACATATGTGACAACATCTCTGAATCCTTCATATTTAGCCTGTGACAACAACAACCAGATATTTAACAAATGTTTTCTGGTTTATTTAAGTACTTTGTTTTATGTTTAATTTACTTTTAGGGCAGAGTTGATGCTTGCTTGTTGAAGGATACCAACATACTTTTCCTTCCATTTTTGATCGGTCATATTCCGTACATAATCAGAATACAACTCAAAACTACATTCCTACAACAAAACAAAAACAATATTATACCTTTAAAATGATGTTTCATAAAAGGTATACCCAATCTCTCATATTAACACACAGTATACTAATACCCATAAGAAAGTATTAAAAGTTGTATTAAATAGGTTATACAAAATTTTATAATAATTTATTTTTAACCTCAGCTAATTCTTCGAAGCAGTTTCCAATTAAAGGAATGGGGTTTAACTCGTCTGTCATTTCAGAGGCTTCTTCCAACATCACAATTAACTTCGTGGATAACTCTGCTATGTCTTCAATGTTACCAAATATTAAATAAATATCCTAAAAAAAGGTTAAATGTCATTCAATTGATATTTTATTAAAATGTTCGAATTATGTTTAGCTTAAACAATTTAGGAATGACTCACATTTTCAGTGAATAGTTTAGGAAGATCTGTAAAAGCTTTTTTTATTAACTTAATAATAAGTTGAAGGTCTCGCAAATATCGTTGCTCTTCAGAAATTAAATTACGAAGTAAAGTTGAATACGATGCATCTTCTAAATATATTTAATAAATATTTAAAGGTGGATTTTAAGTTATTAAAATAGGAAGTTCTTTGTACAATGTTTTTGCTGAAAAAGTATTTAATATATAGAGCTTGAACATTTATAAATGGGAACAAATGTAGTTTTTTACCGGTGTCATCCACAGTTGTGTTTTCAGGTAAAATTGGAGCATCTTCATCTTCTCCTTCATGGAAAATATTTACTAAAACCTGTGGGGAATAAAAAAAAGATTGTCATTTAAATTCAATGCAACCTAAAAAGTGGTTTTTAAAACATCAAGCAGAATATTAATTCAGTTTTAATTTTCAAAACAACGTAGTGCAACTGCCTTTACCTTGTCTGCAAATATTGCTATTTTGACATCTTGTTCTTTAATTTCTTTTCTTGAATTAGAAATATTTTCCACATAATTCCCAGTTAAATTTAAAATATCTGAGAGCATATATTCAAGTACAGAAGCGAGAAAAACTGAAACCTGTTTGTCTGCACTTCCCGTGGAGTCCTACATATAATATAAATAGGTTTGTCAAAAAAAAACCTACATAACTGTTTAATGGCAATGTGATGTAGTGGTTAGAATACTTGGCTTTACTACATAAGATCTTGGGTTTGATCCCCACTGTTTTTATTCTTTGGCATTCTTGGGTAGGGCAATAAGTCAAAAACCATTTAATAGTGTAATTGTCAGGTTATTAATTTGGCTTAGGGCAGAGTAGGGGTACCTTAAAAATATGATGGACTTTATCAGACATATAAACTTTCTTTTTTCCCTTTTTGTTTGATTCCTCAAGAACCCAACTTGAGAGTGGCTCTGGGAACTTTCTTCCAATTTGATCTTGGGCATCCTGAATATAAAATAATTTTATAAGCTATTCGCATTTAAAAGAATTGTTACAATGGTCAACATATAGAAAATATAATGTGCCAATTAAATCCAAAATTTTTTAAATTAATTTAAGTATTTGTTACAATGTTTTCTACTTGTGGTCTACCTGTAGATTTTTGGGAATGGGATTAACCAAAGTAGACAAAAGTCTTAACAAAAGTTTGTTTAGATAAACTAATGCATCTGGTGATAATGTTAACAAAACTCTACGTGCTTGCTGAATCTAAATGTAAAAAAAATTCATTTTAAATATTGAAATATATTGTGATTTAAAATATTTCTTTAAACAAGTGTAAAAAATCTAATTTTTACCTTAGTTATTGCGGGAGATAATACGTTTTGCCATTTTTCTTTTAGATGTAAATTTTCCATTCAAATCGAATTGCCACGCCTATACTTACAGACGTTATTCAATAAATCCAAACTTAATGATATTCGTTCTGGTTGTTTCTTAAAGTCTTTGTTTACGTTACGTTTAACAACCAAAACAAGGAATGTTTACAACGAATTGAATTCAAAACATAGCATTTTGCACAACGTATTAGAAGTAACCTACCCTATTATTAGTGTTTCCAATTGCTAGAATAACAAATGTTTTTAGAAAATCAGGCGACATTTTAATAAATTTAAATACATTCACACGTAAATAAATGGTTAGAAACCGTATTATTTATTTAAATTGTTTGCTAATTATACTTTAAAATATAGTAAATTAAACATGTTGTTTTGGAAATTGGCAACAGCAATTTTTTTTATTAAATGGAAACACTTGAACCGGTGAAAATTTGGCAACACTGAGGTATATTGTTTATCCTCAAAATAATTTACAAATTTATTTTTAGATCATTATTTAACTTTATATAACAATCACATTCAAATATAAACTCGTAGAAATATATTTTTAAAACTACGTAAAGTTTGTTTAAAAATGCATTTAAAACTTTTTTAAGTATTTTCTTCTTCTACATAATTTACGTAGTTTTACTAAAAAGAATATTATTTTTAAACTGTTTTAAACAACATTATACAAAATCTCATTCGTAATAGAATAATTACTAAAGTTTAAAATTCTTCTATTTAAAGAAATTCGGTTTACGTGGTATATATGTTAAAGAACATAGATGGATATAGATTTATAGGGTAAGGGGATAAGTCCACGTTTAAAGGTTGATTAGTAACCATGACAAGCGTCATGGCCCTAAATTAATTGGACAGACTAATGTTGTTGTTTTTGTATATCCGCCACTTGGGAATTTAAAGTCTAGCGTTGTATTCAACTACCCAACTTAAAGAATGACAACACAACCCTTTAGCTACAACTTTAAAAAAAATTAGCTACGTTTGACTTATAAATTTGTTTGCTTCGCTGGTAATGGGTTAATGTCAGAGTTATATTAAGACGGTTAGAGACGCATGCTTAGTGTCAGTAGGCCACGTGACTGATAATTCCGTCTGCGTCATTTGAAAACAAGAACAACTGCGATTGGAAGAGGTGGCGATGACGTCACAAAAGCTGCATTTTTTCATTGAGGTCACAATTAACCTTGTTAATGTAAAAGTCGCAGTTATCTTCGAATGACTATAGCTAAGATTTATTTGTACAAACTATTTGCTTAAGTTTTATTAAACTGAAGAGCGCCAGTTCAAATATTAAGGAAATAAAAAGTTAGCGCGTAAATGTATATTATTGTGTACTAAAGATAAAGTTACTGTATTCCACTAAAACGTTATAAAAGTTGTTCAATTTGTTGTTCAAAAGTTAAAAGAAAACAGCATGGACGCATTACGACTTATGAGTAGTGGTGGACGAAGTGACGAAGAAATTGAAAGACTTCTTTCTTGCCCAATCTGTTTAGAAGTTTACTCTAAACCTGTAGTTATATTGCCATGCCAACATAACTTGTGCCGAAAATGTGCGAACGACGTTTTTCAAAATCGGGGAACGCCGATGGGTTCCGGTGGTAGATTTAGGTTTGTAACAGTTTTTAACAGTGTTAAGTATAAGTGGTACATTAACTAGAGAGATATACTTTATAATTGTTTTAAAATTGCTGTTTTTGTTTGGGGATAAATATTAAATAATTAAATACATTTTTTTATATTATTTTTGGCTACACCCTCATTTAACACGTGGTATTTTTCAAAAAAATTGCACTGACAGGCTAATTATAAACTGATTTGCTTGAAAAGCCAAAAAATTACGGTAAATTTTGTCCAAGTAGAGTTTTAAAAAACAGGAAAATTTCGATTTTAGGTGCCCAACTTGCCGATATGAAGTGGTTTTGGACAGACATGGTGTATACGGATTACAGCGTAATTTATTGGTGGAAAATATTATCGATATGTATCAAACCGAGAGCAGAAAACCCAACTTTAAAAAACCTGATGTAAGTATTTGTTTGTGTTTTATCTCCAATATTTAACAAATGATATAATTGTTTGTTTTTTATTGACAATTAAAATAAAAAACGGATTGAATGAAGTACTATAAAATTTAGTTATTGTATTTTTAGTACTTGGGTTTGTAGACTACGTTTTTAAAATCACTTTTTTATGTGTTTTTTATTTTAGACAGTTATGTGTGAAGAACATGAAGAGGAAAAGGTGAATATATATTGCATGACTTGCCAGAAACCCACTTGCTCGCTTTGCAAAGTTTTTGGGCAACATCAAACCTGCCAGGTTTCACCCATGGAAAAGGTCTATAAAGACCATAAGGTAACTTTAATAACGTTTTTAAATTACTTACATACAAAGGGAGTTTGCACATACAAAAGGTATTTAGTACTACAAAATTCATAAAATTTACATAGTATGGTATGTAGAATCTTAATCTTTTATAATTAAGTTGAGTTTGAGTAAATTTGTTCTTTTTCAGGAAGAAATATCTACTTCTATAGCAATGCTTGTGGGTGGTAATGACAGACTTCAAGCAATTATCAACCAAACTGAGGAACTTGGCAAGTTAACAGAGGTATTACACATATAAATACATAACCTTATTGCAAACTCTCTACTGGCATTACAAAGAATATATATATAGATAAGGAATTTACATATTTTTTATTGATCTCAAGGCAAATGGAAGGCAAGTTAAGTCGGACTTGTGTTCTTCATTTGATCGCTTGTATGCCTTGTTGGAGGACAGAAAGAATACAATGATGGGAAAAATCACTTCAGATATGGAAGAAAGAAATGAAGTATGATTTGATGCTTTTTAATTAACCTTTTGAACTTTTTATCATACTCTTAGCTTATTTAAAATCATATGTTATCAGGTTATCAAAGACATGTTGAAAGCTTATGGAAAACAGTTGGAAGGGGCAAGCAAATTAATGGAGGGAGCTTTAGGATTGATGGAAGAAAGAAGTATTCCCCAATTCCTAACTCTGTCAAGGGAAATTATCACAAAGTAAAATATTTTTAATAAATTACATTCAACATATTTAGTGTCGTATTAGTATTGGTTAAATGTTATATCTGGAACTTAATTTGTTGGTTATTATTTTTAACAGGGTAACTGATGCATCACGGGAGTCTGAAGTTCGTAAACCTCCATTTAACATTCAGAATTTGGATGAATTTAATGTAGATTTCAGTAACCAAGAGACAAACTTGTCTCAACTTGATTTTTGTGGGTCAACTGAAGGTAAAAGAGGCTTTAATTTTTTTTAAATAAATTAATCTAATTTTATTGTTTAAAGATATTAGTACATGTTAATGAAAATGTAAGTTTATTAGATTTTGTAGAAACAACCTTATCCGTTTTTATTATAGATGATCAAAGTGAAAATGAACCAACCACCAGTCAATCCAACAATGAAGCTCACCTTTCTTCAAACGAAGATGAAACCGATTCATCTGACGACGATGAGGACAATGATGACGTCACACTTGCGTCTACGTCGGCCGTGACGTCACAGATTGACGCACTCAACGTAACGACTTCAAACGGTAGGTTTATACACCAGGGATTGGTTTAATTGTTTGAAGTTTTTAAAAAGGTCAATTTTATTTATTTTAAAATTACTTGTTGTGTTTTTGCATTGCAAGGCATAATTGGTTGCATTATTATTGATAGCTAGATAATAAAATGCTATTCTATAGGTTTTGGATTAAACGCCGTGTCCTTTAAACTTTTCTATCATTCACATGCTTTTTTATTTTTCTTGTCTTAACTTTTTCTTATTTCTTAATTTCCTATTCTTTTTTAACTTTTAACTAGAAGAATTGCTTGATGATCAGACATCTACCCCTGAAGAAAATGTATCAGAAGATAGCCACAGTTTCAGAAACGAGGTAAAAATTTTATCTAAATTCGAATACTAATTCAAAGTAATTTCATTTTTCTAATGTTTTATTTATTTTTAGTTTGCATAATCGTTTAATGTGCCTTGATTCATGCGAGAGCTTAATACTTCATCATGAATTCATTCAGTTGCTTTATACACTATCAATTGACATTTAATCATGATTTCAACTCAGATGACATTTAATCATGATTTTAACTCCGACCTTGTCGTTCCATATCTTCATCAAGAATCAAATCATTATAGCTTTTAACTTCTATATCTGTTTTCTTTTTGACTAAACTCAGCATCTGCTTGTTATAACTTTTAATGCATTTATATTCTTTGTAAATATATTATAGTCTGACATTAAAAAATTTACGCTTATCATTTTGTCGTGGCTTTTTATTCATCACTTGCTCTAACCTAATCTTTAACTTGGTTTCAAAGTTAAATGGTACTGCACAGAATGGTTGAACGTAGTCTAACCTGGGTTATTTTTAAGCATTTGTCTTATGGTTTTTAACAACACAGGGTATAAAGAAAAGTCGTTGGTATGATATGTATGTCCGTGAACTTCCTAAAACCTTTCTAAATGACAATGACAGTGAACAGATGAACAACTTGCTTAAAAACACGCCTCGTCGTCGGTATAAGGTTCCCATACCAGATTCGGATAGCGAAGAAGAACTCGATAATATCATGACGTCATCTTCAAGTGAGTGTGACGTCATTGAAATGCCGAAGACGCGACGTCATCGATCATTCGCGTCGCTTTCGATGGGAAAACCAAATTCATTCGACGGGGAGTCTCCGTCACCATCTGTTACGTCACAGTCGCCTACGCCATCAAGGCGTGACTCAGTGACGTCACTTTCACGGAGTGGTCTTCCTGACCAATTGGAATCTGACGTCACGCGACGTAGGCCACGTTTATACTGTACACACCGACGTAGAACCTGGTCGCATTTGCTCGATAAAAAGAAATGAGAATTTGTTGAACATTTTATGTATGAGGACGATTGTCATGTTTAGTTTATGATAGAATGTTTTAGAGAGTTTTTTAAAAGATTTAGACTGATTTTTATTTTTTTAAAACTTATTATTGTTTATAAATCTTTCTTTATAAAGGCATCGTAAAAATTTATATTATTCGCATTATTAACGGCTACTTATGTTTTTATTTAAACAAAAATTTTAATTTAACTACAATTTTTTTAATAAAATAAGTTTTATGTTAAAGTTCAATAACTATTTTATTGTTTGCGTTAACTTCAATTTTGTCCAATGAAAGCTTGTTTAAAGCAACTCTGTCATTTCCTTTAATTGTGCTAAGCTTTTCAGCCATGTCTTTTTGTTGGTTGTAATCCACACCACACCAAAGGAAATGTCGAACTTTTTTTGGTAACCAACAAAATATTGGATGATCAAATAGCGCAAGGGTGACACCTGGCGGAAGCTCGCTAGCCTTCTGAATACCTGGAAATGTTTTGTTATATTATATCACGATACCTGAAATCTTACGCAGAAACTTGTAAGCAATCAAACATTATAAATCTACATACCAGTAATGCATGTCACAATATTGCCAACTAATATTGCTACAACAAAGCCAAAAACGCCCCAATAAAAATATGACATGGAATACATTTCAGCTATTGAAGGGCGCTCAACAAATGAGGTTGTGGTAGTCTCTGTGTAATATTACTCAATAAAACAAAGAAAATATTAAAAATATGTAAGGACTTAGTTAATATTAAAATTTACCTGCTAGCGTGGTTGCAAATACCGAATTATTCTGTTGTGGAAAAACACAATCTTCAGTGCTTAAAGGAAGTTTCCTTAAGTATTCATTAGGGGCACGATACACTGTGCTACCTACATAACACCAAACTGCTACCCCCAATCCACTAACAACACCACATACCGCCCCCTGAAAGAGTTTAAAAAGCATCAGTTTAAGCACGTGTTAGCTCTGTAAATGTACTTGTACCAATTTTAGGTGTTTATATTAAACTGTATTGGACTATCTTTCTGTATTCCTTTTGTACTGGTAATGAAAAATGAACTTACCCATGAATTTATCCAGGGCATTCCGAACCCCATTGTAAACAAAGCAATCATGGGTCCAGCAACAATGCCGTTGATGCTTGAAGATGCTTCTAATATACCGCCCAAGTTTGATGCAACTATTGACATTCCCAAACAAATAACTCCAAAAAGAACAACAAGAATCTGTTATACAAATTTAAGTATTTAATTTGTGAATATTGATATATGGGAGTTATCTAAGGATTGGTCAACTTGGAAAAATTTTACTATATGTTGATGTACCTTGGAGACCCAAAGTTCGGCTCTTGGTGATAATTTCTTCACTGGTTTAATGTAATCTTCCAAAGTTACGGCAGCCATTGCGTTAATACCAGAAGAAACTGTGCTATTTAGATAAGGTGGAAAATCAACAAAATAACCATAAAGTTACTGTTTTTGGGTAAATCAAATTTACAAGACTTGTAATTGTAAAAATTAGTTTTTAAAAATCTGAGAATTTTAACAAAATAACATTTAATTTATTGTTTGTTTTTAGTATTTGTATGATGGTATCATTTTCAAGTACGTTGGTAACACAGAAACAACTATAATACAACTTCCTCTTTGAAAGAGTAAACATTCACCTCAAAGTTCCACTAAACGCACTACAAACATATACACCAGGTAGACCTGGGGTTTGATACAATAATTCCATCACAAAATATGGTGCAAGTTGGTCAGTTGCTGATACCCAACCAGCTGTATATGGATCACAATTGGCGTAATATGCAAACATTGTTAGACCTGCTATTTCAGCCAACATTGCGATAATTGTAACACCAACTGCATTAAGATATACAGACCTGAAGTAAAAAAATTTAAAGTTAATTTTGTTTAAATTTGCATTTTCAGCCTTACAAAGTAAAATGGAATCGTGGAATGACAGATTCTATTTTATTAAAATAAATTAACTTTACAGTTCTTATATGTTTAAATGATTTGACATTTTCTTATATTTTATGAATTCATATTTAATTTTTTTGGTATTACTTACACTCTTGCGTGATTAAGTGATTTGCAGCAAAGATATCTCTGAACTACAGTCTGTGTAGTGCAATAAATTCCACTCCACATGAAAGTGCCACCAATAAGAAGAGACCAAAACGAATGTCGTATTCTTGGGTCACTCTCAAAACTTTGAAGCAGTTAACAAAAGTTAAGTTATTTTTATTGTAAGAACGTAAACATTTAACGGAAATTTGCATGCACAATCCAATTACATTAATTTTATAACAAAAGGTCCTAGATTCGATCATCACTGTTTGTTATGCGTTACATAATATGCTAAAAGCGTGGACTAATTAAAACATCACTAATCAGACATTATTGCTGATTATAACTTAAACAAGAAAATCTTTAAGTGACTTGAGCTGTTACACTTACTGTACGAAGTCTATTCTCCCCCTTGTTTCAGCGATCTCCCATATGTTCTTAAATCCTCCCATTATAATCGAACCTTGTATGATAATAGCAAGAAACCCGATGGTCATAACACAACACTGAAACACATCGGTCCATATAACAGCTTTTAGGCCACCGAGGGCGGTGTAAAATGTGCAAACTACCCCAGTGACAATGATTGATATCCAGATGTTGAGACCCGTAACTATTAAATGAAATTTATGCTATATGTGTAATTTTAAAAGCCAAATTTTATTATATTTTAAAGATTGAGCCTTTTTACCTTTGTTTAGTGCAATAGCTGGGGCGTAAATTACAAGCCCAATGTACATAACTTGATTTAAAATATAAACAGTCGATGCAGTATATCGTGCAACGCGATTGAATCGAAGCTCCAAGTACTAAAAAAATACAACGTTATTTAATTAAAGATGAACTAAAATTATGTTAATAGTTATTTTTACCTCATAAGTGCTGGTTATGTTAAGTTTGTAAAACAGGGGGATATAGATTTCAGAGGCAATAATTGCAACCAGAAAATGTGGGATAATGAGGTAGGTAAACATTGTTCCGTAAACGTAATATTCGGATGGGCTTCCAATTACTGCAAAACATTTTAAATGAGCTTAAGCTGTAAGCTAAAACGCTTTTGAATAAGACTTAGTAGCATTAAGGGCTAGTACAAAGTTTGAATAACAGTCTAAAATTTTTATTTTTGTACTTGTTACATAAAGAGCTTTTAAAATGACTATTATTAACGTTAGCCTTAAGCTTACTTGTTATAGCCGACAAAAACCCTGAAGTTAAAGAGAAAGCAACTGGAATTGCATTCATCTGCCTTCCACCCATTAAATAATCATCCGTTGTTGCTTTGCTCATCTCTGCTTTTACGGCGAAGAAGACTCCGATAAGAGCAGATATAAGAAACAAGCACGAAAATACAACATAATCCCATACTCCAAACGTTCTCTTTACTTCCTCTATAGGCATGGTTAGGACTTTGCAAATTCCTTTTTAAGGGGCCTTTTAACTTTTAGCTTTAATAAGATTTGTCTATTGCAAATTAAACATTGAAGAAGTTGGGTAAACGAATTTTACTAAATTCATTAACTTTGCAATACAAATAGTTATGGTAATTGAATTAATTGCAATCACAGTTATGTTAATATATAGGGATAGTAATGTACAACTGTTTCCGACGTTGATAAATTTGGTTGATTTATTGGTAAATTTGCAAAATAAATTCTTCTCTTAATGTTTAGACAGTAATAAAAATGTTTTGCGTAGTTTTACCAAAAAAAAATATTATTACGCCAAAAGCGCATATTCATATAAAACTATAAAAACTTGTAGTTTGTTTCTGTTTATTTCAAGCAGGGTCACTAAACCAGGGGTTCTAAGGATTTTAAACCTTTATTAAACATTCAAAAAAATGTAAATAAATTTTGATGTAGATTTCAGTAACCAGGAAACCAACTTACCTTAATTTTGTGGTCCAACTTAAGGTTAAAGGCCTAAACATATCTTAAATAAAGCAAACTAGTTTTAATATTCTTTGATAAATTATAGACCCATGTTAAAGAGGATTTAGAATTGATATTTATTGTACGTTTTTATTTAAACATAATTATTTATTATACTAGATATTTTACAGGCTTGTATTATTTACAATAAAATAATTTTTATGTTAAAGTTGTGTATTCATTTCTTTGTTCTCATTCGGGTTAACTTTTACTTCATCTTCTGAAAACTTAAAAGAAGCATTTTCAACCCCGCCCTTTTTTTTAAATGTGTCAAACTTTTCAACTATGTCTTCCTGTTTGTCGTAATCCACACCACACCAAAGAACATGTCGAACTTTTTTAGGTAACCAACAGAATATTGGATGATCAAATAGCGCAAGAGTGACACCTGGCGGAAGTTCGCTAGCCTTCTGAATACCTAAAAACGCCATCATTATTTTTTTTTGTATATATATCTTTATCTTCGATGTGGGAAAGTCAAATGCGCGACTTAAACATAGAGTAACATCAGTTACTCCGACCCAGTCTCGAGTTGCCTGTGGCAGTTTGGGATATTATATAGATTATAGTTGCCCGGTAATTATTTCGCTGATTAAGTGCTGACTCAGTAGGAGTTCATACCGTTTATAGCGCCTTACTCAAGGGCGCTACAGCATGAGAGCAGTGGGGATTAAACCCACGACTTCATGTGTGGTGTAGCAAGTGTTCTTACCATTACACCATGCTGCCGGTAAACTATTATACAACGTCGTAAAGCATCACACAGCACAATGTAAGCAGTCAATTGTATTCAAAATCTACATACCAGTAATAAATGTAACGATATTGCCGATAACAAGGGCCACAATGAAACCGAAAACTCCATAATAAAGATAAGACATCGAATACATTTCAGCTATTGGTGGGCGCTCTACAAATGGGGTTGTAGTGGTCCCTGCTAAAATAAACGATATATCAAAGTAACAATTGGGCTAACGTAGTACATTAAATATTTAAATTTACCTGCTAGTGTTGTTGTGAGAATTGAATTATTTTGTTGTGGAAAAACACAGTCTTCAGTGCTCAAAGGTAGTCTTCTCAAATACTCATTAGGGGGGCGATACACGGTACTACCAACGTAACACCAAACTGCTACCCCCAATCCACTAAGAACACCACTTACTGCTCCCTGAAAGAGTTAAAAGCATCAGTTTAAGCGCGTTATTTTGCCATTAGTTGCAGCACGTTAAAGCTCTGTAAATTTACTTGTACCAAAAAAATGAGCTTACCCATGAATTTATCCAGGGCATTCCGAACCCCATCGTAAACAAGGCAATCATAGGGCCAGATACTATACCGTTAATGCTTAAAGCTGCCTCTAATATACCGCCCAAATTTGAAGCAACTATTGACATACCCAGACAAATGACTCCAAAAACGACAACAAGAATCTGTTATATACAAATTTCAACTGATTAATAAGTGTTTGATATGTAAATATTAAAGCACGTAAATGTTAGTTTTCTAGTGATAATGTCAACTTTGTGGCAGTTTTGGTGTGTTATTGTACCTTGGAGACCCAAAGTTCGGCTCTTGGTGATAATTTCTTTACAGGTTTAATGTAATCTTCCAAAGTTACAGCAGCCATTGCATTAATACCAGAAGAGACTGTGCTATTACGTTAGGAGAAAAAATGGATTATTTATAAAATAACTTTTCGTGATTATGTTAAATTTACAGGACTTGCAAGTGTAAAAAAGTAATTCCTGTGTTAATAAAAATAAGCAATCAAGCACAATATTAAAAAAAAATGTTTTATTTGTTTTTTTAGTTATTGATTGATTTTATCATTTTCAAGGACGTTTTAATAATATAACAACGATTAGTCAACTTCCCCCTAAACCACAAGGTAAATATTCACCTCAAAGTTCCACTGAACGCACTGCAAACATATACACCAGGAAGACCTGGGGTTTGATATAATAATTCCATCACAAAATATGGTGCAAGTTGGTCAGTTGCTGATACCCATCCAGCTGTATATGGATCACAATTGGCGTAATATGCAAACATTGTTAGACCTGCTAGCCCAGCCAACGTACCGATAATTGTAACACCAACTGCATTAAGATATACAGACCTGGGGGAAAAAGATTTCAAGTTTACTTTTTGCATTGTTTGAAGTCGTATTTTTGGATTAATAAAATAATATAAAATCGTGAAATGACTTTACAGTTTCTATTATGTTGAATTGACTTTACGTTTTTTTTTATTTTACTAGGCCTTTCAATTTCTATTATTTTATATGGTTTTACAGTCCCTTTATTTTGTATGGCCTTTAAATTTCTTTGCATGATTTAACAGTTTTCTTTCATTTTTAAATGACTTTACAATTTCTTTGTTTTTACTTACACTCTTGCGTGATTAAGTGATTTGCAGCATAAATATCGTTGAACTACAGTCTGTGTAGTGCAATATATTCCACCCCACAAGAAAGTGCCTCCAATGGTAATAGACCAAAACGTATGTCGTATTCTTGGGTCACTTTCAAAACTAAAAATCAGTTTACATTAAGTTACTTTTGTTATAAAAAACATTAAAATTTAAAAGGGGGTCTTCGCCTGTACTATACAGTTGCATCATTTATCAAGGGCCGTTAGTTTGATTACTACTGTTGGTTTGGCGGTACATGCTTTAAGTGTAAATTAAACAATACGCCTGTAGTCGTTCTTTTTTCCAATATTACTGGAAACAAGAGAGTCTTCAAGTTACTTAAACTAAAAAAACAACTCACTGTACGAAGTCTATTCTCCCCCTTGACTCGGCAATCTCCCATATGTTCTTAAATCCTCCCATTGTAATCGAACCTTGTATGATAATAGCAAGAAACCCGATGGTCATAACACAACACTGAAACACATCGGTCCATATAACAGCTTTGAGGCCACCAAGAGCGGTATAGAATGTGCAAACTACCCCAGTGACAATGATCGATATCCAGATGTTGAGACCCGTAACTATTAAAGTAAAATTGGGCTCCAGGTAAAGTTTAACAGCGTATTGTTAATATATTTTCATTTAAAGCCTTTACCTTCGTTTAGTGCGATAGCCGGGGCATAAATTACGATCCCAATGTACATAACTTGATTTAAAATATAAACAGTCGATGCAGTATACCGAGCAACGCGATTGAATCGAAGCTCCAAGTACTAAAAAAATACAACGTTATTTAATTACAGATACAGTTATTCAAATACAATTTATTTCACCTCGTAAGTGCTGGTTATGTTAAGTTTGTAAAATAGAGGGATGTAGATCTCGGAGGCAACGATTGCAACCACGAAATAAGGAATAATAAAATAGGCAAAC
Organism: Corella eumyota; assembly: GCF_963082875.1. Classification (NCBI taxonomy): domain Eukaryota; kingdom Metazoa; phylum Chordata; class Ascidiacea; order Phlebobranchia; family Corellidae; genus Corella; species Corella eumyota. Next base: position 2,421,452 of record NC_137495.1, on the reverse strand, counting down.
ATTGTTCCGTAAACGTAATATTCAGAAGGTGTCCCCAATACTGCAATCAATGTAAAAAAAATTAAGCTGTTAGTTTTGCAGGCTTATTTTTTGTATTGTAGACTTACTTGTTATTGCTGACAAAAACCCTGAAGTTAAAGAGAAAGCAACTGGAATTGCATGCATTTGCCTTCCACCCATTAAATAATCATCCGTTGTTGCTTTGCTCATCTTTGCTTTAACGGCGAAGAAGACCCCGATAAGAGCAGATATAAGAAACAAGCACGAAAATACGACATAATCCCATGCTCCGAAAGTCCTGTTTACTTCTTCTATAGGCATGTTTGAAACTTCGCAGATTACTTTTTAAAGAGCTTGTAACTTTTAAAACTTCAAATTGTAACTAAAAATATGTTAAGTTAAAATTATATTTAAGATTTGTTCTATTTAGTTTTCTTTTCTTCTGCAAAGAGCTAGTCCTAACTTGTCATTAATAACAATTAGTTAGCACACATAAGAATGTTTAAGTTTCATTATTATAACATATGCCAACGTTGTCTAATACAAATCAAATATGGAAAAAGGTCGTTAAACGAGAATTGCTAATTTTTTCTGATAGTTTGCAAAGCATGCAAAACAAATATTTATTGTAATAGGTTTGTTGCAACCCTAGTTATGTAAACGAAAAGGGGGATAGTAGTGCAAAAACATTTTACGACACTGATAAGTTTACATTATAGATATAACTACCGAATGAGTGAACTTTAATGCCTTCAATAATGTTTGCATTATTTGCATTTCGTTAAATTTTCTAAATTTTTATACTTGTCTTTTTTTTAATTTTTGACGCCAATGCGTTTAGCTTAAAATTATCAACAGTAATTTTAATAAAAAAACAACTAAATAATAATGTTTATTTGCTTAAAACTACATCTTTGATGGAAAAAATATTTATGATATTTATTGTCGATTTATATTAAAAAATAAAATGGAAACACTGCTTGGCGGGAAAATAATCAACAAATGTCGTCCATTAATTAGATCGCAACAACGAAAAAAGCTTAGGAGTATATAAGTTAAATGAAATAAACGGTTACAGTATTACTTGTTAACACGAAATGCCATGTTATTTATATCCATTTTATTTAATTCGCAAGTATTTTGCGATCAAGTTACATTTTACATGCCATAACGCCAAAAGTCACACGTAAATAAAAATTAAAATAAAGTAAAAAATAAAATCGTCATAAAAATTCAAAATCAAGTACACAGACAACAAAATTTTTATTTTTCCCAAATAATTGTTACATTTACACTTTACAATTTGTATTTTAAACTGGTTTCAGATTTTTTTTTATTGAATTATTAATAACTATTATTTATTAAATTTAATTATGAAATTGGATGCAATTGATGATTTACAATTTCTGTCGATTCCACAAGGTTATTTATTTAATTATTTAAATTTATATCTGGGAAAGTCGAATGCGCAATTTAAACATAAAGTAACATCAGTTACCCCGACCCAGTCTCGAATTGCCTGTGGCAGGTTGGGATATTATAGAGACTATAATTGCCCGATAATTATACTGCTGATTAAATGCTGGCTCAGCAGGAGATGTATCGGTTATAGCGCCTTACTCAAGGGCGCTACAGCATAAAATCAGTGGGGATTGAACCCACGACCTCAAGTGTGGTGTAGCAAATGTTCTTACCACTACACCACTCTGCCGTTTTTTTTTATATATTGTATAATTTTGTTAATTATTCTGCTTAAGTCAAGATATTTTAAGGGTTTATTATTTTATTTAAAAAAAAAATTTATTTACTTAGACTTGGTGGAGTCAACTTGTGCGTCTGAATTCACTGAAGATCCAGAATTTTCGATTGACTTTCTGGAGTCGACTAATGCTGCATTGAGTGATGTTATTGATGAAATAAAAAAGTACCGAGAACGAGATTGTGAGCAAGTAAGAATGATTAAATAAATTATAAAAATGGAACAACAAAAAACATTATCTAACCTAAATCTTAAGTTGCTTTATGTTTGGCATTTTTTGTATTTATTTATCCTCTATGTAAGATGGTTTATCCTTAACATAGTGTAACCTATTTGACCCAAAGATGAGTTGACTTTGGCAGTTTAGGATATCATTACTTAAATTGTGTTATTTTTGATTAAATACATAAGTAATCTGTGTATAACTATTTTTTTTTGCTATTTTACTTAGAATTGCTGGGGGATTTTAAGAGAGAAGAAAATAAGTGAAAAAAGAGTTCAAGTTTGGTTGTTTTACATTTTTCTCGAAGGTTCGAAAAGTACTTCAAGTTTTGAACAACAACATCGAGCTCTACTCGCTGCTAGATTTCACTTTATTTTACTCAAAGAGCCAGGTACAATTTGAGTTTATTAAAATAGGTATATTGTGTTATATAACTAAGTTTTGCTATCTTAAGTTGAATAATGATTTTGCAGCTTACCTCAATGATTTTTAATAAAGATATGTGGAATAGCTGGTTTAAAATTTAAAGGCTAATTTTTGTTGTTTTTTTAGGTAGCAGCGGATGCCAGTTTTTTCATTCAATTATTTATGAAAAGTCGATGAATATTTTAAAGATAGTTGCTGATCATAACATAAGCATCAAGCAAAAAAAATCCAACAAAAAAGGATTGACTCAGGTAATTAAATAATATTTGTTGTCGAAAGTTTATTTGTTTAGCAAAAAATTGACCAAATTTATAATTAAAAAAAATGAATTTGGTTACAGTCAAGTCAGTTTGATGAAGAAGATATAAATGATGATGATGATGTCACAGAATTGTTGACCAATCAGGTTGTTCTATTGTTGGGTGAACTTACTGAAGCAGTTCGAGATTTTTGTTTTCTTTTAAAGATTTTTTCACTAAAGGATCAGCCAGACTCAATTAAACAATCAATATTGGTGAGTTTTATTAATTTTTGTTTAAAGTGAATTACACGTATTTAAAAGGGGTTTTTGCATTACTTTTAATTAGATATTGTTGTATTTTTCTAACTTAACTAATTTTTTATTTTTAGGATTTGGTTCATGTTGTAAAATGCTTTGGTGAAATTAACACTTCATTTCACTTAAACAGGTTGGTATACTGTATTTAAAGATTGGGTGCAATCTTTAAAATAAAATAGATTTTTGGTCTGTGTATAAAAATGTATATATATAATTATTTTTCAGGAACATTGAAAACTATGTTACTGCTGAGCAGTTAACCTACAGAGCCTTACGTTTATTCATAAACAAAAAACATGGAAACATAAAAAAACTTTCTGAGCTCTTATTTCGGTTGCTAATGACAACCATAACAATGAAGCATGCTTCAGCGAGCACGACAACAATACCAAAAACTTATTATCGAAGGTCAGAAGCAGCAATGAAAATTGTTGAAAGTGTGGTTGAAGAATATGGAAATGAAGTAAATTTACCATGCAGAAATTTGTTGCAGAATATAGTGGCACAGGTAGGCTTAGGTTGATATATTTTTGAATATAACTTAACTAAAAAATTATCTCTCTTTTCTAAATTCTACTTTGTCTATTGTTTAAAAAAATGCGTTTTCACAAGCAAGTGTTATAAGTTCACCGGCAGCATGGTGTAGTGGTAAGAACACTTGCTACACCACTCATGAAGTTGTGGGTTCAATCCCCACTGCTCTCATGCTGCAGCGCCCTTGAGTAAGGCGCTATAAACGGTATAAACTCCTGCTGAGCCAGCACCTCAGCAGCATAATTATCGGGCAATAGGCAACTCGAAACTGGGTCGGTGTAACTGATGTTACTCTATATTTAAGTTGCGCATTCGAATTTCCCACATCGAGGATAAATATATATACATAAAAAAAGTTAATTTGTCATAAATTAAGTTAATTTAGTAATGTCTAATTGCAAAGTTTTTAACAAAGAAATTATTTTTTTTAGTGTCCAGATCGCATGGAATTCAAACAACATGTTGGAGTTGTTGTCAGCCAATTTCTTTACAAAATGTCGGATCAGTTTCATGCCAATTATGTTAACTGGCTTCGTGTTTTGTCCTACCAAACTCGGGTAAAAACTTAACTTTTGTTAAGGTTGTATTTTTTACAAACCTTATTAAACTTAAGTTTTAAAAAACTAACTAAAAAGTATAAATATTATATTTAATTAAGAACCAAGCAAATAAAGTCTATAGTGCTTTTAGGTTTTTCATTTTAACTTTCTTCAGTTATCTAATTCTGTTTAATTTATTTAGGGATCATATAGAGTTGGGGCTTTAGCTGTTATGGGTCACCTTCTGGGTGAAAAAGAAAGAGAAGTTGTGGAAGGTAATTCTGAACTCGATAATGATCAGAAAAAGTGGCTCACTCATAAATTTTTGCTTGAGGTAAGCTGCATTTTGAACCAGTTAGTTAACCAGGCTTTTAAATTTATTTAAAATATATATTTTTTGTTTTAGAATGTAAATGATTGTTTAAATGATGCTGCTCCTAAAGTAAGAGCAAAAGCACTGAGTGTTTTGTCTGAATATATTGGACCCAACTTCAGTAACCAAAGGTACCAAAAACTTTCCTATTATAGTGTATTTGATATTAATAATTTACATAAAGAGTGTTCAAATCCTAGGTTTTTTGCATTATTGTTTTTGTTGTTTATATTTTTTAAACTTTTTTTAGAGCTGATCTTCAACCAACTTTGCGAATCAACTTGGACCAAGTTGAAATTATTAGACCATTAGGAAATATACCAAACAATCCTAACCATTTTCCATCAATGCAATTGCCTAACTCTGATGCTAATTATGGTAAATTTATAATTTACTTTGTTGTACTTTATATTGTTATAGCATAGGTGATTATTGAAAAAGAAAGAATTTATGTTTAGTAAAATGCATATAATAATCCAATAGGCAACATAAAGCCAAAGCTTTTAAAGGGTTGGCCAAGAAAAATTGCCTTTTTTAAAACATAAATAATTACATTTTTTTAATGTTTTTTCTACAGGTAACACTTTGTTTACTAAGCTTAGCGAAAGATGCAAAGAAAATAAACTGAATGTACGAAAAATAGCTTTACAAACCATGGAGAATGCTGTTTTAAATGGTTTTATCTCTCCAACGATATCTTGTTTAAATATTTTTAAAGAAAGATGCAGGGACCCACTGCTAAGTGTTAGAAAACTTGCTTTACAAAGTGTAACAAGTATTTTAACTGTAAGTTCAAGTTGGTATATTTCAAAGTTGGAATGTTTTTTATTATGATGTAGTGTTTAAATGCTCACATAAGACTCTAAGTTTGGTACCCAGTGCTTACTTGTTTAAGTGTTTTTGAAAAAAGTGGTATTATTACTAAATCCCGATTTTAAAAATTTATTTTTTAATGTAGATTTTATGTGAGTTTGTAATAGTCACTTCTATGAGCCGTATAAATTTGTAGATAATTAAGTTTTTACCAGTTGTGTTATTTTTTTAGAAATATCCTGAAAATATTGAGATTCACAAAGTTTGGGTTGAATGTTTGTTTCCTTCAATAAAAGATCCTGAGACCTCCATGCAAGAAAAGGGTGCACAAGTAAGTAACATTCTAGTAATGTCTAAAGCATTTAAAAGTGAGTCATGGGTCCTCTTTATTATGCCTTACTTAAGGGCACTCAGATATGAAAGCAATGGAAATCAAACCATAAGGCTCACGAAGTGAAGTCGAGTGCTTAATCGCTATATTAATGTTTTAGTCTCTAAAAACTATTTTTTAATTTAAAGTTTGTACTTTTTGTATCTTCAAATTACCTTCATGTTTTAATGTTTTTAGTTAATTGAAGAGAAAATATTGCAAGGAATTGTTGGTAAAAAGACTGAAGAGAATCTGGCTTGGAATTTACTGGGAATTCTTACAACTGAAAAAGGGGATAAAATGAGGTAACTATTTTTATGTGTGGTATGTAATTAAAAATGTATTTGTTTAATTCATTTTATTGTTGTTTAGATTATTTCTTGATGAAGTTACAAAGCAGTGGAACTCAGATCGAAAACTAAAAATCAACTTTGTAAAAAAAGTAATTCAAAACTTGGACAAAGAAGACAGAAAAGGTAATACTAAAAGTTGAACAAATTATTGCAGATTTACAATGTTTTCATTTAACAAATTTATACATTTAGTGGTATTAAAATATGGCTTCCTATACTTTGGTTAAAAAATTGTTGGATCTTTGAATTTTATTAAAGATATTATGTTTTTTTAGACCAAGCTTGGATGTTTTTAAGAATGTTGACGTTGCATATTTCGGATCCCAATATTGCCAGAACTATTTTAACAAGCTACCAAGCTCAATCCCAATCCCAAACCTCAATGATAACAAAGGTAAATGAATCTGTAAAATATAACCCCATTTAAAAATTTTTTCATAAATTAGAGTAATATTTTAAAACTTCTGGTTGTAATACTCTTGAAATATATTTGTCCAAATCTCTGTTTAGATTGACATGGTTTGTTGTATTGGGCAAGTAGCAGCATATTTAGAACCTGATACTAAAGAAATTGTGATAAGTAAGTTTCTAAATTGCAATTTCTGTTCACATGTTATATTACAAATGTTAAAAAGTTAATACATTTTTAAACAGGAGGTTTGGTTATATTTCTTAAGTTAATGTTATTTTTATTTTTAGGCAATTTACAAGGAGAAATAGAAGGACATAAATGTGATATTCAATTAATTGGAAAAATATTCGAAGCTGTGGAAAAAATTAAATTAGTGAAAGGGGAAAGTGAAAAGCAAGCAAGGGTAAGCATAACCTGGTGATAGTTATGTACGGGTAAAAACTTGGCTTCACTACATGGGTTTAATCCCCACTGCTTCGATGTTGTAGCCCCTGCAGTCATGTGCTTTAAATGTTATTACCTCCTGCTTCAATATGATTAATAATATGATAAACTGCTAAAATCAACTCGAGACTAGGTCGGAGTAACAAATATTGCTCTAAGTTTAGACTCTGAAGTTGGCCTTCCCACATCAACAGTAACGGAATACAATTTGTATATATTTTATACTTAAAACTATGTTAAATGGAGATTACTTTTTGAACTTACCTTCTAATGGAAATTTTTTTTTTTAAACAAAGTAGTATTATATTACAGGAGCAGTTATCTCCATGGTATATAAACCTACTTATCTCAATAGACCAATCTATGTATGAAACAATTATGTCACCACTTGTACATTGTGATTACGAGTTACTAGTAAACCAGCTCTATGTAGTGGGTGAACTGGCCCAAAGATGCCCCCAAAAAGTACCTAAACGATTACTTTTGTCACTTCAGTCTCTTTTAACAAACCCGAAGGATTCTGAGACGGGGTCAGAAGAAGGTAAAATTAATTTATTTAAACAAACCTTAAAAAAATTGTACTTAACAGTGGGCAGGTTACTATAAAAACTTTTACATTTTTAGATATTTCTGGTCTTCCTCTTTCCCAGTTTCACTCCAGGGAAACCCCCTCGTTTATCAGGGCTCATGCAATATTCAACTTGGGTCGAGTTTGTTTCCATAACGAGATGCTAGCTAAGAAGTGTGTGCCAGCAATGGCAAGGTAAGGGGTGTTGTAAGGCATTATTGTGTTTTGGACATTGGCACTAACTTTTGCTTTGTCTTAATCTAACGGTTCAAACTAGGTTTGAGGCTTGCCCTATGATAAACCATGTAGTTGGCCTTTTTATATCAAGGATAAATAAGTACTAAACATTGAATAATTTCTACTAAGATTTGTTTTATTTAAACAGAGAACTGGAAGTAAGCCCATGTGAAATAGTTAGAAATAACGTCCTCATTGTTTTAACTGATCTGTGTGTGATCCAAACCCAACTGGTGGATTTGTAAGTTGTGTTTTAAAATATAAATTTTTAAAAGTTATTGCTTAGATATAAAATTGCATAGTTTTAAGCATATTACCATTTTTTGCAGACACTTAAACGATATGGCAACTTGCTTAGGGGATCAATCTATTATTGTTCGAAAACAAAGTATAATTCTGCTTAGTAGTCTACTAAGGGTAAGTCAAACTTAAAATATTTATAGGTATGTTTAAAAGACTTAAAACAATAGGGTTTAAAACAATAATAATTAGATACCAACATTTATGTTTAGTCTGTAAGGATGGCATTTTAAAATAAGCTTTGTTAAAAAATATTAATTATATAGTTAAAGTTTCATATTTTCTTAAAAAAAATCAATTTTTGTTACAGAAAGGATATATTAAATGGAAGGGAACCTTGTTGCTTAAATTTCTTCATGCAACTTGTGATGTGAATACTGAAATTAAAGCTCTAGCTCGAAGCGCTTTGCTTAATAACCTGCTGAAAGGACAGGGCATAGCTGGCGGCCATTTTTTCCGAAGTTTTATCTCATGTGTTTTTTATTTTAACTTGTACGAGGGAAGAGATACAATTACTAGAACAAAAAGGTTTGTTTTTGATTGGCCTACAGGCATTTTAATTGTAGTAGCAAGGTTGCAACTTAAAACTAATATATGCCCATAATAAGTTACCCATGCACCACAAATGGCAATTTATTTTATTTTGAAGGTCTACTTATTAAGCTTTCTTATACATTGCCTTAAAAATTAATTTATATATAATTGCAATAATATTTGTTTGTTCAGGGAGAAGAAATTATTTGATATCTCAGGAGATTCAGGGTTTCCGCGAAGAAATGAAATGTACAAGTTTATGCTGGATAACATGGAGGATGAACACAGAATTAATTTGACCCAGAAACTCTGTTCTGATGTTCTAGGTTAGTTGATCTTATAAAAAAAACTTTTTTTTTTTTTACTTAAAAACATTTTAGCTTTAATATTAATAATTAGTTTAGATAACAACTTCAAGTTTTTTCCATCTTGCAATATATTTCATTACTTCAACTACATTTAATATTATTACTAAAATTAATTGAAACTTCTAATTTGTCTTGTGTTCTAAATAACAAAAATTAACCTAAACTTAAACCTGTTATGTTATATTAATATAGATGCTATGGTAGAAGGCCAAATACCTCTGAACAAGAAAACTGAACATATTTTATCCGACTGTTTAGCAGTACTGTGTTGTAAGGTAACAAATTTTCTCTTTTGTATTTATACTCAATTGGGGAAGGTTTACTTCAAGACCTAAACATAAAGTAACATCAGTAAATCGACCCAGTTTTGAATTACCTTTAGCAGTTTAAACTGTTGATTTGTTTTTGGCTCATAAGTTGATGTTGTTTATAGCGCATTACTTTTGAGTGCAACAGCATGAAAGCAGTGGAGATCGAACCCAGGCCCCTTATGTAGTCAAACCAAGTGTTCTAACCATTAAACCCCGCTGTCAAATTATTTTATTCCACTTTTACTAAAAGTTTATGTTTTGTCTTATTTTTTTTATTAAGGAAATTCGGTTGAAATGTTTGAAATCGAAAGATGGTGAAACAGATTTTGAAGAAGAGATGAGCACGCAAATGGAACGACAAAATATTGTCAAGAATAAAATTAAACAAAAAATTATCTCTGGGGTAAATTAAAAAACATTTTCATGATTTTTATTAAACCAAATCATACTACAAATATATATAACTTGTTTTAATAAGTTTAAATTATCTGCAACAATTCGGTATTATCTTATAACAGAAAAAGATATAAATAGTTGTTATTAACATACTTCACTTTTTAGGTTGTTAAACAAAACCTGGTGGAAAATGTGATTCCAATAATAATTGCAGTTAAAACAATGTTGGTTGAACAGAAGAGTCATCTTGTTAGAAATGTGATGCTCTATCTTAAGGTAAATTTTAATAAAATGAGGTAGGTAGTTCGATTACCGCTGATGCCATGTTGTAAAAAGTACTAATTTTTTATAGATAAAACTGACATTAAATTTTGTTTAGAATTTATTTTTTGAATGCTTTTTTTTTCTTTTTTTTTATCTTGGTTTTTCGCACATTGATAAAAGTAAATAATAAATACGATATACAACTAATATTACAACAATGCGACGGGAAAAATGACAAAATCAATTAAAGATTTAAAACAAGCCAAAAGTATTAATGTTTACATAAAGATTTTAAGTATGTTATGGCATGGTCACCAAACCCAAGTTATGGTAGTTTTTTTTATTAATTAAATACTGAATAATTGGGTAGACTTGCAAAATCTTTACAATAATTTTAAACTGATCCAGAAATCTCTATTTTTAAAGATGTTATAATACTTATATTTGCATTGTAAATGTTACTATGTTAATTTGTAGGAGGTCATGCAAGAATACAAAAAGGAAGTCCAAGTTATTTTATCAGAAGACAAACAACTTGCAAGCGAGATTGAATTCGATTTGAAAAGATTTCACAGAATTGAAGAAGAAAAAGAAGTAAGTTGTTTGAATAATTAAGTCTCTTTCCAAAAGAATTTAGTATTAAATTTTTTTTTAAAATGTTATTCATTAATATCATTCAAACTTTTATATTTTTCTGTACTAAGTCATTGTAAATTTTAAAGTATTTTTTATTCTTATGTATTGAAATCCCTTTTTTAATTTTATTGCTTTACTGACCATGTATATATATTTAAAGTTACAGGCACAAGGAAATATCGAAACGCCAATTATAATAAATCTTAACCCTCAAACTAACAGAATTTTAAGTTCTCGTTCTGTCAGAAAATCCATGCCCCACGCTGATTTTGGGAACCAATCTTTAAACTCTCCGCATTTGGATAAAACATTTTCAAATACATCAAGAAGACAAACAAGTAAACTAAAATTTAATTTATGGACTGCATACCTAACCACACCATTAAGTTAAGCTTAAATGTTCCATAATAATTTATTTAGTTGCTGGGGGATTAATTTTAAAAAGAAACAAAGAAAATCCAGGAATACAAGTCGTTACACCAGCCACCATTCGTAGAAGGTAAAAAACTTAATTTTATAAATTATTAATCATTTTTATTATACAATCACCACTTAAAATTTATTTTGCTACAAGAACATATGAAGCTTGGTATTTAACAATTAATGCCCTGTTTTAGTAATTACTTAATATGTAACATATATTTACTGGTTTAAATCATTTTAAATTAATTACTTTTTCATAGAACAAGAATGTCTGTTGCTGGAGTTGCACTTTCTCCATTAAATAGAGCAACCTCTACTCCAAGTAAAAAAACATTTTTGATTTAATATACCAGTATTATATCAAACATTTAGTAAAAAACGACAATTTTTTTACATTTTCATCCTAATGTAAGAAGATTGACTTCATGACATTAACATAGAGTAACACTTGTTACCCCGACCCAGTCTTGAGTTGCCTTTGGCAGTTTGGGATATTAAAAATTATAATTGCCCAATAATTATGCTACTGATTAAGTATTGGGTCAGCAGGAGTTAATAACATTTATAGCGCCTTACTTAAGGGCACTTTAGCATGAGAGCAGTGGGGATCGAACACATGACCTTTGTAGTGAAGCCAAGTGTTCTGACTACTACACCATGCTGTTTATTATAAGCAACTTTTTTATGTGTTTAGCTGCTATGAATCCTAATATTACTTTTGCTGCCAAGGATATTAGTGTAATCTCAAAACCCCCAACAGAAAATAGGAAAAGGCAAACATTTCTGCCAGTTGTATTTCAAACACCCGAGGGATAAAATTATAATAACAACCTTAAAATTGCTTAAATGATTAAATAATATATTTGTGATTATTTTTCAAATTTTTTGTTTAAAATTGTTTTTTTGATCATGTTAGAGAATAAACTGTAAATTTTGTCCTAAATATTGAATAACTTTCATCAGCTAACTTATTTATTATATAAATTTATATGTTTGAGTCTTTATTTTAGTTTTTATATTAATTTTATTACCAGCATATTTGCAGATTTTTTTATGTTTCAATTTTCAAGGGGAGGACTAAACTTAAATTCTCCAAGGTCAGCTGATCGACTTTACCGTTTGTTTGCGATTGGTCGTTTAAAAGAGGCGTCAGAAAGTTAACCAATCAGAACGTAGATACGCCTCGCCAGTCGCGAAAGGAAATAAAAGAGCTCTATTACGTCACAAACCGATAATTATTGACGCAATTTGGCTGTGTTGTAATACATGGTAGCATATGTTAAAGCGCACGAACGGTTTAGTGAGCTTTATATGTCAAGGGAGTAAGATTTAAAAACCGATTTTAATTGGTTTTATATAGTAAAAACACGCTTAAAAGATATGGTAAAGTAATAGATTATGAATTTCTATTAGTTTAGGGAAATTGGTTTGATAGTAATTTGAGTGTTAACGATTTCCTTTTAAAAAGTTGCTTGGCATATATGGTTAAAACGTTGTTATAAAGGTTATACTGTTAGTTTTTAAATTCCTGAAATTTTTTAGTTTCAGATTTTTATTTAATTTATTTTTTACTGTACTATCAACTTATACTTGAAACCATGGTAAGTGTAATGCTCTTTAAATACATATATTCATAATTTAATATCAAATATCAAACTTGCATCTTTTATATTTCAGACTTACTATCATGACAAAGGAAAAAAGGTAAATAATATATGTTCGAAAATGTTGTATTTTAATAAATATTGAAATTTTTCTAAGTAACAATATTTTTTTCATATTTTTTAGCATGACAAAGGGGAGTTCAAGAATTTTGACCATGTTACCTACTGGGTTGGAAATGCAATGCAAGTATGTCACCACAATTTTATTGATACACTTGAATGTTGGATTTTAGTTCTGTATTTAAAATAATTTGTTTTATGTTTCAAGGCTGCGAGATATTATTGTGTCCATGCTGGGTTTGAACCCTTTGCTTACAAGGGATTGGAGAGTGGGGAAAGAAATATTGTTAGTCATGTTGTAAGGTAAGTTTTTGTTTTGTATATATCTTTGTCCTCGATGTTGGAAAGTCGAATGCGCGACTTAAACATAGAGTAACATCAGTTACTCCGACCCAGTCTCGAGTTGCCTGTTGGAATTTGGAATATTATAGATTATATTTGCCCGATAATTATACTGCTGATTAAGTGGTGGCTCAGCAGGAGTTCGTACCGTTTATAGCACCTTACTCAAGGGCGCTACAGCATGAGGTCAGTGGGGATTGAACCCACGACCTCATGTGTGGTGTAGCAAGTGTTCTTACCACTACACCACGCTGCTGGAAAATATGTTTGTTTTTGGTATATATATAAAAATTTTAATTTTTGTCACTACTCTTAATTTATTAATTTTAAATTAAAAAATATTTTGTTATTAAGTAGGTCAAATTTAAAATAATTCTGTGATATCATAACTTTACATTCTAAAACAACTGTTAAGTACGTTGTGGTTGGATTTTCCAATTATAGATAACATAATCTAGTTAGAGTATATTAACATATGAGCTTACATAAGTTTATTTATAAACTCCCAATTACATTTTAAACATACATTTTGACCTTCAGAATTTTATAAGTTTTAGTAATAAAAAAGGCAAGTTAGAATTTATATTAAAATTTTTTTTTAATTTTTTTTCCCAAAAATTCATTTTTGTTAATAAAATTTATATTTGATTTTTAGACAGAACAAGATTATATTTGAGTTCCAATCAGCCTTGAACCCAGGTAACAAAGAGTTTGGTGAACACTTACAAAAACATGGAGATTCGGTCAAGGATATTGCATTTACTGTGGACAACTGTAAAGCTTTATATGAGGTAAAAACACAAGAAATAAATGTTATATTTAATGTTTTTTTAATGTAATTAAGTCTACAAATATCTTTATCATAATCTTAGTAACTATAATGCAAATTTAAATTATTATATGGGTCAGGGCTGTTATAATTATAAATTCTATATTTTATGAACAAAGTTTCAATAATTTATTAATTTATACATTTTAAAGACTGCAAAATTCACCAATGAACTGGCTTGCATAAAAGCTCCATGGACAGAAAAAGACAAAAATGGAGAAGTGACATTTGCTGTAGTCCAGTCTTATGGTGATACCACTCATACTTTAATAGAATATGGAGATTACAAAGGACTTTACCTACCTGGTTATATAGAACCACGTTTTGTGCCTGGCATACTTAAAACACTGTAAGTGAAATATGATATATTCGTTTTTTCCTGTTGGTTTGACTTTATGGGGTATTAAGTTACAGTGTTAAATGTAGGTTTATTTTTGGAATTTTATTTCATATATTTATGTCCTTTGTGAATGAAAAAGTAAGACGTTGCTTTTTTCAAAGTTAAATTAGAGGTTTTGCAACAGCAAAGACAAACTTTTAGGCATCTTGTAAATTATTTTTGCATTACTTTAGTGCAAATAACTAGTAAAAAAATCTTCTTAAATATGTCATTTTGCAAAAACAGGTTTTGTATTGCAAAATAATTTACATTCTTTCAGTTGGCATTAGTTTTTTTTTAGCACACATACTTCACCTAAATGCTTGAATAACTTGTAAAACTTTAAAGTAAAAAATGGTGTTACCAAATTTAAATTAAACTTTTATTGTAAAACTGACCTAACATATTTATTAACTTTTATTGTTTTGCAGGCCTGTAGTTGGGTTGAATTTTATTGACCATATTGTTGGAAATCAACCAGAAAAAGAAATGGTACCAGTTGAAAAATGGTTCGTTTAATTTCTTTTTGGCAAAAATTCAAAAACTTAGCTCAAAATATTTGGCAATAAAGTATATAAAACAATTTGTCAAAATAAAATGTTGCAATTATAAAGAAAAGTAAAAAAATATGTGTTTTAAAAATTTGAAAATTTTATTTTATTTCAAATTTTCCTTTCTGTTTATAAGGTATAAAGATACTTTACTTTTCCATCGCTTTTGGTCAATTGATGATGATCTTATGCATACCGAATATAGTGCATTGAAGTCTATTGTTGTCACCAACCACCAAGAAACTATTAAAATGCCGATCAACGAGCCAGCACCAGGCAAAAGAAAGAGTCAAATACAAGAATATTGTGATTATAATGATGGTCCAGGAGTGCAGCATATTGCTTTGAATACTTCCAATATATTGGAGGCAGTGAGTTTTTGTATTTATATATCTTCTATGTAGAGCAACATTTGTTACCCTGACCCAGTGTAAATTGACTTTAACAGTTTGAGATATTATTGAATTATATTGCTCTATACCTAACCTGACGTCTAGTTTTTGACTTGGCATGAATTCTTATCATTTAAAACTACTTAACAAAGGCTCCACAGCCTAAAAGCAACTGTGATTAAACCCAGGATCTCTTGTAGTGGGACCAAGTGTTCTAACCATTACACTATAAGTAATTTATTTATAATTTTATTTTACTATATTTATAATTTTAATGCATTTATATCCTTATATAATTGTTTAACTTTACCAGATTGCTAATATGAAGGAAAGAGGAATGGAGTTTCTGACAATTCCTGAAACATATTACACAAAACTGAAAGAGGGACTTGCTAAATCAAAAACAGTTGTTGCAGAAGATATGGAGATTATACAGGTAACATTTCACCCACACTTAATATGCTTATTGTAAGAGTCTTAGACTTAAGGTCTTCAGTTTGAGTCCCACTTTTGCAATTTTGTAGCGTAATCACTTATAATGTTAACTAGTAAATTTTTTTAAACTAAATATTACCCTTTAACTTTGAATTTAACTCTTACTACTGCTATTCAAGAAAAGGAACCTAAAATTGTGTAATAGACAAAAGGTTTTGATGAACAATATTTTAAACTGACATTAACCTTTTCTACCGCAGTCTTCTAAAATAAATGCTTTAAGATTGATATAAAAAATTAATTTAAAAATAATGTTTTCACAAATTTCTAGAAATTTAAGATCCTTGTTGATTATGATGAGAATGGATACTTGCTTCAAATATTTGGGAAACCCATGCAGGACCGACCAACCTTCTTTTTAGAGGTTATTCAACGCCATAACCACCAGGTAAATGTTACCCAATTAGATTTTATGTCTGGACTAACTTAGAGTAATTAACAAAATTGTAATAATTTCAAATTTTATTTTTTTTTTATTTTTTTCGAAGGGTTTTGGAGCTGGCAACTTTAAAGCATTATTTGAAGCAATAGAGTTGGACCAAGAAGCTAGAGGAAACCTTGTTTAAATGATTGTTGCCTTTACTTGCCAAAAAACATATTCACTAAAATATTAATTTGTTCTATATATACATTTGGTAATGGTATCATATATTGTTATGACCCTTTTTTAAGGTACGGGTTCTATGTCTAAAGGCCCACCCACTTGCCAACATTTAAATCAGATTTTATTAATTCTTGTCTTTATT
Organism: Corella eumyota; assembly: GCF_963082875.1. Classification (NCBI taxonomy): domain Eukaryota; kingdom Metazoa; phylum Chordata; class Ascidiacea; order Phlebobranchia; family Corellidae; genus Corella; species Corella eumyota. Next base: position 2,405,152 of record NC_137495.1, on the reverse strand, counting down.
TTTTTCACTTTTAAATATACTTTTTTCACCATTCTACACATTGCTTTACACAAACAAGTTTTAAAGCATATTGTAAATATTAAACTACCTGCAACCGGTACACTATTAAGCCATTTAAATTATGTTCTTTTTAACTTATAAAAACTGTTTAATTTTTAACATTAAAAATGTTTTACGATAACAAAAATGTATGCAAAGTTTTTGCAAATTAAAGTTTTTATTACCTATTATCAGATTTAATTTTTAGTGAGATTGTAATTTGCTTTTATTTTGCTGTGAAAAAAATACACAATTTTTATACTGTAGGTTTGTATTTCAAAGCAGGGGTTTTATATACACACAATAAGAAATTTGGTTAAATGATGATCTGAAATGTGGTTTAAGGTAAGTATCACATTTCGGTCATAACTCTCTTTTAGACTTCTTAATTTTTTTAGGTGTACCTTATTTTTAAGGGGGTTAAAATGGGGGCTAGGGGTCTTAAAATTTGCTACCATACCAAATTTCGTGAACGTAACAACTTGTTTCTACCTTCAGAAGCCTAATTTTATAGGAGAACTTAAAATCTTAAGGCAACTTAAAAATCATTTTTTTAAGTTCAACGTAGGCTACGTTAAGCCTTAACATAGGCCTCTCTCGAATTAGGTATAAGGTCCACAAACGGCAAGATATTTTTCTAAGCTCGGGCTCGGATTTTCCAGGACTGTTCACAGTTGGTTATGGAATGGGAGGCCTCCCACTAAGTTTTGGGAGGCCCTCCATTCCAGTCTCTATGTTAAATGGAGGAGTGTTTGCTTTACTTATAAGTCCTCTGAAGTTTAACATGGATCCGCCGAACGCGGCTATAACTGTGCTGGCATATTATACTCCCCAATAACTACACTTTGAAGAATTTTTTAGGTTGTTAGTTGCGCTTTTAGAAGTTGTTGCGTCATAGATGTCTTTAGTTGTGTTTGCGCTTTAGTTGTGACGTGTAATGTACGTCATTTTAACAAGCAGTTATAATAGTTGTTTGTGTATTTTAAAGTATGTGTGAGAGGCAAGTTAAACTTCATATTGTAAATTTAATGATAACTGGTACATTAAAATGACGTTTAGATTGTTTAAGCCTAAATCAGGGCTAACTATGGTTTCTAAAATAAGTCAGGTTAACTCTATTTTTGTACAGGTAGGTTTGTGTAAATTGGTAAACTATGTAATTTTACAGTAACTTTAGAATTTGTGTGTTAAATAAATGATATTCAGATGTGTAAAGTTAACCAAAACTAAGACTTTAGTTAAATAGATGTAAATTTTTAATCTGTGTAATCTGTAGCATAAGTTTATGTATATTTAAAACAGTTAGGCTAAGGTAAATTGGTTAACAATGTAATGTTATTTAAATATGTGTAGTAACTAGCTAAAACTAAGACTTTAGTTGAATGTGTAAATGTTTTGATCTGTATAACCTTTAGCATAAGTTTGTATATGTATTAAAAGCAGTTAGGTTTATGTAAATTGGTTAACTATGTATTGTTACAGTAACTTTAGAATTTGTGTGTTAAATAAATGATATTCAGATGTGTAAAGTTAACCAAAACTAAGACTTTAGTTAAATAAATGTAAATGTTTAATCTGTGTAACCTGTAGCATAAGTTTATGTATATTTAAATCAGTTAGCTTTGTGTAAATTGGTAAACTATTATGTATTGTTATTTAAATATGTAAAGCAACTAAACTAAGACTTTAGTTAAATATGTGTAAGTTTTTTGATCTGTATAACCTTTAGCAAAAGTTTATTTAGATTTAAAACAGTTAGGTTTATGTAAATTGGTAAACTACGTAATGTTACAGTAACTTTAAGATTTGTGTGTTGAATAAATGTTATTTAAGTATGTGAAGTAACTAGCTAAAACTAAGACTTTAGTTAAATATGTAAATTTTTTGATCTGTGCAACCTCTAGCAAAAGTTTAATTATGTTTAAAACAGCAAAAAATCAGAAATTAGTATAGTAATGTTTATATATAATGTTAATAAGGCTTTAATTTATATTTAACAATAGTATGTTATTAACTTGTATTTGTGCATAGCAATTTATGTGAAATATTATGATAAAAGTTAAAATATTACTACTAACTAAAGTAGTTGGTAAATTAAATGTTATATTATAGACGAAGTGTTTAACTTAAGCTAGGCTTTACTACGTTTTAGGCAGGTTTGGCTTTAAACAAGCGCAGGATTGAAAAAAAAAACGTTTTTCGTTTTCTGTAAATTTTGCCCGGGAAAAGAATTATAAAAACGCGCGCATTCCTAGCTTAGATGCGTTGCCTATTCTCTAAATAATATGTTGTGTTTAAATACTGTGTTATATCGTTTATATAAATTAATTATATTTTAAAAATGTATATTAATAACTATAATGATTGTATAATAAATTTATTAACATATAAAAACGGTTTTTAATAATAAAGTTCTAAAGTTTAACCTTTATTAATTTCATTTAATTTATTTTTAATAATGAATCCTCTACTTTATATAGTATGTTAAATTACTAATATTTATTTATTAAATTTATTTTTTTTAGTTTTTTTTACATAGAAATTTATATTGATGGCCACGAAAAATCAATAATACGCATGACCGCTTCAAATCGTCATAGAGCTAAATGACAATCAAAAAATCAAAAAAAGTAAACAAATAATTCATTTACTTTTTAAACTCTTGTTTCTCCATTAAAAACAATACGAGCTTAGTATTTAGATGATGGATACTGAAAATGGAGCCGAGAAAAGACCCCCAAGAAGAAAGGATATGTTAAAAATGTATTACGGAGATGCTAACGGAGCTGAAAGTCAATCCGACCAGACTAAAAATGATCCACTTGATATTGATAGCTCGAACTTTCATGCTGAAAATTATCTGCGAAAGCTAAAAAATGTAAGTGGTTCTGGTAAACTTAGGCTTTGTTTTAAATTAACAATGGTCTTTAACTTTAACTATGATCTGGCTTTAATTTGTGGTCGTTTATCGCAGCGTGGTGTGGTGGTAAGAACACTTGCTCAACCACCATTAGAGCTTGGGTTCGATTTCCACTGCTCTCATGCTGTAGCTCCTTAAGTAAGGTGCTATAAACTGTATAAGCTTCTGCTGAGCCAGCACTTCATCAGCAGCATAATTACCGGGCAATTATAGTCTCTATAATATCCCAACGGCTTTGAGTCGTGGGTAACTGATGTTACTCAATGTTTAGGTCGCGCATTTGACCTTTCCACATTAAGGATAAAGATATATACAAAAAAATACATGTTTATTGACTTTATATTCTAGTCTTCCTAACTACTTAAATTTAAAGTGTTGAATGTTTAAATTAAGCTTGTTTTTATTTAGGAGAAGAGTTTAGCTGAACTGATGGATGCTGAAAATGACATGACAAAACAAATAAGAACTTTAGATAGTGATATGCAGGTATATATATAAAAACTTTAAAATATCTAACCGAATCTTCTAAGTTGTTAAAAATTAGAACATTTTTTGGTCAATTTAATTTGACTTAAATAGGTCCCATCTTTAAAGTTTTGTCAAGTTTAAAATTGCACTATGAGAAATTTTTGACATTCTTTTCAAATTAAAATTTTGTCAATAATATTTATTTAGACTTTAGTTTATGAAAACTACAACAAATTTATAAGTGCAACCGATACAATTCGAACCATGAAAAATGACTTCAGACAGATGGAAAATGAGATGGAAAAATTGACAACAAATATGTCAGCAATTACAAAACTCAACTCAAAAATTAACGACACTATGAAAGTATGGGTAAATTGTTACTAAGTTTTGGTTATTTTTTAAACAATTTAGACCCTCTAACGTTGTATGTTGGTTTGTTTAATTTAAGCAATTTTTTTTTTTTAAGTTAAATAGTGGATATAGTGGAGATTTAATTAAATTACTTTAGTTTTTATGCTATTTAAAAAAAAAATGATATGTTTTTATATGAAGGACAACAGACAGAAAATTTCTAAGCTTTCTGGAGTACATTCTCTTCTTAAAAAACTTCAGTTCCTATTTGAGCTGCCAGTCAGGCTACAAAAATGTCTTGAAATGGGATCTTATGCTGCTGCAGTGTCTTACTACACAAGAACTAAGTGTGTTCTACAACATTATCAAAATATGGAATCTTTTAAGGGAATAGAAAGGGATTGTACAAAGATTATAAACGAAATAATTGCAAAGTTAAAAGAGACATTTTATAATAAGGTATATAGTTGCTAATGATAACTCAATTAAGCATAGCAATGTGACTATATAAAAGATTATTTATATTTCAGTACCATTGCAAAATATTGTGAATACTACTTATATGATGCTTTTTTTTAAAGGATTCAAGTGCTCACCAATTAGCTGAATGTGTAGGTTTACTGTTAAGATTGGGAGAGCCATCAGGTTTGTTATGTGATGATTATCTACAACATGCAAGAAATAAATTGGACGAAGATTTAAATGTAATTATATTGTTTTTTGTTAATAACTGTGTGCAAAATATAATGATTAAAAACAGACAATAATTTCAAAAAAATGCACAACTAAAAATATAATGCCAAAATATTTTATGTTTTAGGAACTTGAAGGTTATATGAAAGTGGATTTTGGAGCAGATTTATTTGATGCAAATCAATGTAAGATCACTTTTAATTCTTTTAGGTTTAAATATGATGTTAACTCAATACTGTTGTCATTATAGAGCTATTTATTAACCAAATTTTATATATTTTTTAGGTCACAATTTATTAATTGACGTTCTTGAATTTATTGATCGAGGAAGTAACGGATTTTTAAGCAATCTTTCACTCACTATAGCTGCTTATGAGAACTTGTTTATTAAACATACCGAGATATCTTCCATGAACGCTGCATTGGATGGATCTTTAAGCCCACTTCTTGTAAGTCTAGCAACTCTCATGTGACCAATGTTTTTGTATTGTTAAATTTATTGTTCATACCTAGATTTTTAAAAAGACTTATTTAATCTTTGGTTTTTTATATGTGGACTGTTTTTTTATATAGCCTATTCCTTTTTATAAACTGAAATTTAGGATTCACATTTTTAATTTTTATTAAAATTTTTTTACATTATTTACAGCAATCTGATGAGGTCTGTAAACTGGCCAG